>NW_027493317.1:0-354665 GCF_021521415.1 Bidens hawaiensis | reverse complement strand
TTCAAGTAGCTGGTAGAAATGCATGTTAGATAAAAATTGTTCACCTAGTTGATGTTGGTTTGAATGTTGAAAATGGCAAAAAATGATATCTCCCAAAGGCATATGGAGTTATGTGTGTAAGATAGTTAATGCTCTTCACAGGTATTCTCCAATCAAACGTATGCAATTGACTTCAACTGTTAGTGCAATAACCTTTGTTCAAAAAGTGAGTCATCTTGTTAATATGAAATGACTTTTGAATTTTAATCTAGTTATTGTAATAAGCTTTTGATAATCAGATTGAGAGTAGTAGCTTATCCAAAACTAGTTCTTTAATCATTATAATATCCAAACACTCTAGTTTGATTAAATGATTGTTGTGACATCAGTCAAATAGTAGAAGCACATAAGCTCATTTTGGTACAGCTGATATTATTATTATTATTATAGGTGATGTGGTTTTTACACATTAGAAAATCATTTTCATTCACCTGTAACCAATGTTAAATTGTTGTGAATAACAGAAAAGGAAAGGAAAAATAGGCACACCACACAATAGAGAGACAGGTGACAAAACCAATTATAAGCAAAAGTGGGCATAGTTATGTATTTCTTTGAAAGAAGGAAAGGATAGTAGTAATAATAATATGTGGAGTAGAAAAAGAGAATCAGAATCAGAATCATGGTGGCTGACGAGAGGAGGTGGAGGATTGGGATGGGTGAGGTACACCTGGCTGTTGTAACTCTAATATCTCTTTGCCAATTTCAATTCTTCTTTCTTTTTCTATAGGAGTACTTGGAGGAGATTATTTTTATTATCATTCACAAACAACAACTCCACTTCCGTTACATTCTCATTATCATCTCAACAACAACAACACGGGTTAGTCCGTTTGTTTATTTTTAGAATTAATTTATAATTATTTGCTGCTTAATTGTTTGTTTGTTTATTATTCAAACCTAACTAACTAATTAATTGTTTGCTTTCAAAATCCCGATTGATTGATTGATTGATTCCTATATGTATTTTTATGCAGCAGCAGTGATGTGATTTTTGATTTGGATCTTAACCTTCTAATGAACAATTTGGATAATGATGTGGTCTAAAATATATATGTTATTATATTAATATTTCTCACACTTTAAAATGCTTTAAGCTAGTTTTTTATTAAATATTACTCAAGCGGCTTATATTTATATTTTAAAAGGCAACGAGCTAAATTGAATTGTTTCTATTATACAGTGCTTATGTCTGAAAAATGAATATTTAAGTGAGACGTAAAACATGATCTAAATTTGAGAATTAATTCTATTTTAATTTAGAGTTAAAGTAATTACAAGAATTAATTATTGCCTGTGCATTGAATTTCTTTAGAATTTTGGGGTTTGAGTCCACGTTTGCAAGAAATGGAAACATTAAGTGTGAATTAAATTGGTTTGATGGTTAAAACTAATTGTTTGTGTATTTTGACTTTGTACTCGCAGGAAACACAAATGGTTCAGGGTGCAAGACTTGGGCCTATGTTATATTAGTCAAAATGGGTTTTCTTTTTATTTGGTGGCTCACGTAAAGAAACCAAAGGACATCAAATGGGCCCCATGTGAACTAATTCTAGAAGTTGACAATATCATTAATGAAAAGGATATCATCATTATTTTTTTAAAGGGAGTGCTTTTGATACAAGAATTGGTGTCGGCTGATTAAAGGCATAAGAACCCTACATAAATCAGCCGTAAGGTGTTTTGGAAGCAAAGTCTTTGGTTCTAATGGAGATTGTTTGAGTTCAATATCTACTCCACCAAGCATCATCGTCATTCGGTTTGAAATTATTATTTTAATCATGAGCTTGGTTGTTGAACTAAATTATTTTTGTTTCTTTGGTTTTAAGATGCTAGGCTAACATTATTAGACTGTCTAGGCTTGTGATGAATCATTGTTTGAAGTTTTATTTTATTTAGAATTTGCTTTTCGTTATGGTTTTATGATTCAGTAAATTGTTTGGTTTATTTAATTAATGCGTATGTGTACTTGGTTTTGGTTATAGTTTTATTATTCCAAAAAAGTTTTGGTGATTGTTTCATATGATAAGATTTTTTTAGGTCATTTACTGTGTGTTCTTGACTAGTTTATAATTTAATTCGAATAAGATCATAGGAATGATATTATTAGTGAAACGAATAAAATGTTTTGCTAACCTAGAAAGCTATATGGCGATAGGTTATTACTAGATCTTTGTTGATTAAGATTGCTAGATTTAGTTCTTCGTAAGGAGTCTGTCTAGGTTTGATTAATTAATATTGTCTTGAGAGTCAAGTAAGTTCGTCAAATTACCTTTGATTTCCGTGTTGTAAGGTAGGATTTCACTATAAAGGTACTCTTTCATAAATTAATTAAATAACCGTAAGGAAGTTTAATACATATAACTGGTGTGCCTTAAAACTTGTTAGAAACTCATAGGTGTCTTCTTGAAAGGTCAATGGTCCTGTTCGGGTTTTCTTTTAAGTGTCTATTTTACATCTCAGTTCCATAACTATTATTTTCCAACTATTTGATAACTGAAAACTTTGGGGATTCTATCCTAGG
This sequence comes from Bidens hawaiensis, assembly GCF_021521415.1. Taxonomy (NCBI): domain Eukaryota; kingdom Viridiplantae; phylum Streptophyta; class Magnoliopsida; order Asterales; family Asteraceae; genus Bidens; species Bidens hawaiensis. The sequence continues at coordinate 352,102 of NW_027493317.1, read as the reverse complement.
TGGTTTTTCATCATCATCTGAATCAGTCAAACTTGTTTGTCTTGTGTTTCATTAATTGTCTTTTATTAATTAGTTTGTTTTATTAGTTTAATATAATGTAGTTTAAAAAAACCCTTAATAATAATAAATAAATAGTCGTGTCACTTAGTCGAGTTTAATTAGTTAATTTACGTAATTTAAAGAGTCTCGTGGGTTCGATATCCGGACTTACTTAGCTTTAATTGAGTCGATCGGTTCAATTGCCGGTTAATAGTTTAGTAGAGTTTAAGAGTCTAGAATTATTACTTAGTGTCTAGATTAGATTATTTTTAATTAATAACTATATAACTACTTTAGCACACCAAGTTTTTGGCGCCGTTGTCGGGGACTCTTAGCGATTTCATTATTAGCTCTGATTGGACTTACTATACGTGCTATTATGTGTTTTTTGCTTTTGAGTTTTTAGGGTTTTAGTTAATTAGATTTTTACGTATTTATTTTTTGCTTTGAGTCGTAGGTGCCTAATTGTCAGTGTCTTTTGCCTTTTTAGATTCTTGTAATAATGTGTGAAATTTGTAATGGACCTCACCTTACCATTAAATGTCCATACAATAGTAACCTTAATTGTGATACGTGTGGTGATCCTCATTTACCCTATGATTGTCCATACAAGGGTTCTAGATTTATTTGTTATAGATGCGGTGGTTGTCATATGACTTGCGCATGTCCATATAATCGTACTAACCCCTATGTGCAGCAACAGTCTTATCTTTCGCAGGGGTCCCCGTCATATTTTTATAACGAAGCGGATCGGGGATATCAATACAAACAGGGGCAAGATTATGGTCAACATTCCGAGAGCAACCCCAACAGGGGTGCTGAGGCGTATTTGTATAAGATCGAGGAGTTGTTGACCTGACCATTGGAGAAGGATGTCCAATACCAACAAAAATTAGTTAAACATGATGCTATACTAAGAAATCAACTATCTGTTTTTGCAGGTCTCCACGATGCTGTTAAAGAATTCTCCAGAATACTAACAAAGGTGGAAGAACGGTCTGAGCAGATCTCCCAATGCGTGTACGAGTCAGGTAGCGAATTAATTCGAGAAACCGAAGAGGAGAACATGCAAATAGAGCAGCAACCGACACCTGGTTATAAGTATGATGCGGAAGGCAACTATTTGGGATACATGAATCGGTTGGGCGAGTTGTTCCCGATGTTTCCAGAAAAAGGGAAAGAGCCAATCATGGAGTATATAGATGATTCAGAGGAGAACATTCCAAATACGGAGACACGAGTGGCTGATAAAGTCCCACCACAGGCCACACAGGTATGCGTTGTTGATTTTGCAGGTTGTTATAGTGACTCTGATGATGAAATAAATGAAGAAGAGTGGGCTGCTTATCATAGGTCGTTAGTGAAGAAAGAAGAGATAGAGGATGACGTGGATTTGGGGGATTCACTTGAGTTAATGTTTGGTGTCGAGGATATGGTTAAGGTTTATAATGAGCTTAACGAGGAAGATGAATTCCTGAATCTGGAGTTGGATGGATTGTCGGATTATGACGGGGGAGACACATTGAACGTTAATGAGGATGTTCTATTTTTCGAGGCCCTACTTGTAGAGGACAATGTAGATGAGGATGTGGTGTTAGAGGAAGAACACCATTGCCGGCTTGTGGACTATGTTTTGAATGCTGATCAGGAATCAAAACCACGAGATAAGGCCGAGGATGATAGGTTACCTGAAAACCAAAGTTGCTAATACTTTAGAAGATGGTCTACGGGAATGAAAAAACCTTTGCATGTCAAACTCGACCAGTCTTCTCGATACATGCCATGCATTCGGCTATTGCCAGGTAAGTTTAAATATAGGTGGCCTGACCCGTTACTGATTTTTAATTCTAATTTAATATTTTACGGTTCCATCATTGATATATTACTGTTTGATAAGTACCCGGGTGAAATTAAACGGGTTAGATAGGGTCCAGATCAAGGATAAAGCCTCCTGATTAAGTTCAAGTGTGGGGAGGTTTCGTAGAGTTTGTATAATTTATCGAGTCACTAACGTAGTTTTTTGTAGTTCTTCTTTGATTTTGTATTTTTGAGTTTTGCTAGGTAAAAGAAAGATTGGGTGAGCTAGAGAGATGGTCCCAAAGGAAGAGTTTAATGAAAAAGACAAGTGTGATGGAGCAATGGAGCCGTATACTTCATGTTTATTTATTTGATCCTGATTATTATATTTTATATATTTATTGGTGAAATACTTTAATTTCATAATATCTATCATTATGATAAGATACATTTTAGATATGTTTGTTTTATTTTTGACGCTTACGTTCATGTGTGAGAAGAAGGAGATATCGTTTTGTTGAGCACGTTCGTAGTTGGAGGGCATTCATGGAAGAAGACTTTGACATCAAAATTCATGCGCATATTGTCAGCTAAGTCTTTTCCCTTATCTAGCTTCTTAATTTTTTTTATTTTGCTTTTGTTTTAATTTTTAGGCTTTTAATTTTTTGTAGTCCGACTTTATTTTAATTTTAATTTTGTTTTAAGTCTTCCTTATCCTTGCATTGAGGAAAATGCAAAATTTAAGTGTGGGGATAGGATATTTGAGTCGTAATTTAAATTTAACTTTAAAAAAAAATTAAGAAAATTTGAATAAAAAGTTTTAAAAATATCCATTGAATCTAGTTTTTTGTGTTAAAGTGGGAGATGATGATACTAATACAAAATTGGTTTTTCAAACTACTAATAATATGAGATAATATAAAAGAAAACGCACTTAACTTGGGATGTGTCGGTAGGCTCAGTCTTGAGAATGAAAGGACAATTTGATAAAATGGGTAAAACGGAAATCTTTTATGGGTAAAACGTTTTGTTCGTGGAAGATAAGTAATGAAAGGTCGGGCCATACTCAAGACTCAATTCTTGGTATGAAAAGTGAAAATGTTATAAATATTATGAGTTTTAAAATTTGAATACGTTATCATATGATGCTTGGGTAGGTTTAACGTTAGAGTATACCGTGTAGCCTGTGGTATAAATCTTAAACTGCTTAGTTTTAGTGTTTTACACATCATTGGTGTATGGTTTTATAACCTTAAATCTTGTATTGATAGGATGCCCCGGGCCCGGAGACTATGGGTCTGTATGTAGTCTATTCAATAGGGTATTCACAATTCCTAAGTGGGGTTGTGAATATTTAAAATAAAGCTAAAAAGAGCAAACCTGCAGTTATCTGCCACATAAGTCTTTAAACATGATCACAAAGTACAAAAAGTACAAATACACTACAGACTTGATCATCCACGATGTTATCCATGTGGGGTCCCCTTGCTCGCGTATCATTACCATTAAGAAACGGACCACAAGGGACACGCGACATGTAAGCCCTATAGATGAAATTTTTCATACTCACCTATGGTGATGGTTCGGTGTATTGCTTGATAACGGGGGTATGTCATGTTGTGGGGAACACTAGCTATAATTAATTGTACATTAATCATATCTAATGGCTTCTTGGTAGACTTTGATGCTTAAGCTTAGGTGGATAAACAATACCCTTGATCGTCTTAACTATTCATATAAAAAAGAGCAACAAAAGTTTTAAATCTGCTAATTTTGAGGTTTAAGTCAAGTTGAGGTGGTCTGATCCGGTAAAAGCTGAAAATAAGCGGGTCTTAATTGTGTAAACCACTGAGTAATATTATTGTCGGATCTTATTTGTCCCGGTAAAGACTAAGGCATGGGTTTAAGTGGACAACAATATCGGTGATCGCAGTTTTTGCGTTTTTATAGAACTATAAATTAATCTATATGTTTGTAAGACTGTATTTTCTGATTCTGATTCCACTGCATTAGACTTTTTTAGAGACGAAAAAAGAGTAAGTGTGAGGATATTTGATGTGTAACATCCCTAAATTTCCAAGAATAATATTTAATGTATTATTCGTTAATAGTGGAAAAGTTTACTAGAATTGGTAGAGAAATGATGACGTAATAATAAGATGGTTCAAGTAGGCTAAGTAGATGGAATTATGGACCAAAAAGGAAAGATGGGCCTTAGGCCCATGGGCGTAAGGGAGTATAAATACCCCTTAAACCCTAATCATTTCCATTATTATCTATCACTACACCATAGCCTACTACTTGAGAAACACACAAACCATGCTTTAACCCGAGCCTAGATTCAAAGTTGAAAACCCGAGCTTGTTGGCGCTAAATCATCGTGTCAAACCTAAACAACATCAAGACCAGCTCGTGTTCGTAGAACGACTCGTTTAAGGTACGTTTATATTTAGAAATCGTTCATATAGGTTCGGTTTGGTTTGGGAAATCATAGATCTGTGTTAGTATGATTAAAACGAATCTACTGAAACAAACCTTACTGAATTTGATTAGCATTTGATAGGTTAATTTTTAACATAATATAACCCGTAACTAGATGCACAAATCTCACCCCTTAAACATGGATGTTTGGTCGATTTGATGGTTAGGGTTTGTAGGCGCTGCATAGACGATTCCAATGATACCAAAATCATGATATTTTATTAAGAATTGAAGGTTTAATTGCAGATCTAAGATATGTTGACTGGTATTGTTCTTGACGATTTTGACTTTGACCCTTAAGTCAAAGTCTGGATAAGAACTAGATGATTCGTTATAATTAAGATAACGAATTAGGTAGTTCGTTACTCGCCCATTCGTTCTGTCAAGATAACGAATTAGCTACCCAGTTCGTTATGATTCAATTAACGAATCAAGCGATTCGTTACTCACCATTCGTCATAATTCAGATAACGAATTAAGTTGTGTCTGGGTAACGAATCAGATGAAGATAAGGTAACGAATCAGTTAGCGAATCAGACTCAATTCGTTATAATTGAGATAACGAACTAGGCCATTCGTTATAGCGAATGTAGGAGGATTTTGCAACGAATTAGAATGTGAATTGATAACGAATTAGCCAACGAATTAGGCTTAATTCGTTATAGAAAATGAGTTAACGAGTTAGATAGTAATTAAAAATCCTAATGGAAAATTTGTTAAGACAGTTAATGTAAATAAAATTTTTCTAAGCTCGACCCCAGCCAGGGTCTCTGCCCCTTGGACCCTGCTAGGGACTGCCATCCCTAGACCCCGCTGCCAGGGGCGCTGCCCCCGGACCCCCGTTCGTTGTGGGTTATGAATAAACTAGAAACGCGATATAGAAGGTGATAGTAATCAATACGCCTAATTGTTATACAGCTAGCCGTGCACAGCCAAAGAAAAGGAGTAACCATTAACGGAAGAAGTAACCGAGTTTAGGTGAGTTTCTAGCCCCACTTCCTTTTTATGTTTTTGGAGCTGTGTGCATACTCGATGTGACAGTTAATACACTTAACTTAAATGGTAAGTGTATGCCATGTATGATATATGTGTTAGATACGACTGATTGCTTGTCGGTACGTGAATGATCTTCGGATATTGCATGTACCGTTAGGTTATAAATAAAGATATGGATATTGTATGTAATGCAGGGATGATTACTTGTCTATACGTGAACGATCTTCGGATATTTCATGTATTGCCAAGAATAGCGATGATTGTCTCCTTATATGGATATTAAGTGATAACTTATATATAGAGTTCCCTCTACGGATAATATATAGAGTGTTCCTTAAATGGGAAGCATAGTGTTCTTTTAATGGAAAGCCCCGTGTTCCTTTAATGGAAAGCCCCGAGTTCCTTTGATGGAAAGCATAGTGTTCCTTTAATGGAAAACCCAGTGTTCCTTTGATGGAAAGTATAGTGTTCCTTTAATGGAAAGCATAGTGTTCCTTCTATGGAAGTATATAGGATGCTCCTTCCGCGGAGAATATATATATAGAGTGTCATTCTATGGAGAATATAAATAGTAGGGTACTAGTAATAGTTCTTTTAATAGATATTATGTGATGTCCTCTTATGGATATTCATACCAGGTTGAGATATGTATGTATGTAAGATATGTGTATGTATTGTATGTCCCCTAATTAACTAGAACTCACTCAGCGTAGCTGACTTTTAGTATGCACGCAGGTATATATGTTTATCGAGAAGGCATGGGGATGACACATGGCATGGATTGAACGGCTGGCATCTGAAGATGGAAGAAACGATGTTTTTAATATGATGATTTATGTTACGGTTTTAAAGAAAAGATTAAACGTTTTGTAATAAACGGTTAAAGTTTTATATTCCGCGAAAGTTTTAATAAACTCTGATTTGTAGAACTGTGTTTATGAGTAAATCCAACACCAAAGTAGGGCTACCGGGAACGGGGCCTTACATGATGTGGTCTAAAATATATATGTTATTATATTAATATTTCTCACACTTTAAAATGCTTTAAGCTAGTTTTTTATTAAATATTACTCAAGCGGCTTATATTTATATTTTAAAAGGCACTGAGCTAAACTGAATTGATTCTATTATACAGTGCTTATGTCTGAAAAATGAATATTTAAGCGAGACATAAAACATGATCTAAATTCGAGAATTAATTCTATTTTAATTTAGAGTTAAAGTAATTACAAGATTAATTATTGCCTGTGCATTGAATTTTTTAAGAATTTTGGGGTTTGAGCCCACATTTGCAAGAAATGGAAACATTAAGGGGGTGTTTGGCTAAGCTTTTCTTTTTGCTTTTTTGCTTTTGGAGGGGTAAAATGTCCAAAACACCCCTCCAAAAGCTCCAAATTAAAGCTTTTTTGCTTTTTGAAGGGGCATTTTGGACATTTTTACCCCTCCAATAGCAAAAAAGCAAAAAGAAAAAGCTTAGCCAAACACCCCCTAAGAGTGAATTAAATTGCTTTGAGGTTAAACTAATTGTTTGTGTATTTTGACTTTGGTACTCGCAGGAAACACAAATGGTTTAGGGTGCAAGACTTGGGCCTATGTTATATTAGTCAAAATGGGTTTTCTTTTTATTTGGTGGCTCACGTAAAGAAACCAAAGGACATCAAATGGACCCCATGTGAACTAATTCTAGAAGTCGGCAATATCATTAATGAAAAGGATATCATCGTTATTTTTTTAAAGGGAGTGCTTTTAATACAAGAATTGATGTCGGCTGATTGAAGGCAAAAGAACCCTACATAAATCAGCCGTAAGGTGTTTTGGAAGGAAAGTCTTTGGTTCGAGTGGAGATTGTTTGGGTTCAATATCTACTCCACTAAACATCATCATCATTCGGTTTGAAATTATTATTTTAATCATGATCTTGATTCATCATCATCGTACTCAGTATATCTCACCAATAGCAAAGCTATGGTAGGGTCTGAGGAGGGTTTGATGTAGACAGCCTTACCTCTACACCATAGGAATAGGAGGCTGCTTCTGATGAGACGGCTTGATAGTAATTTTGCAACAAGCCTTGGACATAAGGCACATAGCACTCAATCATCGGGACACCGGCTAATCGGTGCATGTACCCTTGTTTTTCTGCTATCAATGCCACTACATGATGCATGATTAACTGTCCGTCACTTTTAACGTTATTTTCACGAGATTAGTAAAATAACGTCAAACTTAGTGCAATTTCACTTTTGACCACCCGAGGGTTCACACATATATACATCATATGTGCGCACCACAAGTAGGGCTTAATCATGAGCTTTATTGTGGAACTTAATTATTTTTGTTTATTTGATTTTAAGATGCAAGTCTAAACTTATTAGACTACCTAGGTTTGTGATGAACAATTGTTTGAAGTTTTATTTTATTTGGAATTTGCTTTTCGTTATGGTTTTATGATTCAGTAAATTGTTTGGTTTATTTGATTAATGCGTATGTGTACTTGGTTTTGGTTGTTCTAGTTTTATTATTCCACAAAATTCTTGGTGATTGTTACATATGATAGGATTTTGTTAGGTCATTTACTGTGTAGTTTATGATTTAATTCGAATAAGATCATAGGAATAATATTATTAGTCAAACGAATAAAAGTGTGCTGCTAACCTAGAAAGCTGTAAGGTGATAGGTTATTGCTAAATCTTTGTTGATTGAGATTACTAGATTTAGTTCTTCGTAAAGAGTCCGTCTAGGTTTGATTAGTTAATATTGTCTAGCGAGTCAACTAAGTTCGTCAAATTACCTTTGATTTCTGCGCTGTAAGGTAGGATTTCACTATATAGGTACTCTTTCATAAATTAATGTTAGTGCACGGTTTTGCGTCTAGAGTCTTTGTATATATCGTTAACGTTTTTGTTTATTAATTAATGTAATAATTAATTTATTTAATAGCTAGTTTGCTAAGTTATATTCTAGTTCGCTAGGGGATCTTAGCGAACTAGACATTAATTGTATTCCCTCCTGATTCGTTAGGGGATGTTAACGAATCAGGGGGTGCTTCGCTAATTTAATGTATGTAACGAAGGAGAGGCTGGTTCGCTAGGGGATGTTGAACCAGATCACCTTCTATATATAGTGAACTCCTGTTCACAATTAATATAAGTTTTGAGCTAATTAACGAACTGCTGTTCAATCTCTCTCTCAAGCTTCATCTAATATTATACAAATGTTACTGATAATATATTGATAATAGATATACATATATACAACACTGAATCGATGTTAATTATGAGCTAGATCTAGTACTAATCGGATATTCACAGATCTGAGATCTGTTATTGTTATTGATTGGTAATCCGGGTTCCAACAAGTGGTATAAGAGCTGTTGGTGCTCATTACACTTGATTTGGTGTTTTAATTATTTCGTTTTTGTTCATTTTCTGTTTTGTTTGGTTTTGAATCAATTTATATTTGATTTGGTTGAATTATGGACGAATTGGATTGAGTTTACGTTGGTTAAGGTATTGTAGAGGTTCGGATAAGTGGAATTGAGGTTTTGATTGGATTTGTGTGTTTTGGTTTTAGATTCGGTTTAAGTCCGAAACAGGGGATAGTTTTTGGTGAAATTGGTAAGGTAATTAGTGTTAATCGGTTACGAGATGATGTGTATTGGATTCGGAATTTGTTTACGAGGATTTTGGTAGGTTGATTGTGCGATTTGGTTGAGTAACGAGGTTGTATTACGAATTTGTTATTGTTGGGTTTTTGGGTTTAATCTTCAAACTTTCTGGAAAACTTGTTTGAAGATTTGAAGATGAACGTGATTCGTTATCATCTGTATGGTGATTCGCTATATGTTTATCTGTGATTCGTTATCAATTTTTCTACTTCGCTACCTAGTTCGTTAGCCAATTCGTGTGAGTTATTGGTTTGTGTTATCTAGTTCGTTAACTAGATTAACCGATTCGTGTAATACGTGTTCTTCTTGGGATTTGTGTCCTAACAACCTTTGCCACGTGGCATAAGGTGTCAGAGTTTGTTACAAACGGTTGTAACAACCTGATTCGCTATAGTGTGATTCGCTAATCAACTGTAGCTGATTCGTTATCTTATTTCGCTATGCAATCCTTTGTGATTCGCTAAACTAATCCTTTGTGATTCGTTTGGTCAATTCGTTAAGTTGACTTGTGATTCGCTAAACCTTCATCTCATTCGTTATCTGTTTCGCCATTAGGTCAATCTTAACCTTGTTAAGAGTTTATTCGTTAAACACTGTTCACAGTTCGCTACACTATTCATAGTTCGCTATAACTGTTCACAGTTCGCTATAACTGTTCACAGATTGTAAATTTTATTTGTTACACCCTTTAAATTTTTGAAACTTTTCAAAGATGGCCGGTATGTATGCATTAGCGTCTCAAAACATGTTGATGCAACAGATGTTGCAACTTGATACCGAGATAGGTTCACATTCTAAATGTCCTAGATTGATGAAGTTCGGTGACTTTGCCAAGTGGGAACCTCAGTTTCGTGCACATTTGGGATCTGTTCATCCTGATTGTTCTTACTGTCTTGATGAAGTTTATGTGGCACCAATGATTGGTGATGATACTATTGGGTATACTCCTAAAGCTGTTTCTCAATACTCACAAGAAGAAAAGAAAGCTTTAGAAATCGAGATAAAAGCCTATTCTACTCTGAAAATATCTTTTATCAAGTTGGTAGTATCAAGAGATGTGCGTCTTTATTTCAACATCTGCGTATGAGAAGCATGGGAAACACAGCTGAGAGTAAGAAAGTGATGCTCAAGTTTCAGTTTCGAAACTTTAATCTATTGAAGGGAGAAACAGTTGAAGAGATGGCTACAAGATTTAGTCATTTAATTGCTGAAATGGACAAGATGAAAATGGAAATTTCTGAAAAGGATAAAATTGACACTATTAAAAGTGTGCTTCCAAGTTCTTACTCAACATTTCTAATGGTTTTGAAAGAGAATGACTATTTTGTGAATGAAGACTTGACGACACTTGAATTTCTACAAAAGATCGAAGCTAGAGAATACGATCTTAAGTGTCAAAAATCCTCCAAAGAAAATCAAGATCCTGCTTTCTATGGTGGAAGTATGCCTCTTAGTTCAACGATCTCTCCAATCACTGCTTTTCTTACTCATGCTGCAAGTGAACAAGAATCAACTATGTTGAAAGATCCAAAAGTTTGTTTCTACTCTGCTGGTAATTCGGGTGGTTCTGGAAGTTCAACTAATACCAATCCATTTGCTACACCACCTAGTGTTAATATGAAGGAAGCTGAGCAGAGCAAAACTTTGCTTTTCTGACAGCTTTTATGTCTTCATATGAAAACTTAGTGAGTAGTAAGATTGCCACAAGTGATTTAACAGATGAGGACTATGATCAGATAGATCCAGATGATCTAGAAATCATGGATTTAAAATGGAACATGGTTATGATCGTTCGTAAAGTTAAAAGATTTATGCAGAGAACTGGAAAAGATCTTCCAGCTTTAAACAAGAAGTTGGGTTTTGACAAATTAAAAGTAAAGTGTTATAATTATCAAGAATTTGGGCATTTCGCGAAGGAATGTGACAAACCAAGGAAATAATACACTGGTTCTCGTGGTCAAAATCAAAATGCTTCTACACCACGAGGAAGTGATGCTGAAAAGAAACCATCTTCTTCTACAACACAAGCAATGTTAGCAGATGGAACTGATTGGTCACAACGGTTACTATGCAATGATGTTCAAGCAAATTTGGTTATGTTTGGGTTACATAAAGATTGTCAAGATGCAACTGGTAGTGAGATATCTTCCGATAATGATTCTGGATCTGATTCTGACGACTCTTGCGACAAGCCTTCCGAATCAATGTTTGCTTGCATGGCCAAGAGCAATGAGGTTAGTAACTCTATTTCTGCTACTTCATTTGTTAAAGCATCATGTGTTGACTGTGAATCTAACAAATCTAAGTTAGAAGCATTGAAAAATCAAAATGATAATCTAATAAGAGAAATTGCTTCTCTTAAGGTTACTTAACGACAATCTCTTGAATCTCAAAGGAGATCTCGAGAAAATATTGAAGCATTGTCGACAAGTAACCATGATCTCAAAGCTGAATTATCTGTGAAAATGACCATTAATGACAAAAAGTTTCAAGAAATATTGAAACATCGTTCTAAGATAACTGAGGTTGAGAATGAGGTTCTTGAGTTGAAGAACAAATTGGGGAAATTTAGAAATTCATCTTTTCTATTGAATGAAATCATTGAGGTATCTGGAAAACAAAAGGATTCCAAGAAAGGTATTGGTTTTGTTGAAATTTCTCCACCATTTCATAATGATTATAAAATTAATCCTTTTGCAAGAAAATAAGAGGATTTGATTCAAAAAGAATCTGTGATTTCTGAAAAACCTAAATTGGTTAAACCTGAAATTGTCAAACCATAAGTTGCTCCTCAAAAACCTCATGTGGAAAGTAAAAAGGTCTTTGTTGAAATGTTGACTAAGTGATTATTGAAGATGTGTTTGAACCTGAGATAATACACAAGAATAAGAATATTCCTAGTTCTAATCATATTCTTTGCGAACCTCAAGAGTTTGAGGAAGCTGTGTATGGTTCATTCAAATCTCAAGTGAACAAGGAAGAAACTGTGAAAACCAAACCAGTGAGGGCAAAGAAGTCAGTTAAACCAAAGATTCTGACGAGGACTTAATGCGTTTCACTAATCCTCCGAGTTCTAAGTCTTCATCGGATAGAGTTTTTAAGTTAAAAGGAATAGACACGATGTTCACTGAAAAAGATATTCCAATACGTATTATCAAACCTGAACTTATTGAGAGTGTTTTTGTCAATGAAACTTCAAAAATTCAAGAACTTGAACGTATGCATGCTCAAGCAAAAACATCAGTTCAATCTGACCCATTGACTAAGGCAAAACAACTTTTAAAACAAGCTAAGAAAATTAACTTTGTGAAGTCAACTGGGATAGATACACTAAAAAGTTTTTCGAACTGTTCTAATTTAGATTTTTACTTAATGAAGAAATCTGAATTATCTGATGAGTTTGCTAAGAGCATGACTAAAAATGTGAGTCATCATCAAACTTCTGGGTCATTCATTCCAAATACCTCGCAACAATATCGTGTAGACATGCGAAGTTGTTTCTTATGCGGTCAACAGGGTCATGTTGTGAGAAATTGTAGTCAGCAGAACTATCAGAATCTTCATCCTTTTATCAAGGACAAATCTAAGCCAATTCCATTGGTCAAGGAGATTCTGAAACGACTTGTGTTGTATGCTGATGATACTCATATTTTGTTCTCTAATGTGAATCATCGGAAGGTTCTTCATGTCAATGAGACACATGGTCAAGTGAAACCAAAATTCGTTCCAACTGAACCCATATGCCAGAACAAGAATTCAAACATTGTTCAGGCAGCTTATTTAAGACGAAAGTCTAGGAAGCCGATAACTTATTCACAAGTGGCTGAACAACAGTTGAAATCTGTTCAAGTTAATAATCAAAGAGAAAACCAAAAGGTGCCCAAGACTGAGGCCTGGGCTGCCTTTTTGAACTAATCACTTTTGTTTGTGTGTAGGGTTCATCCAAGACCATCTCTGGTGAAAAATGGATCTTGGATAGCGAATGTTCTCGTCATATCACTGGGAATCTCGACCTATTAACCAACGTAAGAAATATTGAAGGGGGTTATGTAGCGTTTGCTGGGAATTCTGGGGGTATGATCACACAAGAGGGTGAAGTTTCAAATGGTCACATTACGTTTGAGAAAGTAAATTATTGTGATAAAGTTGATCATAACTTATTGAGTGTATCGCAGATTTGTGATAAAAAGTACACTACGACATTTACTGATAAAGAATGTCTTATCTTGAAACCAGGTTATGTTATTCCCGAGGACATGGTTGTCATGCGATCACCACGATCAAATGATATTTATGTCTTAAATATGAGTTCTAAGGTATCCACATCGATCGAAACATGTTTTGTCTCGAAAGCAACCGAGAAAGACTCGATTCTATGGCATCGTAGAATGGGTCACATACATGTCAGAAAGATGAATTATTTAATGGAAAATGACTTAGTTGAGGGTGTCTCGTTAAAGAATTTTAAGTTATCCAATCACTACGTTGCATGCAAAAAGGGCAAGCAGAAGAAGAAAAGATATCCCTCTAAGTTATTGAATTCCATTGGTACTCCTCTTGAACGACTTCATATGGATTTGTTTGGTCCTGTGAATCGTGCGAGTATTTCTGGAGGCTGGTATTGTCTTGTAGTGACTGATGATTATTCAAGATACTCTTGGGTGTTATTTATGAGTTCGAAGGATCAAACACCGGTTTTGGTACAGAACCTTATTACTAAGATCGAATCACTGTATATACAAAGGTGAGGAGAATCCGAAGTGATAATGGTACTGAATTCAGAAACACTATATTGGATTTCTTCTGTATTCAAAAGGGAATTCACCGAGAATATAGTGCACCTTATGTACCTCAACAAAACGGTGTTGCTGAACGGAAAAATAGAACTCTGATTGAAGCTGCACGAACTATGCTCGCTGATTCTAAGCTTCCTGTCCAATTCTGGAATGAGGCAGTTAATACAGCTTGTTATACGCTTAATATCGAGTTCTAACTGTGAAACGACTCAAGAAGACAAGCTACGAGCTCTTAAATAATAGAAAACCTAATTTAAAGTACCTGGAACCATTTGGGTGTCCGTGTACAATGTTGAAGAAGGATTCGGGTAAATTTGAAGAAAAAACTATCGAAGGGTATTTCTTGGGATATGCATCTCCAAAGAAAAGGGTTTTTAATTTCACATCTGGTTGTGTTGAAGAATGGTACCATGTGGACTGTCAAAAGTACATAACTCCTTCTCAAGGGAAAGGTCCAGACTGGATGTTTGACTACGATAGTTTATTTAATTCATTTACTCCTTCAACTGAACACATCGACGAAGATCTGGTTCGAGCATACTTTGAAGATCATTTGACCATTCCAAGATTTTCAAGTTCTAATGATGTTGAAGCTCAACCAGATGCTCCAACTGAAGAACATCAAGTTGTTTCTCCAGTTGCTATTGATAATGTTTCTATTTCTTCTGATGATGATCAAGCTGAAGATCAAGTTAGTGATCTTGACAGTGATAATGTTTCATCTCCCGAGTTAGGTGACCATTACACTAACTTATTTGATAATGTTGTTGTTCCTGAGAATCCAACTCTTCGGATTCATGGATATCATCCACAGGAAAACATCATTGGAGAACTTGATGTGGGCGTTCGTACACGTCATCAAGTTGCTTCGTCAAGGGATAATAACATATTGTGTGCTTACACTAACTTACATTCTTCGGGAATTGTAAATCTTACTAAATTCCCTTCCTTTCTATCTCAAGTTGAGCCAACGAAAGCTCGTAATGCACTTGAAGATCCTTCTTGGGTAGAAGCTATGCAAGAAGAATTACAACAATTTGCTCGTTTGGGTGTTTGGAACTTAATAGACAAACCTGCTAGAGTCAAGAAGGCAATTCTGACTAAGTGGGTATATAAGTGTAAGAAGGATGATCGTGGGGTAATTGTGAGAAACAAGGCACGTTTAGTGGTGCAAGGTTTTCATCAGCAAGAGGGTATTTATTACACAGAGGTATATGCTCCAGTTGCAAGATTAGAGTCGATTCGAATCTTTTTGGCATATGCAGCTTATAAGAATATCAAGGTCTATCAAATGGATGTTAAGAGTGCTTTTCTCAATGGTGAACTACACGAAGAAGTGTTTGTTTTACAGCCTCCTGGTTTTGAAGATCCTGATTATCCGGACCGTGTTTACCGATTAAACAAGGCCATGTATGGTCTACATCAAGCCCCGAGAGCTTGGTATGGCACGCTCGCCGACCATCTAACTGATAATGGCTTCAATTGAGGGACTGTCGACTGCACTTTATTTCATAAAACTGTTGGTGACGATCTTCTCCTAGTCCAGATTTATGTCGACGATATTATTTTTGGGTCTACAAAGGACACATTGTGTAAGGAGTTCGAGAAGTCCATGCAAACCAAGTTCGAGATGAGCTTGATGGGAGAGATGAATTTCTTTTTAGGGTTGCAGGTTCACCAGTCTGCTCATGGAATTTTAATTCACCAGACTAAGTATGTGAACGACGCCTTGAGCCGATTCAAGATTTCTGCCGGAAAAATCCCTTCTACTCCTCTTCCAGTAGGGCACAATTTATCACCGGATGAATTGGAGGATTCCGTTGATCCTACCCTTTATCGTGCCATGATTGGTTCTCTAATGTATTTAACGGCTTCTCGCCCTGATATTATGTTTGCTGTTTGTGTGTGTGCTAGGTACCAAGCAAGTCCACGAGTGACTCACCTAGCTGCAGTCAAGAGAATTCTTCAGTATTTGAGGGGAAATCCAGACATCGGGTTGTGGTACCCCAAGGATGATACTTTCGATCTTACTGCCTACTCAGACTCAGATTATGGAGGATGCAAGATCAATTTCAAATCAACGACTGCAGGATGTCAATTTTTAGGAAACCGGCTTGTTTCCTGGCAGTGTAAGAAGCAGACAACGGTCCCCACTTCAACCGCCGAAGATGAGTATGTTGCAGCCTCGAGTTGCTGTTCCCAGGTTTTGTGGATACAACAACATCTTCGCGACTATGGTTTGAAGTTTCTTACTACTCCTATTTTGATTGATAATTCTGCTGCAATTTCAATCACAAAGAATCCCGTACAACATTCGAAAACAAAACATATCGAAATTCGATATCACTTTATACGGGATTGCTTTGAGAAGAAGTTGATTGACCTTGAGAAAGTACATATTGACTTTCAGAAAGCCGATCTGTTTACTAAAGCTTTTGACAAAACGCGTTTTAAATTTTTGCTTGATTTAAATGGATTGAAGACCCTAGCTGATATCCTTAAACAAGGATGACTATCTTTATTTTCTGTCATATTTTTCTTTTAAAATTTATTTTGGTTTTAGGGGGTGAAAATCTAGAAAATACAAAAAAAGTGTGTTTTTCGTTTGTACAGATAAAATCCAAAAACATCAAAAAATTTCAAAATTCAAAAATATTGTGATTTCTGTTCTTTAATGTTTTTCTTTTAAATATTTAGAAAAACCAAAAACATTTTTAAAATTTTGAAAAACCAAAAAGAATGTGATTTATGTTTGTACAGAAAAATTTGAAAATCCAAAAAGATTGTGAAGTTTATTTTGTTTATAAGAAAATTGAAAAAGACAAAAATATTGTGTTTTTAAAGTTTGTTTAGAGAAAAACCAAAAAGATTTTTGCAGGCGTTTTTAGATTATTTTCTTGCTGAAAATTATGTCGGTTATTTAAGTTTGTGAAGTATGCTTGCATGTCTTGGTCCTATTATTCACTTGTGAATTGATGGTTAGTCATTTATTTATAAACTTAAGTTAACTGGGGCGATTAAATTTATCTTTTCTTTATTTGATGCTCCTCAAAATTTTGAGTTTTTGATGCAAAAAGAGAACATGATAGTACATTGATTATCTTGACCCCAAATCCAGCAAAAAGTAAGCTTAAAGGACTGTGTGCTTAATTGCATTGGTGCATTGGTAGGTCTTAAAACAACCCAGTAGAATAAAGTATGTGATATAAACATAAAGAAACGCCAAATTGAAAGAGGTGTTAGTCTCTAGCAAAAGTCTAAGTGAGGATGGCAGAAATATAATAAAGCAATTAACAAGTGTTAGGATTCTGGACACTGTGAGTCTTTATGCGGCTTAATCATCTCGGTATTCATAAGCATGAATATTTCACTCGCTTTCTAGAGCAAACCCAAAGTCATTAAACTTGATCACCGTTGTACTTCGTACAATTTAAATTACTGACTTGATCAAAATCCGCTGTTAGTCATACAATTGTTCCTCCCATGCGCGCGTCTTAATACCATTAAGAAACGGACCCCAGGGGATATAATGTATGTAAGCCTACAGATGGACTCGTGCATACTCACTCACAGTAAAGGAAACTTGATGCATTGCTCAAAATTTCAAAATTGGTATAAAAAATTTTGATCAACAATATAATGGTTTAAGTCAAGTTGGGGTGATTTGGCAAAAATCAAATTAAGCTTGAACCGAGATTAGAGGCTGATAGTTTCTGATATTCTGTGCTTTAATTGAACAAATTAATCATATCCCAAAAATACTTGAATTTTTGTTATTAGATTTATGTGGACAACAATACCAATGACCGACTTATCGCCAGTCAGAATATCGTTAAAATATAAAACTGTGATGGAAAGGCAATTTGGTCAATATGATTCTCTGCTCAAACTCAACAAAAATACAAAAATATATTTCGTTTGATAAATCTTTGAAAAACACAAAAATATTGTCTATTTTTATGATTCGGATATTCTTTTGTAAATACATTCTTTATTCTTTATTTTACAAAATACCAAAAAGATTTTTTTTTTCTTTTTAAATTATTTTAAGTTATGTTTCGGAAAACTGAAACGTTTTTAAGGTATTTGTTTGTCTGGATAAAAAGATTCTCGATAACCTATTTATTTATTTTATTTAATTATTTAATTCATTTAATTATTTAATTTAAAATTAAATAAAAGATTTTTATTTAAAATCTAATTCGTTATTTATGGATAATGAACTAGGTGATTCTTTAGCGAACTAGTTTCTGGTTCGCTCACCTAATTCGCTTTCGCACTCTGTAATGAATCATCTCTTCGTTATGCATATTTAACGACTCATGACACAAATCATGTCTTGATTCGCTACCTTTAATTTAACGAATCAGTGTGATTCCCAACGAACGACATTTATTAATTAATTTCAATATTCATTTATTTTAATTAAAGGATTTAAATCCTTTAATACGCGTAAATAGATTAATTACACATATCTTTTAATTATATTTTTTGATATCTCTTCTCATATTCGATTTTATTTATACAGTAAAACATCGCTGATCAAGAACAACAAAATCAACCACCACCAGAACAAGCTTCACAAGGACAACCACCACAACAAGATCAACAAGCTGAAGTGATCTTATTGCCGTTTGATAAAAAGCACAACATTTGTGCTTATGTTGATCAAGATGGGATTGATTTGGAAATGTTTGGAGCTATGTTGACTTTCTTACGACGTTCAAAGATCCACTATGCAATCACTGCTAAACCTAAAGTGTATCTTTGTATAATCAGGCAATTTTGGAACACGGTGGAATATGTTGAGACTGATAAATTGGTTCGAGCTACAATCAATCAGATTCCAATTACGATTGATGTTGAGGTCATTCGCCGGGTACTCCAATTTGACGATAATGATGATAACCCGAGTGAATTTGACCGGACATTGGTTAGAGGTTTATTCACACACTTGAACTATGGTGGTGATATTCAGAAATCTATGCTGAACAAGAACGGGTTGTGTCCACCATACAAGTATCTGTTGCATGTTCTACTTCATTGTATGAGTGGACGTCGCGGTGGGTTTGATGAGTGTCGCCTAAGTTTGCAGTCGGCGTTTGTTGCCCTAATCCTGAACAAGCCCTTCAACTACTCAGAACTCATCTTTAATCATCTGAAAGAACAGGTTCAGCAAACTCTACAGTCAAAGAAGTTCTTGATGTACCCTCGCTTTTTACAGCTAATTATTCAGGATTTGATTCCGAATTTGGTGATTGATCGGACGTTGGTGAATGATGTTCTTGATATGGAACATATGAAAGCTGAAACGGTGCATCGTATGTTAATTTATAGAAAGGAAAAGCCACAAGACAAACGGATGATTGGTCATATAATCAATCCGGATTATGTATGTCCTCCTAATGAGCGCTGAATCCACGATGATTCGGATTCCGAGCGTGAAGGGGAGAAGGAGGGAACAATGATGGTGGAGATGACGATGATGATAATGATGGGAATGTTGGTGCTGGTGGAGCTGGTGAAACATCTCTTAAAGAACAACAAGATGCAGTCGATGCTGCGTTAGCTGCCACCATTAAAGCTCAACTATAAAGAAAACGAAAAGGGTAAGCAGTGGCAATTGGTGAGCCATCGAGAAAGAGACGTGTGTCTGAAGGAGCTGGGGTGGTTATTGGAGTCCCACCACCATGTCAATCAACTCCTAAACGCTCGGCAGTGCCGCCCACTACTAGCACTCCGATGCTTACGTTGACAACGACGTTGGTGTCACATGAAAGACTTGGTCTTATTCCTCACATGGCGTTAACCGAGATACCAAGGCCTCCTGCTGTACTGTCTACAGTCCCCCCAACCCATCTACAGTACCTCCTACTACATCAATGAGACCTCCTCCTCCACCTCCGCCTAGTGATGTCTCATTTATGAGAATTACTCAGCCTCAAGGACCTGTTCAACCTGTTCTCCCGTCCGTATACAACTTGCCACCAGGTCGTCAAACTGAAATGCTGCTAAATTTGCTACATCTATATGAAAATCAAATGACAACTGACCGTCAAACTCAAGAACGACTCATGGAGAATCAACGACGAATGATGAGTTATGTTTCTTTCTGTCAGAAGGAGACTAAGTCGTTGCGTACGATTGTTGAGTCTCAGGGGGTAAAATTAAAGGAACAAGAAGAGTTGATTTTACAATTAGCATGTAAATAAGATGCCCTCAAGAAACTCAAGAATGACGATGATGATCCTGATGAATCTGGTGCAGGAGGTGAGCCTAAACAATCGCATGGTTCATCCTCTGGTGCTGGTGTTAGTGGCGGTGATGATTCGAGCAAACAAATAATTATTTATCAAGATCCAACAGCTGCCAAGCCAATTGAAATGATTGTAGCTAACACAGTGATATTTGTTGATGGATCAGGGGTGGTTAAAAGTGTGGTGAATAGAGATGAGTTAGAGGTTGGGGAGTTTGTAGAAAGATCATTGACACAGACACATATTTCGATTTTGCTTGGGCTGAATGACGATCAGTTGACTGCTTTAGAGACTGCGCCCGATGTCGAAGTGATAACTAAGGAGGATTTGGAAGTTGATCCGTTGTTTATGAATACGGATTTTGTTTATGAGGATGAGGAGATTGAGATGGAGGATGTGACTGCTGATGAGTACCCGGACTTGTATCAACACACGGACATTGATCAAGGTGCTCCGGTATTTCAAGAAGAGGTGTTCAAAGAGACTGAGGATGAATTGGAAAAGGTTGTGCAACGAACAGTACCCTCACTCAAAGAAGTGACTAATGAGGACGTAGAAAGATGGTTCAAACGTCATAAAGTGGGTAAAATTATCAATGCTTATCGTTATGTTGATCAAGAAAGAAAAGATACTGCTGCTGCTTGGGATAAGGCTAATCAGGTGACTACCTTCAAGACTGTTTCAAAGGTACACGGCGATATTGTTTCATGGGCTTATGACTCTAACCTTAAGGTATGTATAGTCAAGTGGGAAAAGGGTGTCATGTATTGCGAGAAAATAAGGGACGTTTTAACTCTACCGCGTTGGGATGTACGAACCCTCGCGAGACGTCCATTTATTAATCGTGGGGGTTACCGAACAGCTGAGTGGTTTCACCTACACTTACTGTTCGAGGTCAATCATGGCTTCAAATTCTTCAAGCCCTAGGTCCCAAGACGTAAGCGCATTGACGAGATTGATCCAAGGACCGGCTGGAAGAAACTTGTCTTGAAAGAGAAGCCGCCAAAGACGATGAAAAAGGTTCCTGTGAAGACAATACCTTAAGATATTTATCTGTCTTTCAACCGCTGGTATTATGACAATCACACCAGCGAGGCCGTCATTGTTTTGGGAAGAGGTCTGAAGACTAAGGTGTTGTTTGTTTTTCCTCAGAAGCACTTCTCCACCTCTTTTGTCTGCACTGAGAAGAGGGCGCGCAGACGTTGGGCTCTGCAGTGTGTTTGTTTTTTCGAAGACATTTCATTAAAAAACGTCTGCGCGCCCTCTTCTCCTAGAAGTGATGACATTGTTACTTCTCACATCTTCTACCCCATTTGTTCTCACCTCTTCTGACTCCAAAAAACATCAGAACTCCCAAACCCTATTATTCATATCCTCTCCACTTCTTCTACATCTCACTCCCAAACCCTAATCCTAACCTTCTTCTCCTCTCCAACTCCTCCTCCACTCCTCCACCGCCACCGCTGTCGGCCTCCACCCCTCCACCCACCTCCGGTGTCGCCCTCCACCCCCACTTTCTTCCCGTCACCCCTCTCCTTACCTACGGCGTCGCCCTCCACTCCCAACTCCAGCGAAGATTCGGGCGAACCCAGATGGGGATTCGGGTTGCTGATCGATTAATGGAGTTGGGTGTTAAAGATCCATCGACGTATATACTTTTATGTAACACGTATCCAAGTGTGTTTATGTGGGAAAATGTGGCAAAATTTATGAAATTGATGGCTGCTGGTTATGTGAAGAAGGAACCGAGTTACAGTTGTGTTTATTTAGGGAAAGAAAGTGAGGTCTTTTGTGCAGGTGAAACAGGTCACCGGATGAATTTTAATAAGTTTGATTACCATTAGTTTGGTTGGTTCGGTTTGTTTATATTGGTTTTGTTAATAATTTTAATAGGTTTGATTACTATTAGTTTGTTCAGTTCGGGATGTTTAAAAATTTATGTTTAATTTTATAAGTCTGCAGATGTTAAAACAAACAATCTTTTTCTTACAGACTGCAGAGGTTTGGTCCACCTCTTCTGCTACAGATGCTTGCAGATGTGGTTCGCAGACTGCAGACGTTTTACCTCTTAAAAAACAAACAGCACCTAAGTTTATCAAGATAATCGACCCGATGTGGTTGGTTAATTTATCAGAGACCGACAATGACGTGCTCTTCAGGAAGAAAATTTTGTTCAAGCGCTGTGAAGATTACGACCTGGCTATGCAATTCCAACAAGTTGTTCGTGTGTGTCATGAACATGGAATTCGTAGTTGCAGAGACTGGCAGTCAAAGCGCTTCAAATAAGTTAAAGACAAAGAGCTCAAGACGAGGGTGTGTCTGTTAGTGCACGGTTTTGCGTCTAGAGTCTTTGTATTTATCGTTAACGTTTTTGTTTATTAATTAATGTAATAATTAATTTATTTAATAGCTAGTTCGCTAAGTTATAGTTTAGTTCGCTAGGGGATGTTAGCGAACTAGACATTAAATGTATTCCCTCCTGATTCGTTAGGGGATGTTAACGAATCACGGGGTGCTTCGCTAATTTAATGTATGTAACGAAGGAGAGGCTGGTTCGCTAGGGGATGTTAGCGAACCAGATCACCTTCTATATATAGTGAACTCCTGTTCACAATTAATATAATTTTTGAGCTAATTAACGAACTGTTGTTCAATCTCTCTCTCAAGCTTCTTCTAATATTATACAAATGTTACTGATAATATATTGATAACAGATATACATATATACAACACTGAATCGATGTTAATTATGAGCTAGATCTAGTACTAATCGGATATTCACAGATCTGAGATCTGTTATTGTTATTGATTGGTAATCCGGGCTCCAACAATTAATTAAATAACCGTTAGGAAGTTTAATGCATATAACTGGCGTGTCTTAAAACTTGTTAGAAACTCATAGTTGTCTTCTTGAAAGGTCAAGGGTCATGTTCGGGTTTCTTTTAAGTGTATTTTACGATCCCAGTTTCATAACTATTATTTTCCAACTATTTGATAACTGAAACTTTGGGGATTCTAGCCTAGGTAGTTTTTCATCATCATCTGAATCAGTCAAACTTGTTTGTCTTGTGTGTCATTAATTGTCTTTTAATAATTAGTTTATTTTTTTAGTTTAATATAATATAGTTTAAAAAAAAACCCCTTAATAATAAAAAATAAATAGTTGTGTCACTTAGTCGAGTCTAATTAGTTAATTTACGTAATTTAAAGAGTCTCGTGGGATCGATATCCGGGCTTACTTAGCTTTACTAGAGTCGATCAGTTCAGTTTCCGGTGAAAAGTTTAGTCGAGTTTAAGAGTCTAGATTTATTTCTTAGTGTCTAGATTAGATTATTTTAGTTAATAATTATACAACTACTTTTAGCACACCAGATGACAACAACAACAACAGCAACTAGGAAACCGTTGTTGACAAGGTAGGTAGATAGGTAGATACCTTCCATTTCATTCCATTCCACTTTTATATTCATTCTTAGATTCACTGCTTGCTTTTTCAATTCAATACTATACTATAATTGCAGGATGGTGGTCCCTTAAAGTATTTAAGTACAACAACATTTGATCATTTTCCTCATGACACCCTCCGAGAATTCTACATGGATTATTTCTATAGAAAGGATGGTGGTCCCTTAAAGTATTTAAGTACAACAACATTTGACCCTGATTGACCATCACCCGTTGCAGATAGACGACACCAACGGGACTGAAATTGGACGCATCATCAAAAAATTCCCCCTTTTAACGCCAAGAGAGTAAGTTCTAGCATGTAGGATCAGGCAAGGAACAGATGGAACTTATTATTGTTATAGCAAGGTATTCTTCTTTGTTAGGGGTTTATTCTTATACATTTTGCTATTTACTTAAATCATCATCGCCTTCTTCTCCTTCGGAATGTGATCATCCTTTAAATCCAAGACAAAAGAAGTGTGTACGGGGATCTGGCTGGAAAATCAGGGAAGGTAAGTCTCTTTTGTTTAGTCATATTTAGCATCCACCCTTTTTTTACCTTTGTTAGTGCACGGTTTGTGATTGGTGATTTGCAGTTAAAGTATTCAAGGATAAAGTATTCGATAGCTACGGAAAAGGGGGAGTCTGTTATTGCACGGATTCGGTATTCGTAGCAATCGAATAACTTAAAAGTTTTCTAGTGTGTGTATTTAATGTATATTGTAAAATGGGCTATAAATAGGTAGTTCATTGTCACAACCCGCCTAAAACTAGTTTGGGACATCTCGTTTTTCTGGAGATTTCCAGCAAGTTCAAGGCCTTCAAGACTTAGAAATATCTTGGATATTTTCTAAGGAAAAACCTAGAGATTACTTAGAAAAATTTGGACCAAAGTTACTAGAAAGGTCCTTGTAAATATCATAGATATTTACTTGTAAAATATCTTAGATATTTGTAATATTTTAATAATAGAAGGACCTGGATTGGAAGGTCCTAGAAGTAGGAGGAGCAAGCATAAATAGATGTATCCAGCTATTTGTAAATCACCATTCAAGTTTGCAATACAAAGTTTTCTTTACAGAGCTCTCTTATTCAATATAAGTTCCCTTAAGCATTCTCAAACAATCTTGTGTTCCCTTTCAAGTCTAAGAATTGCTGCTGCGTTTTGGTGATCAAGGCTGAACTTAGAAGGAGTCTAAGTTCCGCACGAGAGTCTAAGGGTTAACTTCGTGACAAGTGGTATCAAAGCCCATCGATCCGATTGGGAAATGGCTGATTCGGGAAAGGATGTTGGCTTGAGAATTGCTGCTGGTGAAGGAGATCGTGGGCGAGACGAGACTTCGCACCATGGAGGCAAGAAGATTCGTGGTTCGTCTAAGGATAAGTCCTTAGACAAACGGGTGGCTGAACTGGAGAATTCAGCATCCGGGCTTGAGGCTAAATCCGATGACGCTGTCCAACGAGTGGAAGCGTTGGAGACCGACCTAAGTGACCTTCGTTTGGATATGAAGGAAGAGATGCAGCTGATGATAAAGGATGCTATCATTCAGATGCGTCAAGACATGGAAAGACAATCGGTGGACGTTTATCGAACTATTCTTGGGTTGGAAACCAAGATTAATAATTGCAACAATGCTATGGTAAGCGCTGCTGCTGGAGGAAACGTCTTAGCCTTGGGGCCAAAAGTAGACGTTCCTAAACCATCTCCATTCATGGGCAAACGAGAAGCAAAGGGCGTGGAGAACTTCTTGTGGGAGATGGCGCAATACTTTAAGGGGATCGGTATCATAGATGATCAAGTGAAGATCAACACGGCTTCGGCCTACTTGAAGGATACCGCGGCGTTGTGGTGGAGACATAAAACGGTGAAAATCGACGAAGGTTCGTGTCCTATGAATACTTGGGCTGATTTTGTTCGAGAGGTCAAGAAGCAATTTTATCCGAAGAATGCTAAAGATGAAGCAAGGCTTCTTCTCTGGAACATAAGACACTCCGGTTCTCTCAAGGACTACATCAATGAATACACTTCGATAATCCTTGAGATACCGGACCTGACAGAGAAAGACTGTCTCTTCAACTTTCTCGTTGGCTTACAAGCTTGGGCTAGAGTGGAGCTCAAATGGAGGGGTGTCCAAGATCTTTCTTCAGCCATCGCTATAGCTGAAGGGCTCAACGACTACCCTCGAAAGGATATGGAGAACAAGAAGCCCAAGGATCAGAAGCCGAGCCACGAGAAAGGTGGGGGAGCAAAACCACATCAGCCCAACGACCATAAGACCACGCCGCAGTGGAAGGCTCGTGATAAAAATCCCATAAAGACAGATGATCGTTGCTTTATTTTTGATGGGCTTGGACATCGAGCTATGGAATGCCCAAAGAAGTCCAGCTTACATGCCATGATCGCCCGAGAAGAATGCTGTAACGAGGACAATGATGCTTGCATGGGGTCGATGCAAGTGCTCAATGCGATCAAGGCACAAGTCGAATGTCGATCCACGCCGAACAAAGGGCTACAATTTGTTCGTGCGAAGATAAGGGGAAATGAAGTCCGTGCCATGGTTGTCACGGGTTCCACTCACAATTTCATGGCCGTTGAAGAGGCTAAGCGGCTGGGTGTTAACATAGTTCAAGGGAATGGTGCCATTAAGACTGTTAACACCAACGCTAAGTCTATACGTGGGGAAGCCAAGAACGTTCACGTTCATATCGGAGATTGGGCTGGGCAAATTAACTTCACCATCGTTGAAATGGATGATTTCAAGGTGGTGCTTGGCATGAAGTTCTTTGATCAAGTAAGGGCCATTCGATTGCCGTCCGCCAACTCTATTTGCATCCCTTGTGAAGGGAAGACTTGTATGGTGAACACTGAACGTCGGTCGAAGGAAGGTCCGAAGACCATTTCAGCCATACAATTCAAAAATGGATGCAACAAAAATGAGTTATGCTACTTGGCTGTAGCAAAGGTGGAGGCTCAAGTAGACAAGCCGGTTGCCATGCCAACGTAGATCAAAGAAGTCTTGAAGGAGTTTAGGGATGTTATGCCCACGGAGCTGCCCAAGAAACTTCCTCCACGTCGAGAGGTCGATCATGAGATCTAGTTGGAACAAGGTGCAAAGCCCCCGTCCAAGGCACCTTACCGAATGCCACCACCCGAGTTGGAGGAGTTACGTAGACAACTAAAGGAGCTGCTGGATGCTGTGTACATACGTCCCTCCAAAGCCCCATATGGTGCCCCGGTGCTGTTCCAAAAGAAGAAGGATGGATCGCTGCGCATGTGTATAGACTACTGGGCGCTCAACAAAATAACGGTGAAAAACAAGTACCCTATACCGCTAGATGCTGACTTGTTCGATCAACTTGTCAATTCTAAGTACTTTTCGAAGCTGGATTTGCGGTCGGGCTACTATCAAGTAAGAATCACCGAGGGGGACGAGGCCAAGACTACTTGCATCACAAGGTATGGATCGTATGAATTTCTCGTGATGCCGTTTGGCCTTACAAATGTACCAGCAACGTTTTGTACCTTGATGAACAAGCTCTTCCATCCATTCTTGGATAAGTTTGTGGTGGTGTACTTGGACGACATAGTAGTATATAGCCGCACTATGGAGGACCATGTGGGCACTTGCGGCAAGTGTTCCAAGTACTACGAGAGAACGAGCTATATGTCAAATTGGAGAAATGCTCGTTCGCCCAAGAAGAGGTGGAATTCTTGGGCCATGAAATCAAGGAAGGCAAACTCATGATGGATGAAGCAAAGATCAAAGTTATTCAAGAGTGGGAGGCACCAACCAAGGTTCTGGAGCTACGCTCATTCCTTCGGTTGGTTAACTATTATCGTCGCTTCATCATGGGGTATTCCGCGAAGGCTGCTCCGTTGACGGATCTGCTCAAGAAAAACAAGCCGTGGGTATGGGACGAGCGATGTCAAGCAGCTTTCAAGGAGTTAAAGGAGGCGGTCATGTCGGAGCCTGTCTTGGCTCTCCCCGACATAACAAAGCCTTTCGAGGTACATACCGACGCATCGGATTTTGCTATTGGAGGGGTCCTTATGAAAGAAGGATATCCGATTGCGTACGAAAGCCGGAAGCTTAATGACACCAAGAAGAAGTATGCGGTGCAAGAAAAGGAGATGACGGCCATAGTACACTGCTTGCGTACTTGGAGGCATAACCTTCTCGGGCCCAGGTTCGTTATCAAAACTGATAACGTTGCCACTAGCTATTTTCAATCGCAAAAGAAGTTAAGTCCCAAACAAGCTAGATGGCAGGACTTCCTTGCGGAATTTGATTACGTCTTGGAGTATAAGCCAGGAAAAACAAATGTGGTAGCTGATGCACTAAGTCAAAAAGCTGAACTTGCGACCATCACTAGACCCACATTTGATCTCCCAGACCAAACCAAGGAAGGGCTAAAGGAAGAATCGTTTGCAAAGCATCTCTTCACCTTAGCCCAAAAAGGTAAAACAACTCGTTTTTGGGTTAAAGGCGATTTGTTATTCACCAAAGGAAACCGGCTGTTTTTGCCAAGATGGGGTGATCTTAGGCGCAAAATAATGAAGGAGTGTCATGATTCGTTATGGGATGGTCATCCTGGAGTAAAAAGAACGGTGGCACTCATCGAAGGTACATTCTATTGGCCACGTTAAAAGGATGATGTTAAGTGTGACATACGTCAATTTCAGGTTAACTCCGTTAACTCAAACTCCGTCAATTCAAACTTAAGATCATTGGATCTATAACGCACATCTCATTACATTTAAACTAAGGTTTTAAATGACGCTTGACAACTACTACATGTGTAGTCTTTCGGGAATTGCACCGAAACGCAAACGAGTTGACGCAAACAATTTGTGAATAAACGAAAAATGTCAAAACAATAATTATGTGATAATTACGTGTTAGACATATGTGTTACTTGATTATATTATGTGTGATGCTAAACAAGAAACAAGAACTAAATTAATTAAGCTAGAAAAGTAACATTTGAAAGTTGAGGGACTTAAGTGTAACATATTGTTATTAAATAATAATAAACCTAAACCCTAACTCTCCCTCTCTCTCTTCCCAAAACCGACGGCCAGCCCCCCCCCTCTTCTCCCTTGCGATCGGCTCACACACACACACATATCACTTGATTTTTGATCTTGTCTTTCTCAATTGAAGCATCCTACACCCGTTTCTAGCCATCTTCTACCTTCCTCTTGCTTGCTTTGGTGTTTTTGAAGGTATAATTATAAACCCTAGGTCCGGAAATCATATGTATGGTGTTCATATGTTTTGTTTTGATTAGATGATGTGTTGATTGTGATTTGATAACTAGAATTGGTGTTATTACATGTTAATCGTTGGTGTCTTTGATTTTTGAGTTCAAGTAAAACCCTAATCATGTATGTGATGTGTATTTGATGTGCATGGATAGTGGTTATGGTGTCTAGAATGTCATATGAACGGATTATGGTCCATAGATAGTTAATATGTTGAGTTTGGATGCAAACAGTTTCTGGACAGATTGTGTTATTGATGTTCAATTGACTGTAACGGGTTGTGAATGTGAAAATTGGTCGGGATAATTGATACTACAGTGAACTAGGTTGAGTCTAGTTTTTAAAGAATATAAATTTGCAATTTTTGAACATGTAAAAGTTAACTTTTATGATTTTACAAAAACGTTGTGCAAATCTGAATTGTGAGACCTGCTGTTAGGTTGTTTTGTAAATATTATATCTCATGAACTACAAGACCAAATGAGTTGGTTCGACTTCTGGAAGTTAACTTGTTGAGTTAAGAACCTAACCCAAGTGGTCTTGCATTTTTTGGATTCTTCATTTAACGGGAATTTCAAATAACATTCTGTTGCGCATGAATTTGAATGTTGTGAGTTTGCTGTAGTAAATTGATCATTGTGAGAAATATATGTGGAATAAAAATACAACAAAATATGTTCTGGAAACCTAACACATGTATGCTCTTGTGGTGATTTTTGATAAATTAATTGATGAGTTGTGATCTGTGAATTAGAGTAATCTTTACTAGTAGTAATCTGTCTTGGTAAAGCTAGTTGCTGAATTAAGCGAAAGTACATGAAATATGTTGATAATCGATAATTGCTACGTGTTTGACCAAAATACCCTTGTGTTAGAACATTACTAGAAGTATGCTATGTTTATACTTGATGCTTGAGAAGTTGTTTACACATGTAACGTATCACAAATATACTTGTTAATTCACACACGATTCACAAACGAAACACGAAACGTATCTTGTGCTTAGGAATTACGTGCCGGGTCTAGAGACTCGATAATAGTTCCGATACTTAGAAAATCTCCTTGTTATAGAACGCTAGTGAGAGTTTTCTGTGACGTGCATCACTTGGTGACTTGTTTTTGGGAATTCTTCGCAAACAGTGAGTTTCACTTACCCCTTTTAAACTCTAAACGCTTTTCACTTGGGGGAGATAACATACTTCGAAAAGGCTTTTAAGATTTTGTTAGTAAATTATTTATCACTTGTAAAGGCTAAGTGGCAAACGAAACAATTGAAGTCCTACACATCGAACCGTTTAATATTGGATAATAGCGAGTCACTGTTGAGTAGTACTACTGGGTTTGACAAACCCCACCCAACGCTAAACTCGACTGGAGGTCGAGTGGGTGTAATTTTGGCTAACACATTACCATGGTCTGGATGACCTGGTGGCAAGGCACTTGATAAACAGTCAGCTTCGGTGTCGAACACTTAGTAATACTTGTTGTATAGGCTAGCTACCTATCGGTATATAATTGATTTAACACTATCTGGTAAACGCTAAACGGAAAACGGTAAACGCGAAACGCTAAACGCAAAACGCTAAACGCTTTATTTTATATACACTTGTGAACTCACCAACCTCGTGTTGACACTTTTAGTATGTTATTCTCAGGTAGCCGAGGCGGGCGCGCAGTATAGGATCATGCGTTGTTTGAAACGTTTTTGTTTATGCAAACTGATTTTAAACTGTTGTCATTGGATTTTAAGTCGTCCTGCGTGACGCAACTTTTGTCTTTTGGTTTTTTACGCTTCCGCACTTATTTTCATTTAAACGTTTTTATGGTTTGATTATAACTAATGATTCCGATCCTGTTAGTTCACACCCTCTGACGGTAAAACTCCGTTAGTGGATTTTGAGGGTGTGACAGATTGGTATCAGAGCCATTGGTTATAGCGAACTAGAAGCTGCATGCATACTAGACTATAACCGCGACGACCCATTAGTTATAATGATACGTACTGCATATGTTTGTGTAGTCTTTGTTATCTTATCTCTTTACCTCTTTCACTCATACGCGCGCATACACGACTTACCTGTAGGGATGTCGACGCCACCATCATCATCATCCGATCAGATGACTCATGCTCATGGGAAGGAACCGCAGCTACCTACCTCCTCGCCACCCCCGTGTAGTCCCGGAACTCGAAGCTCCTGCACCGAAGAGGTATCGCTTATCCGGAGGCATGTACGAAAACGAAGTTAGCTGGGATTGGTACCCTAATATGATTAGGCGTATGGTTTATCGTGAACAAGTTCCCCCGCTACCTCATCCGAACCATCCTGCTTACCCCAACACCCTACCACCCATAACCGAACCTGTAGAGCGTGTCCTCGCAGCTGTTGTTTCTTCTTTGGAGCGTGACGTTGGTTACATGCGCTATACGAGAGCGAACGTATCCGTACTGTTGAAAGATGGAACCGAAACCAAAGAGGAAATTTCCCGCCTGACAGTGGCAATGAAGGAAATGCAAGAGGCTAATGATCAACAGATGAAGATTATGAGAAAAATGCAAGCCGAGATGATAGACTTGCAAGAGCAACTCCAAGTGGAAAGGACCCGAACCGAGATAGCTTTAGAGCGTTGCGATGTCTTACAAATGCAAATTGCTCAGAACGCAGCCGAACCTGAGGCAGAGCCTGAAGAGGAACCTGAAGAAGATCCCGAAGAGGAGCCTGAGGAGGATCCTGAGGAGGAACCTGAAGAGGAACCGGAGGAAGAACCGGCTGAGGAGGAGGCACACTCGGAGGTGTCCTCAGACGATGACATCTAAGGATGATAACACCTAGATGGAGGGGTTGTCTCCATCCAAACTATTATTTTCTATGATTTTAAGGATTGGTTTTAAATACTTTGTAGCTAATACAATGGTTTTAATCATGAATTATTATTTGGATTAATATATGGTTGTGATGTGATGTTTGTTTCTTATTTCTTTCTTACCTATCTTTTTATTACATGTATGGCGTGTTGCATATGAAAGAAAAATGCATGCTTAACATTTTATGCTGTGATTATAGGAAATGGCAGGAAGAAACGCTGGACACGGTCGCGGTAACATCAACTTGACTGCAGCAGAACTCCAAACTCTGCTGAACGACCACGCGGCGGCCGCTCTAGCCGCACATGTCCAGAATCAAGCTGGAGGTCCAACTGGAACGTGTACTTTCAAGAACTTTTTGGATTGCAAGCCCAGTTCGTTTAAGGGCACCGAGGGAGCCATAGGTTTCCTGCGTTGGGCTGAGAAGGCCGAATCAGCGTTTGAGATGCGTAACTGTCCGCCTGCAAGTAGGGTCAAATTTGCTGCTGGAACACTTGAAGATTCTGCTCTCACTTGGTGGAATTCGAATGTGCAGATTCTTGGATTAGAACTGGCTAACGCCATGAACTGGGAAGAGTTCAAAAACATGATGCGAGAGGAGTACTGTCCGAGAGAGGTGATTGCGAAGTTGGAATCCGAGTTTTGGTCATTGAAGATGGTGTGTTCAAAAATCGAATCCTACACCACCCGTTCTCATGAGTTAGCTGTGATGTGTCCACGGATGGTAGACCCGCCTAGTAAGAGGATTGAGATGTATATTCATAGGTTAGCACCGCAGATTCAGGGCATGGTGACGTCTTCCAGACCAGCCACGATTCAACAAGCGATCCGATTAGCTCACAAACTGACGGATCAAGCAGTGACCCAAGGTGCGTTACCACCTAGAGGTTCAACCGCTAAGGCCCGTGACAACCCGAGCACTGACAACAACAGCAACAGCAACCCGGGTAATGGAAAGAGAAAGTTCGACAACGCCAGATCCTCATCCTCGAACCCCCCACAGCAACAACACTACCGTAAGCCCGAATTCACCCGGAGCTTCAACCATCAGGGTCACAACAATAACAACAACGGTAGCGGGCAAGGTTCGAGCGGCTATGCTGGGAAACACCCGAAATGTAACCGGTGCAACTATCATCATGCTGGCTCGTGTGACCGTGTCAAGTGTCTGAGGTGCGGAAAAATGGGTCATCAGGCCAAGGAATGTAGGGGAGACCTAGCGGCAAAGGGTGCTCCTAAACCACCTATGACGACTAAAGGATGTTTTGAGTGTGGTCAAGAGGGTCATTTCAGGAAAGATTGCCCCAAGCTAAAACAGAACGAGAACAATGGAGGCAGCAGCGGTGGCGGAAGCAATGGTAAAGGAAGAGCTTTCGTTATTGGGTCGGGTCATGCACGCAATGATCCGTATGTGGTGACTGGTAAGTTTCCTGTGAACGACTGTTTTGCTTCTGTATTGTTTGACACTGGAGCTGATAGGAGTTTTGTGTCGAAAGCCTTTAGTCAACTCTTAGACTTAACTCCAACCCCGTTAGATGCTAAGTTTCCTGTTGAATTAGCTGACGGTAAGACTATAGTAACGACCCATGTACTTGCGGGATGTAAGTTGAAACTGTCAGGTCATATTTTTGATATCGACCACATACCTTTTACGCTTGGTAGTTTCGATGTCGTTGTCGGCATGGACTGGTTATCTGAGAACCGAGCGGAGATTATATGTCACGACAAGATAGTCCACATCACTACCCTTTCCGGCGAGATCTTTACGATCCGGGGCGAGAGAAGCGGCATGACCACCAGCGTCATCACCCTCATGAAGGCGCATAAGTATCTACGAAAGGGTCATCCGGCAATAGCGCATATTGTCGAGAAACCCACGGAGGAGAAACGAATTGAAGACATACCGATCGTGGTGATTTTCCGGAAGTATTCCCGGAGGATTTGCCTGGACTCCCTCCTATTCGACAAGTCGAGTTTCAAATCAAATTGACCCTCGGTGCAGCACCCATAGCAAGATCCCCGTATCGGCTCGCACCGGCGGAGCTTCAGGAGTTGTCCACTCAGTTGCAAGATTTGTTGGATAAAGGTTTTGTAGGTTCCCAGCCGGATCTAGACGAGATATCGCGTACTACGCAGGTGCGGAATCCCTACGTAAGACGTTACGAGTATAGAAAACAATACGGTTAACACACGATACGATAATCAAACACGTTGTATACCAACCTTAAACACGTTATACGAAGATCACTTGATTACAGACTCTCTCTCTCGAATACTCTCTGTAAAACTGAATGAATAATTATTCACTAATAAGCCGTAACAGATGGCTTATATAATCACGACAACTTCGCCTGGCATGTTCAGGCGAAGTTGTCACTAACTTCGCTTGTCTAACAAGTTCGCCCATATCAGCGAACTTGTTAGCAACTTCGCTTATACAAAACATAAAACATTACAAACGCGATTACAGACACTAGACACTGAACTACTGACATCATGCACCAACAGACTCCCCCTTGGCAGTAGCTTCATCTCTTTAGCTTCAAACACGTGTCTTGTAATCTTCAATCTTCTATCTTCAAGCATGCACTCTTTCTCTAACACAAACCGAGACAACTCTTTGATATTTCCTCACTTCGTCTTTCCAAGCAGGAATATAAAAGATTTTCTTCTCATTGAGCACCTGCAGATCAGCTTGCGATAAGTTTACCAAGTGCATCGGATCATAAACTCTAAGCAGCTCTTGTTCATCTTCGTCTTCCATTACCGCCTCAGCTGTCTCACAATCTATAAACCACCACTTCAGGTCTTTAAGCACATCCTTGGGCATTAGTTTCATCGGTACTTTTTAAGGCACCGGATCGGTTTATACTTCATAAATCATCCAAGGTTTTCCATCAGCTCTCAAACTTCTATCTTTGTCTTCAACAAGTTTTCCCTTTTGTGGCTTCAACAACTCAAATTTCTTCTCTTTTATACTTTCTTTCCATACAATTTTCCCAATGACTCTAGCCATATTATCGTCACTTCGATTGATTAACCCTAATCTGGCTAAGTCTTTCACTTCACATTCTGGCAGTGTATTCAACGATCTTAACAGTCTTTTAAAATACTGAACACCGTCATACCTTTTAATAACGAAGAGCCTCAACTGCTCATCATAGATCCAGCAAATAATCCCTTTCTTCGCTTCAGCATAGCCTTTAATGTTGTAACTCTTCTTAAACATTGTAGGGACCGCCGGTTTCTTCGTTTTGACGAACCACTGAGCATAGCCTTCCTTCCACCTAGGCTGCTCTTCCCATTCAGACTCATCATTTGCCATCTCTTTACTCATATCGGCTTTCTCAACATCTGGAATGTCATGTTCCACATTCTCTTCTACTATCTCTCCCTCTTCAATCTAATAATCAATCACAGTATCTTCTCCAATCTTCTCTATCACATCACTCGGTAATACATCATCATCACCAACCAAACCATCATCCATCTCCTCTACGTCCACCACCACCACATCATCACCACCAGCTGCAGTTGTCGACTCCCCCTGAGTTGTGGATGTTCCAAGAGCTTGAGTAGTTCTTGGTAGCTCACCACCTGCATCTTTCGACGCATTGGGATCATCGTCTCTATCATTCATTCTCTTGGTCCTCAACTCATCGCCTTTACAGCTCGTCTCCCCCTGAGATGCCAAGAACTCCTTCAGAGCATCTATGATCTTTCCATGTTCTACCAGCAGGGACGACTGCATCTGATTCTCTGCAACTAGGCGTTGAATAGCCTGGGTCTGGATAAGATTCACCCTTGATTGTTCTGCCACGACCCGTTCAAGTGCTGCTATTCGTTCTGAGTCTGAGAGGGTTGCATCGAAATCGAACCTCATATGTGATATATCTTGAGTGTACTGAGGAGGGATTTCCGATGTCACCGGGACCTCAGAAGTAGAAATAGACGTAACCGCAGGTGGTATCGTCACCGATAACCCTGCAGTGGCCACAACAGTCGACTCTATAAATTGTGCCACGACCTCCGATGGAGTAACGGTCGGAGGCGGCAACGAAACTATTTCCGGAGCCGAAAGTTGGAAAGTAGTGGGTGGGAGGCCAAAAGTAGATGAGGTAGCCACCACGGGAACACCCGTAGCGCTTGGCCTTGTAACCTGTAGTGATGAGGGAACCATTGTCATACCGGATAGTGCTGGTGGAGTGAAACGTACCACCCTAGAGCTCTCACCGGCTCCCGATCCTGCACCTATCCGTTCCCTTCTTGACCTCCTTATCAACTGTTGTACCTCTTCCTCATAGTCTGACTCGTCATCATCATCTGTTCTCTTTCTTTTCCCATGTAGTCTTTCTCGAGTCACCATAATCCTTCTAGCCTCTGCCACTTCATCATCAGAATCTGAACC
This sequence comes from Bidens hawaiensis, assembly GCF_021521415.1. NCBI lineage: Eukaryota > Viridiplantae > Streptophyta > Magnoliopsida > Asterales > Asteraceae > Bidens > Bidens hawaiensis. The sequence goes on along the minus strand of NW_027493317.1, from coordinate 316,085 downwards.
AGCCACCGTAGCAGCTGTTCTAGTAACATTCACAGTCGACACTTGGGCTACCGAGACCTGTACATTTTCCTCTGGATCCACCCGATCCATATCAAAGAAGCCTTGACCACCAAATTCTGCATCAAGGTCCACATTCTCCTCCGGTGACACAATAGGAGCAGCAGGTATAGCTTGAGGTGCTCCTGCCTGTTGTGGTGCCGGGTCCCTAAACTCATCCCCACGAGCAGGCACATACCCCGGGTTGATTAAGTACCCAAAGAGTGGAGTATGGCGAGGACGAAGCTCAGGTTTGCTCCTCGCACTGGAGGATCTGCATTGGGCGAAGATCCGTTTGTTCACACTCTCAACATATCGGATCGGACGGCGCTGAGGAAGCGTTGGAGCAACATGATTCAAGATCATTTGAAGGAATCTTGGATACATGATGAACCGCTCACGCGCCATCGCTCTTCGTTGACGATCAATCTCATAAAAGACCATCTGACTAAAGCTGAATCACTTGTTGTATGTCAGAGCAGTCATTGCTGACTGCATGGTCGCGCCCATGCCATCAGTGCCCGCCTTTCTCCCTGACATGCATACTATCATAACATGCATGAGAAAGCGCCACTGGTCAAGTAGAAAGCCTTTCCTCCTCTGCGTATCCCCTAAGGGACTAGAGTATCCCATCCTCAAAAACGCTCCATCGCGGAAAGGAGCTACAAACTCTGTCGGGTCATCCCTTGTCTCGTTTCCGAACCGCAAAGCCGCCCGGATATGTTCAGAAGAGAACTGAACAATTTGATTGTTTACTGTCGCTCGCATCACCGGGGGTTCGACTCTACAGTCGTATTCCACGGTCTGCCAGAAATCCTCAATGTTGGGTAAGGATATCGGCAGAGTTGTTGTAATGGCGTGGAATATCCTCGAGCGTAAAAGGAATGTGATGATTTCGAGGAAATCATCAACTCCGCTCGCTTCCGGGTCTAAGGTGATATACATGTTGTGACCCGGGAAGAACTGTCTTTGTTGATCACCTCCGTCATCACCGCCTGCACCACCTGCTCCAGCAACAGCAGCCATATCTGCAACAAACAGGTTAAGTTAGATAAACGTCAAAGCGAATCACAAGTTCGCCTGTTACCATGAGCGAAGTTGTGATCTATTATGTACAGGCGAAGTTAAAGGTGGGGCGAAGTTGGGAAACAACTTCGCTTCAACTTGAACTTCGTCTGATAACAGTTATGTAAAATGGTCCAGGTGAAGTTACGGATAACTTCGCCTAATCACAACATCGCCTCATAAACTGTTTCAAAATCAATAATCAGGCGAAGTTAAACCTCAGGCGAAGTTACGGATAACTTCGCCTAAACTGTAACTTCGCCGAATTTGAATCGGCAACAGTTAGGGATATTGAACGACGTGTAGATGATGATTTCGGAGATCGAGGACTCCGTAACACTTGATTTTATGAAGTTTTAGACGTTCATGCAAATTACTATCACGTAATATCAAGTTTGAAAATCGGGTGTTTAGGTTTCAAATAATAGAGATCACGAAACGGGTCGTATCGACCTGTGATTAACATTAACGACAATGATTATACGAATATAGAACCCTACACACCTTGAATCTGATCTGAATCGAGGTAACAAAAACTGATTTGAGATATCGATAAGTTCGCTGAGATATCAGAGGATAAGTTCGCTGTTATTTTGAAATAATGAAATCGTTTGACCTTTAAATTCCTTTATATAGGGTCAAAGTTAGTACAGCCGAAGTTATCGATAACTTCGCCTATTCCAGGCGAAGTTACGAACAAGTTCGCCTGTATTTACAAAACAAACCCCTATACTTTTAATAATTTTCAATAAAGTTTTAAAAAACATCCTGTAAAGCGTTAAATGATACGATCAAGACCAAGTAACCAGGTATAAAATCAAACAATTACAAAAGTAACAAAAATTTGAAAAATTAAAGTACACGGGATCAAATTTCAGTCTCGACAGGGACTACCATGTTTTAGAAAAGATCCGAACAGGAATCATACTAATTTCGTGACTGTCACACAGATCCGTGTTCAGCTGTATTATGACATAAAGAAACAGGTTGTAAGCAGGTCATCTACTTAAAATGGTTTTCATCGTTTCTGTGATACGAGTTAGGTTCAATTAAGCTCAAAACTTAAGTGGGCAACAACTCAGAGATTATGATGCCTCCTATCTATTCTCAAGGCGTATTTGGCTTTCCCCAAGTCACCCCGAATTGACCTCGACCCGTAGTGTCTGATTAAGTAGTAATTACTCTTCGATCTTAGACTCTGTTTCCCGTTCACCTTCTTGTGTCTTGATTGAGAATCATTAACCTTATGAACTCTAGAATACACATTTTTTTTTCCGATTAATATGTATATACACAACTTCAAGTAGAAAACAACTGCAAGTCCCGAATCTGGATCACTGCAGTATCTTGACACGCTATCTTCACGGGAATCAGAACACTCACGGGCTCGTGTATGACTGGGTAATTGCTTTTCTGCCTATCATTCGGAAAGATATTTATGAAGACATGCACAACTCTTAAGGAGTTTCCACGTAAAATCGAGTAGATTTAGTTATATCACTTCTACTTTTACGCACCATAAAAAGCTACCATGACATACAATGACTGTTCTAAAGACCTTTAAGCCTAATACCTTCACTAGTTAAGCACACAGAATCAGTATATCTATCACTTTCCAAGGTTGGATCAATTTTCTGTTAAACATAGTAAAGTAACTTCTTACGAAGTAGTAGACTTGAAAAATAATTTCATTTCCCGAAAAGAAAGAAGGAAAAAAAATTTTTAACATCAATCGCCCCGACCAACTCAAAGTCTTCAGGTGAACGGCTATCCCGAAGATCCAAAGGATCAGCTGGACCGACCACATACAAGTATGTGTCCTTCTAACTAAGTATGATCGACTAATTTTCAACGAAAGAATAAAAACACATCATAAACCGCCCCAGTCACTCTCAGTCATTTGGTTAATGGCTATCCTCAGATTCTACAAGTAGAAATGAGGACCAAACATATCCGAAGAAATGTCCATCAAACTAAGGCAACCGACATAATTCTAAGCGATAGTGACGTTTTTTTTTTCCTTTAAACAAACATAGAAAGCACGGTTACTCGGGATTGATCATCCCATTCAGCTCAACAAGGTTTTGAAATCTAGATTTGTCAAACGCTTTCGTGAATAAGTCAACGAAATTATCTAACGTGTCAACCTTTTCGAGCTCAATCAGCTTCTTCTCAGCACAATCCCGTATAAAATGATGACGTATGTCAATATGTTTAGTTTTACTGTGCTTTACGGGATTGTTAGTTACTGAGATAGCAGCTGTGTTATCAATGCAAATAGGAGTAAGTGAGAAATTCAGACCATAGTCGCGCAACTGTTGTTGAATCCAAAGAACCTGGGAGCAGCAGTTGGATACTGCCATGTATTCTGCTTCACAGGTTGAAATTGCGACTGAAGTCTGCTTCTTGCATTGCCACGACACCAATCTGCCACCAAGAAACTGACATCCACCAGTTGTAGATTTCCGACTCTGATTCAGTCGCTTTCGACAAAAGACACGATTCTTCAGTGGCCATTTCAGTAGACCTCATATCCATGATATACGTATTCTTCACTCTTGGAGCCTTCATAACAATCCAGTCCACTGGTATCTTAAAACCAGGATACAACACTATCGCCTCATTCTTCGTGAAATGCACGGTATAATCCTTGTCACAGATCTGCGAAACACTCAGCAGATTGTGCTTCAGTTCTTCAACAAAGTTAACTTTCTCTAGCGTCATCTTCCCGTTAGTCACAGTCCCAATTCCTGTGATCTTTCCACCGCTCTCTCCTGCGAAACTCACTCTACCACCTTGAACAGGTTTCCAGTCTTGTAACAATTTCTTGTTACCCGTCATGTGCCGGGAACAGCCGCTATCCACAACCCATTGATTGTTGGCAGCCCTGTTCAACTGTTCCTGCACGATTAAAACATATTATTAGAATCTTGGGACCCAAGACCTTTTGGTCTTGGGTCGATACATCCCGTACCTTGGCTGTCCAAAGTTAGTATCATAATCATTTCTGTGAGTCCTAACAGGATACCTTCTTGTGGATTGTCTATGAGGCCATCCAAACCGTCTTGAATTAAATGAATTATTAGTTATGGTTTGGGTGTTACCAGTGAAAAACTGAGATCTATTTCTTTGAAAACCTGGATTAGTCCATTTTCTGAAATTCGATGGGTTTTTAGTTTTATCATTAAATTGATTACTGTTAGCCCTTTTCTCAGATTTTAAAGGCCTCACACCTCTGAATTTTTGCTTCAGAGGGCAATCAGCAACAAGATGTCCTTGTTGATTACATCTAAAACAACACCTGTTTTCAACTTTCTTATCAAAAGTTGTCTTAGATGTTGAGGCTGTATTACTGCCCGTTTGTCTCACATATGGTGGGACATACGGGTTTAGTGGAGACTTCTTTTCAGATGTTTTCTTTTTCTCTCCACTCTTTGGTAACACTTCCTCTTGATTTGTCTCACTCGACTCAGAGGATTTTTCCGAGTTAGATGAGACAGGACTCGGAGCAGAAATCTTAACACTTGCGACAGGCTTACTAACTTCTTGTTCTTTAGTAGTAACTGGAACTGGAACTGTCTGACCTTAGTCAACATCGACAGATTTCTGATTACTAGGGTTATAAGTGTAATTATGATTGAAAGGTGGTGGAACTTCATGATAACCAATTCCTCCCCTTTTTGGGGAACCTTGATCACTAACGAGGTGATCAAGTATAGCGGAGGAATTTCTGAATTGCTCCAGTTTCCTGTTAAGTTCCACCACTTTTACCTGGTGATCAGCTATCTGTTTTTCTCTTTCAGCTATTAGTTTGGTTTTTTCTTCTAGAACCTCATAGCTAAGATCAATCATTTTAATTTTTTCAGCAAGCTTTGCTTTAAGACTTTTAATATCTGTTTCACTAGCTTTAATTTTTTACTTTGTAACTATTTTCTCTAGCTTTAGTGAAATGATGATCTTCTTTTAAAGTTTTATATTGCGCATCCAAACTAACAAACTGATCAGTTAGGTTGTCAGTTGTTCAGACAGATGTTCACACTTAGTACAAGGGAGTTCGGTACTTACCTCGGAGAGCTGGTCTGCTACATCTGCCATGTACGCTTCATTTTCGCCAGTTCCCTTCTCACTATCTGCATTTTCGATGTTTGCCAAGTTGGCCTGTTCAAATACTTCTTCAACATGCAGATTCCAGTTGTACTCTTCGTTCTGTCTGGAAATCATGGCTCTATAGTCATTACCACTACCACTTTGCTGTGTAGATCTGTTCTGACTGCGTTCTACACGTTCATTCTTGCATTCTTTTGCAAAGTGGCCATTCTGCTGACAGTTGTAGCAGCGAACCTTCGTCTTATCAAACCCTGGCCTCTCACCGACAAACTTCCTGCCAGTCTTCTTCATGAACCTCTTTACCCTTCTCACTATCATGGCCATCTGCCACTGCAGATCCATCTCCTCCAGATCATCAGCATCGATCTGGTCATAGTCTTCATCCAAAACTGCAGGATCAACGATCTTACCCTGAATGTAGTTCTCATACGAAGCAATAAAAGATGCATAGAGAGCAAACTGCTGTTCAGCAGATTTGACACTCATGGGCATCTTCGAGTAGTTGTTGTTTGAAACACTTGGAGAATAACTACTCTTGGTCGCTTGAGGTTGAGAAGCATTTGACCCTCCAGCTACATAGCACACATCACCGTTCATGTTGAGAGATACATGTCCCTCATGTGTTGAGCTCGCGCCTGACTCTCCCTTAGAGTAATAAGCAGATGATTCAGTTTTCGAACTTGATCCAGAGTTAACCTTTGCACCATACATACCCGGATCTTGAACCTGATCGGTAGGTGTCTCCTTTCGTACCATGTTCAGTTCAAACGTTCTTAGCTTGTTAACTGCTGTCTCCAGGTCATAGTCAGCAAAGTCTTTATCTTCTCTCATCAACACTGTATACATCTCCCATTTTGGTGGGAGAGCATCAAGAAGCTTCTCAACAATCTCATCTTCTTTGTGTGCGATTGAATAGTTGCTGAGTTCAGTCATCAGATGATAATATCTAGTGATGATATCATCAACTGATTCATTTTTCAGATACTTGAAGACCGAGAATTGGGTTTTTAGAAGTTTAATCTTCGAAGCACGAATTCCCACATTGCCCTCAAAACGGTTTTCAAGAGCTTCCCAAAGCTCTCTAGCAGTCTTATACTTTCTGAAAGTGTGCAGAATCTCTTGTGGAAGAGCCATTGTAATTGCTGCATGAGCTTTGCTTTCGGCTTCATACATTTTCTTCTCTTCATCTTCCATCTCTTTGTACTTCTTGATCTGATCACGACCTTCATACTCAGTAGTTGGTGGAATGTAACCATCTTGTATGCATACCCACATCTTCGCATCTTGATACTTGACATATTGTTCAAAACGATCTTTCCACGCTACATAATCAGTTTTCTTGAGCATCTTAGGTGCCTTTGTAGCCGAACCTGCTTCTACTTCCATCTTTACTAGTTCAGTAATGTTTATCGAAGACATCTTTCTCAAAACTCAAAGAAATCCGAAAATAAAAAATTTTATTTTCAAATAGCACTGTAGGCGAAGTTGTGGATAACTTCGCTTAAAGCTTAACTTCGCGTGAATTTGTAACGTCGCTCACTTTCTTAAATTCGCCGGATTGGCGAAGTTGAGAATAACTTCGCTTAAGTTGAGCGAACTTGGGAGGTAGGCGAAGTTGTGGGTAACTTCGCTTAAGGTAAGCGAACTTGAAGAGGTAGGCGAAGTTGTGGATAACTTCGCTTAACCTTATATCTTCGCCGAAACCCTAGTAACAGTGACGGCAACTTCGCCTGATGAACACGAAGTTTCTGCAGATTAGATTTCTGGGTTTTTCGAGGTTTGTGAAGGTGTTATGGGTTGTTTAAGCTTGTAGGAGATGAGTATGACACAAAAACTCAGAAAACTCGTCCCGCGAATAGTCGAACGGAACGATTTCTATACCCGCGTGATAATCCCGAACCACACAATCGAGCAAATGCTCTGATACCAATTGTAGGTTCCCAGCCGGATCTACACGAGATATCGCGTACTACGCAGGTGCGGAATCCCTACGTAAGACGTTACGAGTATAGAAAACAATACGGTTAACACACGATACGATAATCAAACACGTTGTATACCAACCTTAAACACGTGATACGAAGATCACTTGATTACAGACTCTCTCTCTCGAATACTCTCTGTAAAACTAAATGAATAATTATTCACTAATAAGCCGTAACAGATGGCTTATATAATCACGACAACTTCGCCTGGCATGTTCAGGCGAAGTTGTCACTAACTTCGCTTGTCTAACAAGTTCGCCCATATCAGCGAACTTTTTAGCAACTTCACTTATACAAAACATAAAACATTACAAACGCGATTACAGACACTAGACACTGAACTACTGACATCATGCACCAACAGGTTTTATCCGACCTAGCTCATCGCCATGGGGAGCCCCTGTCTTATTTGTCCGAAAGAAGGACGAGGCTTTTCGCATGTGTATCGACTACCGGGAGTTGAACAAGGTGACGATTAAGAACCGTTATCCCTTACCTCGAATTGATGATCTGTTTGACCAGCTTCAAGGATCGAGTTACTACTCGAAGATCGATCTGAGATCTGGTTACCATCAACTAAGAGTGCGCGAAGAAGATATTTCAAAGACGGCATTCAGGACTCGGTATGGTCACTACGAGTTTTCGGTTATGCCTTTTGGCTTAACCAACGCACCAGCCGTCATGAATCGAGTATGCAAGGTGTACCTCGACAAATTTGTGATTGTGTTCATTGATGATATTCTCGTTTACTCCAAGGACAAGGCTGACCACAAAGAAAACTTGAGATTAATTCTGGAATTGTTGAAGAAGGAGCAACTGTACGCTAAACTTTCGAAATGCGAATTTTGGCTTCGCGAGGTTCACTTTTTAGGACATGTGATCAACGAGAATGGTATCCATGTCGATCCCGGTAAGGTAGAGGCCATCAAAAACTGGGAAGCACCTAAGACTCCGACTGAGGTGCGGCAATTCCTAGGACTGGCTGGCTACTACCGACGTTTTATCGAGGGATTTTCAAAGATTGCTCAACCCCTCACCGCCCTGACTCACAAGGGTATTAAGTACAATTGGGGCGATGCACAAGAATCCGCTTTCCAACTATTGAAAACCAAACTCTGTAGCGCCCCTATTTTAGCCCTCCCCGAGGGAACAGAGAATTTTGAGGTACATTGTGACGCATCGATACAAGGTCTCGGTTGTGCTGATGCAACTCGAGAAGGTTATAGCTTATGCCTCTCGACAACTACGGATTCACGAGAAGAACTACACGACCCATGACTTGGAACTTGGAGCTGTGGTGTTTGCCCTTAAGATATGGAGGCATTACTTGTACGGTACCAAGTTTACCATTTACACCGACCACAAGAGTCTCCAACATATCTACGATCAGAAGCATCTGAACATGCGACAGTGTCGTTGGGTCGAGCTGCTTAAGGATTATGATTGTGCCATCAAGTACCACCCTGGCAAGGCCAATGTAGTGGCCGATGCCCTCAGCAGAAAAGAAACCGATAAACCCAGGCGTGTGAGAGCATTGAAACTCGCGATTCATGCCAACTTACCCGATCAGATTCGCAATGCGCAACTCGAAGCTTTGAAGGATGATAATCTTCCATCAGAACTCATGCGGGGCATGAACAAGCAACTTGAAACCAAATCGGACGGGGTCCGATATTTTGAGAACCGGATTTGGGTTCCACGATACGGAGAGTTGAGATCTCTAGTGATGGACGAAGCTCACAAGTCCAGATATTCTATCCACCCCGGCTCAGATAAAATGTACCAGGACAAACCCCACCCAACGCTAAACTCGACTGGAGGTCGAGTGGGTGTAATTTTGGCTAACACATTACCATGGTCTGGATGACCTGGTGGCAAGACACTTGATAAACAGTCAGCTTCGGTGTCGAACACTTAGTAATACTTGTTGTATAGGCTAGCTACCTATCGGTATATAATTGATTTAACACTATCTGGTAAACGCAAAACGCAAAACGCTAAACGCGAAAAGCTAAACGCAAAACGCTAAACGCTTTATTTTATATACACTTGTGAACTCACCAACCTCGTGTTGACACTTTTAGTATGTTATTCTCAGGTAGCCGAGGCGGGCGCGCGGTATAGGATCATGCATTGTTTGAAACGTTTTTGTTTATGCAAACTGATTTTAAACTGTTGTCAATGGATTTTAAGTCGTCCTGCGTGACGCAACTTTTGTCTTTTGGTTTTTTACGCTTTCGCACTTATTTTCATTTAAACGTTTTTATGGTTTGATTATAACTAATGATTCCGATCCTGTTAGTTCACACCCTCTGACGGTAAAACTCCGTTAGTGGATTTTGAGGGTGTGACATTAAGACATATGTTCGAACTTGCCTAGTCTGTCAACAAGACAAGATCGAACAGCGTCAACCTAGAGGATTGTTGGAGCCTTTACCCATTCCAAAGGGGCCATGGGAAAGCATTTAAAAGGACTTCATTACTTGCATGCCCAAGTATGAAGGCTCCGGGAGTATTATTGTGGTGGTTGATAGGTTCTCAAAATATGGAACCTTCATCCCCGCGCCTGCCGATGTAACTGCTGCTGAAACGGCAAGGCTGTTTTTCAAGAATGTAGTCAAATATTGGGGGATTCCGCACGTCATCGTTAGTGATCGAGACCCGCGATTCACTAGGAAGTTCTGGTGTGAGCTGTTCAAGATAATGGGGACTGACTTAAACTCCTCAACCAGCTTCCACCCCCAAACGGATGGGCAAACCGAAAGGGTTAATGCCTTGTTGGAGTTATATCTTCGACACTATGTAAGTGCAAATCAAAAGGATTGGGTAAAGCTCCTTGATGTCGCACAGTTTCTTATAATATGCAGAGGAGTGAAGCTACGGGGAAAAGTCCTTTTGAGCTGGTCACGGGGCGCCAGCCACTTACCCCAAATGCCTTAGCGGCATCATCTGAAGGGACTAGTCCAGCTGCTTACAAAAGTTTGAAGGAATGGCACGAGCAAGATGACTTGGCTCGGGCTTTTCTTAACAAAGCAGCTAAGAAAATGAAGAAATGGGCCGACGATAAACGAAGGCACGTAGAGTTTCAAGTTGGAGACCAAGTTATGGTGAAACTCGTACCAAATCAATTCAAGTCCCTAAGAAAGGTCCACAAAGGACTTGTTCGTAGGTACGAAGGCCCATTTCCGGTGGTTGCCCGAGTTGGTAAAGTTTCCTATAAACTTCAACTACCATCAAAGTTGAAGGTTCATCCTGTCTTCCACGTAAGTTTCCTCAAGCCTTATCATGAAGACTTTGAAAACCCAAATCGTGGTGTGTCTAAGAGGGCACCAACCTCTGTGGTAACATCATTCGATCAGGAAGTTTCCAAGATTCTGTCCGATCGAACTGTTAGTCAAAGGGGTGTGCCAAAGCACAAGGAATACTTGGTCAAGTGGAAGAACTTGCCGGATACCGAAGCAAGTTGGGAAGCCGAGGATACGTTGTGGCAGTTACGAGACAAGATCAAGGAATACCATGAAGCTGGCACGAAGAGGACGTCGCGAGTTTAGGTGAGGGAGAATGTCAGACCCGCCTAAAACTGGTTCGGGACAGCTCGTTTTTCTGGAGATTTCCAGCAAGTTCAAGGCCTTCAAGACTTAGAAAATATCTTGGATATTTTCTAAGGAAAAGCCTAGAGATTATTCAGAAAAATCTGGCCAAAGTTACTAGAAAGGTCCTTGTAAATATCATAGATATTTACTTGTAAAATATCTTAGATATTTGTAATATTTTAATAATAGAAGGACATAGAATGGAAGGTCCTAGAAGTAGGAGGAGCAAGTATATATAGATGTATCTAGCCATTTGTAAATCACCAATCAAGTTTGCAATACAAAGTTTTCTTTTCAAAGCTCTCTTGTTCAAGATAAGTTCCCTTAAGTAGTCTCAAACAATCTTGTGTTCCCTTTCAAGTATAAGAATCGCTGCTGCGTTTTGGTGATCAAGGTTGAACTTAGAAGGAGTCTAAGTGTCGCACGAGAGTCTAAGGGTCAACTCCGTGACATCATGCTCATAATTTAGTAGAGAACTTGTACATAGATCTAAGTTATCCTCTCCATAAGTTATTATTCTCTCTAATGTGTTCTTCCATATCTATCAATAAAGTATATATTTAAAGTATCGATTTCGTGTTGATGTATCGTATTAGCGGCTAGATCTTGGACTCTACGACGTTCTCTCAACCTTCTTTTGTTCTTTTGGTTTCTTTCATGTAGCTGGTAGAACTGCATGTCAGATAAAGATGGTTCATCATCGTTTTCTTCTTCTTCTTAAGAATGTGATCATCCTATAGCTCTAAGACAAAAGAAGTATGTACGGGTCAGTCTTTTTGGATATGGCTGGAGAATTAGGGAAGGTAAGTCTCTTTTGTTTAGTCATATTTAGCATCCACCCTTTTTTTACCTTCTTTTATTCTTTTGGTTTCTTTCAAGTAGCTGGTAGAAATGCATGTTAGTTAAAAATGGTTCACAAAGAAGATGCTAGTTTGAATGTTGAAATGGCAAAAATGATATTAGCCAAAGGAATATGGAGTTATGTGGGTAAGATGGATAATGCTCTTCGCAAGTATTCTCCAATCAAACGTATGCAGTTAACTTCAACTGTTAGTGCAATCACATTTGTTTAAAAAGTGAGTTATCTCGTTAATATGAATTGACTTTTGAATGTAAATCTAATTATTGTAATAAGCTTTTGATATTCAGATTGAGAGTAGTAGCTTATCCAATACTGGTTCTTTAATCAATAGAATATCCAAACACTCTAGTTTGATTAACTGAATGTTGTGACATCAGTCAAACAGTAGAATCACAAAAGCTCATTTTGGTACAACTAATATAATAATAATAATAATAATAATAATAATTATAATAATTTTAATAATAATAATTATTATTATTATTATTGTTATACGAGATGTGGTGTTTACACATTAGAAAATCATTTTCTATCAACTGTAAGTCTGTAACCAATGTTAAATTGTTGTGAATAAAAGAAAATGAAAAGAAAAATAGACACACCACACAATAGAGAGACAGACGATAAAACCAATCAAAAGCAAAATGGGCTATGGGTATATATTTCTTTAAAAGAAGGAAAGGATAGTAATAATATGTGGAGCAGAAAAAGAAAATCAGAATCAGAATCATGGTGGCTGACGGGAGGAGGAGGAGGATTAGGATGGGCGACGTACACCCTGGCTGTTGTAACTCTAATCTCTCTCTGCCAATTTCAATTCTTCTTCTTCTTCTTCTATAGGAGGACTTGGAGGAGATTATTATTGTCATTCACAAACAAAAACAACAACAACAACTCCTCTTCCATTGCATCTTCATCATCATCTCAACAACAAGAACACGGGTCAGTCAGTCAGTCCATTCGTTTATTTTTAGAATTAGTTCATAATATGTTGCTGCTTAATTGTTTGTTTGTTTCTTTGTTTGTTATTCAAACCTAACTAACTAATTAATTGTTTGCTTTTAAAATCCCGATTGATTGATTCATGTATGTATGTTTATGCAGCAGCAGTGATGTGATTTCTGATTTTGATCTTAACCTTTTAATGGACAATATGGATGATGACAACAACAAAAACAACAACTAGGAAACCGTTGTTGACAAAAGAAATGATTCCCTCTCTTAATCTGTCAAGTGTTGCAAACACAAGGTGGGTAGATAGATAGATACATTCCATTCCACTTTTATATTCATTCTTAGATTCACTTCTTGCTTTTTCAATTCAATATTATACGATACTAGCAAGATGGTGGTCCCTTAAAGTATTTAAGTACAACAACATTTAATCACTGTTCTCGTGACACCCTCCGAGACTTCTACATGGATAATTTCTATAGAAAGGAGTGGGACAAGACCCTGATTGACCATCACCAGTTGCAGATAGACGACACCAATGGGACTAAAATTGGACGCATCATCAAAAAATTCCCTCTTTAAACGCCAAGAGAGTACGTTCTAGCATGGAGGATCTAGCAAGGAACAGATGGAACTTATTACTGTTATAGCAAGGTATTCTTATTTGTTTGGGGTTTATTCTTATGCATTTTGCTATTTACTTAAATCGTCATTGTCCTTCTTCTTCTTAGGAATGTGATCATCCTTTAGCTCCAAGACAAAAGAAGTATGTATGGGTCCGTATTTTTAGATCTGGCTGGAGAATCAGGGAAGGTATTCTCTTTTGTTTAGTCATATTTAGCATCCACCCTTTTTTTACCTTCTTTTGTTCTTTTAGTTTCTTTCAAGTAGCTGGTAAAAATGCATGTTAGATAAAAATGGTTCACCAAGAAGTTGCTAGTTTGAATGTTGAAATGGCAAAAATGATATTAGCCAAAGGAATATGGAGTTATGTGTGTAAGATGGATAATGACTTCAACTGTTAGTGCAATCACCTTTGTTCAAAAAGTGAGTCATCTCATAATATGAAATGACTTTTTGAATGTTAATCTAATTATTGTAATCAGTTTTGATATTCAGATTGAGAGTAGTAGCTTATCCAATACTGGTTCTTTAATCAATAGAATATCCAAACACTCTAGTTTGATTAACTGATTGTTGTGACATAAGTCAAATAGTAGAATCACGTAAGCTCATTTTGGTAGAACTGTTGTTGTTGTTGTTGTTATTGTTGTCGTTGTTGTTGTTGTTGTTATACGAGATGTGGTTTTTACACATTAGAAAATCATTTTCATTCACCAGTAACCAATGTTAAATTGTAATGAATAAAAGAAAATGAAAAGAAAAATACACACACCACACAATAGAGTGACACGCATCCATAGGAACCACATCACACACAACATCATCTTTATATGTGGTCCCGATAGAAAAAGAAACAAGGGCCTTTATTGAGACCGTTACCTCTCCCCCCTTTTTAAGCCATTGAATCTTATAAGGCTTGTGGTGACTCTTCGTCTTCAAGGCCAACTTTTGGACTGCCTCTTTAGAAATCAGATTGTCACAACTTTCAGAATCGATAACAAACGTGCAAACCTTCCCCAGAATGGTACATGTGGAGTGGAAGAGGTTATGCTTAAGCCATCCATCTCCATCAGCCTTTGGTGTATAGCAAGAACGCCTAACCACTAAGTTCACCCCCACATCACCGGTCACAAATTCCTCCTCATACTCGGGTTCTTCATCATACTCTAGGGCCTTTTCATATTCTTCATATTGTTCATCATCAGATTCAACAAACAAATGCCTCTTACCTGCTTGTTTACAGTCAACTTGCCAATGACCTGTCTCACCACATTTAAAACACTTCGCCCCGCTACTACTAGCCCCCTTAGAAGTCGACCCAGTGTTGTTGGCCCCCGACCTCTGCTGACTTGGCACGACACGAGGTCCTCCACCACCCGACCCCGAATTTCCTCCAGCATGAGCTGGTGAATACGAACCGCCCACCCGATGGTTTTGTTTTTCAAAAGCCAACGCCCGTTGGTATGCCTCGGCGACCGTTAACGGATCAAAAAGATTTACAGAGTCCATGATCTGAACCCTTAAACCCCCAATATACTGAGCAACGAGTTGTTCATCAGTTTCTTGAATATCATTACAAGCAACCAAATGATAAAACTCGGTCGTATATTCATCAACCGATCTGGATCCCTGTTTCAGATTCTGCAAACGTTGATACATCAACCGTTGAAAGTTGTGAGGTAAAAAAGTATCCCATAAACACTTTTTCATCTTGGCCCATGTCACGATCTGTGACTTCCCAAGTCTATTTCGTGTCATCTTCAACTGTTGCCACCATGCTGACGCCCTCCCACGTAGCCTGGTAGCGATCAAAGAGACCCGCTTATTTTCAGGGACCTCTCGGAACTCAAACACCTCTTCTACAATAACCAACCAATCGATGAACCCTTCAGGATCCTAACTAGTCCCATCAAATTGTGGGATATCAGTACGGATCCCAGAATCCCAACGACGGTTTCCATCTCCACGTTCCTGTCTTGGTCCCCTCTCGTAACCTTCTTTGGAAGACGAACAATCATTACCAAAAAAGGGATTATCAAAATCCCTGTGTTCTAGGGCTGGCCTTCTACGATTCATCAAGTCAGCCATTCGATCAGTTAGTTGATCGACCACTTGATCCAATCGTTGCTCAACCCGCTCCATAAACCGTTGTTCCAACTCTCGTTCGTAAACCTCATCGAGTGGTCTCTGGTGTCTCCTTGCAGGCATTTTTGAGCCAGGAATTCGGCTTTGATACCAACTGATGCAGCGGTAAAACAAAAATGAAGATCGAATCACGTTGATTCAACGAATACCCGTTATGAACTTCCAAAGCCCTAAAAATCCCACCCAAAGGTCAGGGAAAATGAAGAGAAAAAGTAATTATTATAAAATTCAAGTCTGATTGTTCAGATTGCATAACCAACATATAAATAAAGAGTCTAATATGAAATGGGCCTAAAATGGGCCATGGGCCAAACTCAAACCCAAAAACAAAAACATAAAAAGTGCTGAAAAAACATAAAAAGGCCCAAAACTTTATTTAGGAGGCGTTTTTGGGCTTCGAACAGGGGCCAAACCGCCGTAGGCCAAGTTATGATTTGACTGGTAATAGGCCTGAAACGGAGCTTCGTGGGCCAAGTTATGCCCGTTTTCATGGGCCACCTTTTGTAGCGCGATCTTGGGCCTCCAAAAACATAATAGCGCAATCTTCAATACTTGGGCCCACATCAGCATGTGTATGTATTTCTGTGAGGCTCGTCAATTTCAGGTTAACTCCATTAATCCCAACTCCGTTAATTCAGACTTATGATCACACGAACTATAATGCACATCTCTTTACATTTAAACTAGGGTTTTAAATGACGCATGACAATCACTACACATGTAGTCTTTCGGGATTGCACCGAAACGCACACGAGTCGACTCAAACCATTGGTGAACAAACGACAAACATCAAAACAACAAATACGTGATAATTATGTGTTAACATATATGTTACTTGATATGTTATGTGTAATGCTAAACACAAGAAGCAAGAACTAATTGTTTACACTAGAAAATTAATAACTAAAAGTAGAGGGGCCATTGTGTAACATATTATTATAATAATTAACAAAACCCTACACTCCCTCCCCTCTCCCTAGACCGATCGGCCCCTTCTCCCTCTCTTCTTGGCTGCCGTAAACACACACACACACATACAAGGATTTTCAAGCTTTTGTTGAAGAATTAAGGTGCTAATTGGTAATTAACTACTTCTCTATGCATTCTATGTGTTTAATTTTTATATTGAATGGGTTAATCAAAACCCTAAATTCTTGAAAGTGATGATTAAGATGAGTTAGGGTTTGATTGTATGTTTGATGATGATTTGCTAGTGATTAACTAGTTGTGTTATAATTGCTTGTTAATTACTTGTTCTTTGATTTTAAACTTTCAAGTAAAACACTAACTATGTGTGTAACGTAAAATTAATATGCATGGTTGGTAAATCTTGTGTCTAGAGTGTGATATGCATGGGTTATGGTTCATAGATTGTTGCTATGTTGAGTTTTGATGTAAACTGGTACTGGACAGATTGTTTATTTGATGTTTAGACGACTGTAACTGGATGTTAATGTGGTAATTGGTAGAAATTATTAACACTAAAGTGTACTAGGTTGAGTCTAGTTTATAAAGAGTCCAAATTTGTAATTTTTGGATGTGTAAAAGTTAACTTTTATTATTTTACAAAAACGTAGTGCAAGTCTGAATTGTGAAGTCTGCTGTTAGGCTGTTTTGAAATTATCATATCTCATAAACTACAAGACTAAATGGGTTAGTTCCACTTCTAAAAGTTAACATATTGAGTTAAGAATCTAACCCAATTGGTCTTGTATTAATATAATTTACCATTTAACGGGAATAATAAATATCATTCTGTTGCGCACGATTTTGACTGCTGTGAGTTTACTGTAATGTTTTGGTCTTTGTGAGAAAGCTATGTGGAATAAAAATACAATAAAAATATTTTTGGAAACCTAACTCATTTGTGCTTTTGTGACGATTTTTGGTGAATTAATTGATATGTTATGATCTATTGAATAGAGTAATCTTTCAAGTAGAAATCTGTCTTGATAAAACTAGCTGCTGAACTATGTGAAAATACATGAAACGTGTTTGTTAATAGATAATTGCCAAGTTTTGACTAAATTGCCCTTGCGGGGAGATAATTTACTAGTAATGTACAATGTTAGTATTTGATGCTTAAGTAGTTGTATACACCTGTAACGTGTCACCAATGTGTTTGTCGAGTCACACATAATTAACAAACGAAACACGAAACGTATCTCATGCATAGGTATTATGTGCCGAGTCTAGAGACTCAATAGTAGCTTAAATACTTAGAGAATCTCATTTTTGTTTTAGATCACTAGTGAGGATTTTCTTTGACGTGCATCTCTCGGATTTGTTTTTGAATTCTTCGCAAACAGTGAGTTTCACGTCCCCTTTTTACTCTATTTAAACGCTTTTATTTGGGGGAGATAACATACTCCAACGCTGTAGATTTTGTTAGTTTTTATATATCACTTGTAAGGCTAAGTGGCAAACAAACCAACTAAAGTCCATCATAACATCGAACCGGTTAATATTTGGATAATAGCGAGTCACTGTTGAGTAGTACTACTGGGTTTGACAAACCCCACCCAACTCTAAACTCGATTGTAGGTCGAGTGGGTGTAATCTTGGCTAACACATTACCATGGTCGTGGTTGACATGGTAGCAAGGCAATTGATAAACAGTCAGCTTCGGTGTCGAACACTTAGTAATACTTGTTGATAGGTTAGCTACCTATTGATATATAAATTGACTTAACTCTATCTGGTAACGCAAACGTAAACGCAAACGCAAACGCAAACGCAAAACGTAAACGCAAACGCAAACGCAAACGCTTTATTTATATAAACTTGTAAACTCACCAACCCTGTGTTGACACTTTTAGTATGTTATTCTCAGGTAGTCGAGGCGGGCGCGTGGTTTAGGACATGCATTCGCTAAATACCATTGTTTTAAAAACTGCTTTTAATTTATGTCTTGACAACTTGTGTTTTTAAGTCGTCCTGTGTGGCGCAACTGTTTTGGTTTACGATTTACGTTTCCGCATTTTTACTTAAGACTTGATGTCTTGGTTGTTTGAAAACTTTATTTATGGTGTTTGATTATAACTAATGATTCCGATCCTGTTAGGTCACACCCTCTGACGGTAAAACTCCGTTAGTGGATTTTGAGGGTGTGACAGATTGATATCAGAGCCATTGGTTATAGCGAACTAGAATTGAATGCATACTAGACTATAACCGCAACGACCCATTAGTTATAATTACACGCACTGCATATATAAATATATATATATATATATATATATATATATTATATTTAGTTACTCATTTTCTTTATCTCTTAACCTCATTCACTCGTACGCGCGTAACCCATACACGACTTATCCTGTAAGGATGTCGACGCCATCGTCATCATCATCCGACCCGATGTCTCACGCCCCTAGAAATGAACAGCATCTTCCCACTCATCACCACCTCGAGTAGTCCCGACACTAGCAGCCCCCACACCGAAGAGGTATCGCCCATCTGGAGACGTGTACGAGGACAATGGTCACTGGAGTTGGTACCTCGAGTCTAGTCGAGCGGATCGTTTACTGTGTGCAAGTTCCACCACTACCTCTCTCAGGTTGTCCTACATCCTTCAAAACGCTACCACCCCTGACACTCCCGATGGAGCGCGCTTTCGCAGTCCTCGTTTCTTGTTTAGAGCGTGAGGTTGACATTATGCACTCGACTAGAACAAACGTGAGAGAATTGAAAGAGAATGGAATCGATGTCCAAGAGAGAATTTCCTTCCTGACCAAAGCCATGAAGGAAGTTCAGGACGCTCATGTTCAGCAAATGGAGATAATGAACAAAATGCAAGCAGAGATGATAGATTTGCGTGACTAAATTTTTAGTGCAAGGGCCCTTGCAGCAACAACTCTAGCCTGTTGTGACACACTAGGGGCGCATATTGCCCCAAATGCAGCAGATTCTGAGGCAGAACCTGAGGAAGAACCCGAGGAAGATCCCGAGAAGGAACCCGAAGAGGAACCGGAAGAAGAGCCGGCTGAGGAGGAGGCACACTCAGAGGTGTCCTCAGACGATGACATCTAAGAATGATAACACCTAGATGGAAGGGAGATGTCTGGAAGAAACGCTGGACGTGCTCGCGGTAGCTCTAGCTCAACATGACCGCAGCAGAAATCCAAACCCTACTGAATGACCATGCGGCGGCGGCTCTAGCTGCTCACGTTTAGAATCAAGCCAGAGGTTAAGCCGGAGTCTTTACTTTCAAGAACTACCTAGACTGCAAGCCTAATTCATTTGACGGCACTGAGGGAGCCATAGGTTTCCTCGTTGGGCCGAGAAGGCAGAGTTAGCTTTCGAGATGTGTAACTGTCCACCAGCCAGCAGGGTCAAGTTTGCTGTTGGAACATTGCAAGATTCCGCCCTCACCTGGTGGAACTCTAATGTGCAAATTTTTGGATTGGAATTGGCAAATGCAATGAATTGGGAAGAATTCAAGAACATGATGCGAGAAGAGTATTGTCCTAGAGAGGAAATCTCGAAGCTGGAATCAGAATTTTGGGCTTTGAAGATGGTGGGCTCTGTGATTGAAGCTTACACCCCCCGTTCTCATGAACTGGCAGTGATGTTCCCGCGGATGGAAATCCCGCCAATTAAGAGAATCGAGATGCATATTGATTGTTTAGTACCCCAGATTCAGGGTATGGTGACGTCTTCTAAACCAACCACTATTCAGCAAGCGATCCGAATAGCCCACAGGCTGACGGACCAAGAAGTGGCACAAGGTGCGTTACCACCTAGAGGTTCCACCTCTAAAACCCGCGACAACTCGATCAATGACAACAGTAACAACAACTCGGGTAATGGAAAGAGGAAATTCAACAAACACCAGGTCCTCATCATCGAACCCCCCACAGCAACAACACTACCGTAAACCTGAACTCGCTCGGAACTTCAATAATCAAGGTTCCAACAATAACAACAACGGCGGCGGACAGGGTTCGAGTTGCTATGCTAGAAACTACCCGAAGTGCAACAAGTGCAACTATCACCATGCTGGCCCATGCGACCGTATCAAGTGTTTGCGATGTGGTAAATTGGGTCATCGGGCCAAGGACTGTAGGGGAGACGTAGCGGCTAAGGGTGCTCCTAAACAGCCTACGGCGACTAAAGGGTGCTTCAAGTGTGGTCAAGAAAGTCACTTCAGGAAGGATTGTCCCAAACTGAAGTAGAATGAGAACAATGGAGGCAATAACAGTGGCGGGAGCAGTGGTAAAGGTAGAGCTTTCGTCATTGGGTCGGGCCAGGCCCGCAGGGATCTGAATGTGGTTACCGGTAAGTTCCCTGTGAACGACTGTTTTGCTTCTGTATTGTTTGACACTGGAGATGATAGGAGTTTTGTATCGAAAGCCTTTAGTAAACTCTTAGACTTAACTCCAACCCCGTTAGATGCTAAGTTTCCTGTTGAATTAGTTGACGGTAAGTCTATAGAAACAACTCATGTACTAGCGGGATGTAAGTTGAAACTGTCAGGTCATACCTTCGATATTGACCTTATACCCTTTACGCTTGGTAGTTTCGATGTCGTTGTCGGCATGGACTGGCTATCCGAGAATAGAGCTGAGGTTATATGTCACGACAAGATAGTCCATATCACTACCTCTTCCGGCGAAATCATCTCGATACAGGGTGAGAAGAGCGGCATGACTACAAGTGTCATCACCCTCATGAAGGCGCAGAAATATTTACGAAAGGGCCATCCAGCGATTTTAGCTCATATTGTTGAGAAACCCGCGGAGGAGAAGCGAATCGAAGACATACCGATTGTGCGAGTTTTTCCGGAAGTCTTCCCGTAGGATTTGCCTGGACTCCCACCTATTCGACAAGTCGAATTCCAAATCGAATTGGCCCCCGGTGCAGCACCCATAGCCCAAGCCCCGTATCGGCTCGCACCGGCAGAGCTTCAGGATTTGTCCACTCAATTGCAAGACTTGTTGGATAAAGGTTTTATCCGACCTAGCTCATCACCATGGGGAGCCCCTGTCTTATTTGTTCGAAAGAAGGACGGGACTTTCCGCATGTGCATCGACTACCGAGAGCTGAACAAGGTGACGATCAAGAACCGTTATCCCCTCCCCCGAATTGATGATCTGTTCGACCAGCTTCAAGGATCGAGTTACTACAAGAAGATCGATCTGAGATTTGGTTATCATCAATTAAGAGTGCGCGAAGAAGACATTTCAAAGACGGCATTCAGAACTCGGTACGGTCACTACGAGTTTTCGGTTATGCCTTTTGGCTTAACCAACGCACCAGCCGTATTTATGGATCTCATGAACAGAGTATGCAAGGCGTACCTCGATAAGTTTGTGATTGTTTTCATTGAAGATATCCTCTTCTTCTCCAAGAACAAGGCCGACCATGAAGAACAACTGAGGTTAATTCTGGAATTACTAAAGAAGGAACAATTGTACGCTAAACTCTCGAAATGCGAATTTTGGCTTCGCGAGGTTCACTTCTTAGGATATGTGATCAAGGAGAGTGGTATCCATGTCGATCCAGACAAGGTAGAGGCCATCAAAAACTGGGAAGCACCTAAGACTCCGACTGAGGTGCGACAATTCCTAGGACTGGCTGGCTACTACCGACGTTTCATCGAGGGATTTTAAAAGATTGCTCAACCCCTCACCGTACTGACACAATAGGGTACTAAGTACAATTGAGGGTGTGACAATTTCTTTGAAAGAAGGAAAGGATAGTAGTAATAATAATATGTGGAGCTGAAGAAGAGAATCATAATCATGGTGGCTGACGGGAGGAGGAGGGGGAGGATTAGGATGGGTGACGTACACCCTGGCTGTCATAACCCTAATCACTCTCAGCCAATTTCAATTCTTCTTTTTCTTCTTCTACAGGAGGACTTGGAGGAGATTATTTTTATTATTGTCATTCACAAACAACAACAACTACTCCTCTTCTGTTACATCCTCATCATCATCCCAACAACAACAACACGGGTTAGTCAGTCTGTTCGTTTATTTTTTGATTTAATTCATAATATGTTGCCGCTTAATTGTTTGTTTGTTATTCAAACCTAACTAACTAACTAATTATTTGCTTTCAAAATCCCGATTGATTTATTGATTCCTGTATGTATGTTTATGCAGCAGCAGTGATGTGATTTCTAATTTGGATCTTAAGCTTCTAATGGACAATTTGGATGATGACAATAGCAACAACAACTGGGAAACAAGTCCTTAGAATGGATCTTCCAATGTGATATCAATAATCTTGATGTTATTACGGAATATAACACAAGACGATACAAGGAAAACGATTAAGCAATTAGAGTACTCACGGGATGCTTCAAAGCACACGTATATTAACGTCGGGTGCTTAAGCACTTGGTTACATAAAAATCACCTTCAACAACCCTAATGAACAGCCAACAGAACCCCTACATATGTTGTAACTATATATAGAGACTACACCAAGACCAACACAAGTCCAAAAGCCCACCGAGATCTCAAGGATCTCGGTATACATACACGCACATAACACGATACAAAACCAAACACAAGACTAAGTACAAACCAACTAATATTGACCCAACAATCTCCCCCTTGGTTTGTATTAGCGCCCGCTTCATTCAATCCTCCATACCACAATCTCGTTCTGATTATTGATGCCACCATCCTTGTGTATTCTTTGGTAGCAGCCTCAAATAGTGGTTCAACCACAATCTGAAATTTGCTCAAGGTCTTGATATCTTGCTCATGAAGCTTCAATAGATCACGAGGGTTAAAAAACAATACTTCCCCGCTTGAAGACGGATGACAACGGTAGCAGTTTCACTATCATATACCCAGAATGTCATATCATCAAGAAACCCTTCTGGAATCGAAGTGGACAAAGGAATGTGTGTAGCTTTGTTGGTAGAGGGCCGCATCACATTCACCATTGTTTTTCATGTTCTCGGATCATGAACTCCCTTGGCTTTCTTCAAAAATGACTCAGCTGTTTTCATGTTCGGGAATCCATGATCGGCTTTTCTTCTTAAGAAGTTCCAAAAATCTGTGGCTTTCTTGTCATGATTTGGATTGTGAAACGGAGCATTGATAAGGTCGGTGAGATCTACCTTTGTCCAGGATACAAAATCCTTCATCTTCTTGTAGTACTCGGTAGTCCCAGACCTTCGTTTCACCCACCACATACTTTTATCAACATCTTATCCCCATGACATAACTCCATATCGATCTCCATACTTATCCGAGAAACCCTTCTTGAAAGTAACAATAAACTTGTTTGGATGATCGGAAGATTCGACATTCTGATTAGAGTTCTTCATAATAAGAATCTTCTTCTAAAGTCTGTCGGATTGCTCAGCAGTTCTTGGAGGTGCAGAGAGATACTGTTCTAGTGGATCAGATGCATCTATATTTGAATTCGTGCGTCCACTAGAACTGCCACCTTGATCATCAGCGGGCACTTTTGATGCAATGTCTTCACTGCTTTTGAACTTGTTTCCAAACTTTTGAACAAGTTTCTATTGGAGATCCAAATACATAGCAGTAAGACCACCCATGTTCGACTGCAGCTCTTTGTTCTTTGAGTCTTTATTGGTGTTGGCTAGCTTCAAGTTCTTGTACGCGCACATCCTTCACAACAAAATCTTGTTCGAGTGCGAATACTCGACGTTGTAAGGCTTGTATATCCACGGGTTCGGCATCAAGAGTAATACCCTTGCCCTTATTTTTCAAAAATTTATCTTGCATAGCAAGAATGTGAGCAATTTTCTCAGTAGCACTGGAGCTTGACTAAACAATCGGATTTGAGGATCCTGATGGCTTGTCAAAGAAAGGAATATCAGCTTCAAAATCAAATTCATGTGCTATGTCATCAAAGATTTACTCTTGTGTTGGAGGTTCAGCAGTGGGTGAGCTTGCATCAACGTGAGTCTCATCAGTTTCTGACTCACGCTCTGATTATTGGCTTGTTGTGGTTCTTGTTGTAGTTTCAGTAACCAGCACGCCAGGTCATGGATCTTTCTTTCTTCGTTTACATGGAATAAGATCGACGGCTGGCTCTCAAAGATATCTTCATCTTATGTCTCAGTGACTGATTGAGGAGGTTTCAATGTTGTCGACTGGAGCTGTTCTTTTAATTTCTCAAACTCCTTCAATTGATCAACAGTAGGAGCAATTTCAGCATCTTGGTGTTCTATCTCCAAGCGGTGTACCAGAGATTGTTTAGGTTCATCATCGTCTGAAATGATTTCAAACGAAGCAGTGAACCTCTGAGAAGGTGTCACATGCTCATCAGCAACTTGGGCACTTGCTGGTACAAGCTCAGTGTCAGAAAATTTACCGAACTTGACCAATTCATGAAGGCCTTTGTAAACAACCTTCGATCCCTTTCTCAATTGCTTCATCACCCTAAAGGTATTGGGACCCATGGCTTTTAGATAAAGTGTCTCTACAGATTTGACAAGATCATGATAGTGAGAGTCAATGATCATCTGTAGAAACCTTGGGTACATGAGAAACATCTCCTTCTTCTTCCCCTTCAAGTTGCTCATCATTTCATTGAACACGAACTTTGAGTAATTATATTTCCAGTTCATGATCAGAGCAACTATAGCCGACATTTGAATGTGGCTAATCTCGCCTGATCCTCCTTTTCGTCCAGACACGCATGTAAAGAACGTGTGAATCAGGAACCTCCAGTATGTTTGGAAAAGTTTTTGATAGCTGGAGGATATGATCCTTCATAACCCATCCAGACTAGAAATTCAGTAAGGGCATCAATTGAGTACTCCATTAGGTATCTTGGTTGATCACCAAATAATAGTACTTCTAGTATAATGGCCTCTAGATGACGACTGGCTTCTTTGAACTGTGGAGTCAATAGTAATAGCCCTCCCCCCTTCCCCGACACCTTGCTGATTGATAGAGGCATTATTTCAGAACTCTGTGATCATCTTCTTGCATATAATAGGAGTTTCTCGTACAACATGAGAAATCTGGCAAGTGTTGAGCCCCACAATCATAGATTTGAATTCCTTATGTACCAGAGGTGGATCATACAAACAACCAGCTATATTGTGAGTATCCACCAACTTTAATGGAGCTTGATCAGCCATTACTGCAACAAACGAATCAAGTTAATAAAATATTCACTTAAATTTACAATGACTTGTTTAATAATAGATTTCGGTCCCGAGAGGTGTTTTCAGTCCACACAGTAAGATTTCGGTCCAAGGTGTAGTTCTCTGTCCAGAGTTTTCAGTCTAGTTTGGGTTTTCTTTCTAGTACCACAGAGGATAAGAGAGTTCTCAGTCAATGAAGGGAGTTCTCGGTCAACAAGTCAACCGAGAACTAATAGTTTGACCATTACTTTTCGGTCAAACTTTCTGAGAAAAACCCTTTTGAGTTCCCCATTGAAATCCGGGTCATCTTCTCCAAACAGCCGAAATCATCATTAATGACTAAAACCTGCAAGAACCCTTGATACATTCCAACACAAATCTTAACCATATCAAACGTTCATCCTAAATAGTGTCTATCTCATTAACACTAAACAATTTCAATCATACACCATTGACAACGAACCGAACATGCATCATTTCTCATTCATTTACTTGTTAATTGTTGAGTCAAACAATTGACCTGAGGGGGAGATTGTTGAGTCAAAGATTTGGTCTAAGAGATATATGGAAGATTGGAATCTTCTCAACCTCCTCAGAATTCCCTAAGTATGGATCCGGGCACACCTTAGACCTCCGAGCAAGATTTTACTTAGCCGGGCATGACGTTTTGTCTATCGGGCAAGGTTATCTTCAAGAAGTCTTCTTTAGTGGATATCCGAGCAGG
Organism: Bidens hawaiensis; assembly: GCF_021521415.1. Classification (NCBI taxonomy): domain Eukaryota; kingdom Viridiplantae; phylum Streptophyta; class Magnoliopsida; order Asterales; family Asteraceae; genus Bidens; species Bidens hawaiensis. The sequence continues at coordinate 289,894 of NW_027493317.1, read as the reverse complement.
GTTTGCAAGTTAGTGTATTACCGGGCAAGGTTCACTAGTTTATGCAAATCCGGGCAAGGTTCACTTTATCAAGCAAGTCTGTTCTTCAGAGTCAAGAAAAGTTCACTTCCGAGTAAGCTTTTGGCTAACCAAGCTCATGAAGCCAAGTGATTTGAAGACCGGGCAATGTATTTATTAATAATTGTGGTCCAAGTAGGCTTGATGGTTTAATGGAATATCTCTAAGTAACATCGGGCAAGGTTCAACTCAAGCAAGGAACAGTGCTGCCGAGCACACTTTGCTAATAAGCTATTTTCTAGCAAAGGGTTGAAAGGGACCATTGAAGAACAAGGTTGCTCGTAAGGGTCTGTCGGGCAAAGTCTGGCAAAGTCAAGAAGATTGAAGTCTACCCGGTGAGTATTTTACTTGGTAAAATACTCTTCAAGTAAAGTCAACCCGGAAACTGATCCCGAGCACACTTCTATGTTACCAAGTGCTGAAGGATGCCAGAGCACACAGCCTACTCGGAATATGAATATTGTCGTAAAGCCTACCCGGAAGACTTGTTTTGCACTTAGAATAATTCTGAGTATGTAATTTGAATATGTATTTACGTTTGGGGTTTCTAGAAGGAATGACAGTTGTCCTCGGATGACAGGCCTATAAATAGAATAATTTAGGGCACGCCTCCTACGGATTTGAGCCTTTACACTTTTCGGATAAGAAAGAATATTTCTCGAAAGTGACGGCGGTCCTAGAATAGTACGGATAAACTTTCCTTTCAAGAAACCCTAAATCGATTACCCTTTGTATGATAAACATTATATAAATGGAAATCTTTTGAGTGAATCTTGTGTGTGTTAGTTACCTTTTGATTACTGTTTAGCAACCACATCGTTTGTTATTGATTTCGCCTTTAACAAACGACAATCTTTCTAAATAGAGCAACCCGTCATTAACTACCTTGTCGACGCATATATTTGTGTGAGTTATGGCAAGATTTGAGTAAGATTCAGCTGAAATCGGGGACCTGACAAATGGTATCAAAGCTTGTTGCTGCTATTTTGGAAAGATTCTTGTGGCTGATTGAAGATTTGAAGAAAGATGACGTAAGCAGACCACTGTTCCATTGAAAAGTGACGTCGGCAGCTGTGTTCTTCATTTTTCCTCCAGATCTACAATCTTTTGGTGTTTTCTCTTCCTTATTTTGTTTAAAGCTTTATTTTTTACATATAAATCTTGTTCTAATCGCACCAGACACATCAGATCTGAACAACCGGTTTTCAGATCTGATTATTTTTTAACTCTGTTTTTACAAAGAAACTTTTTTTTTCAAAATGTATGGTTACGAAGAACAAGAAGTATCTACTAACAAGATTCCTAGACTGTATGGACAGGAAATTTTCACTAAATGGAAGGTCTTGTTTGAAGCAGCCGTTTGCTATAATGATGTTGATATGTGAAACTCAATCAAGAATGGTCCACAAGTCACTGTTGAGGAAGGTGCAAATCCAGCTGCAACTGCTGCTGTGAGAGAAAGAATGAGAAAGGTGGATGACAAGGCTTTAGCGATGTTGAAATTAGGTCTGTCTTGGGAGATACTTACCAAGGTTGCACATCATGCCACCGCAAAGGCGATGTATGATGCAATACTTGAAATGTTTGAGGGAATGTTGAGCTCAAAAATATCAGGAAGCAGAGACTGAAGCAACAGTTAGAGAGGTTTAAGTATAAAGATGGAGAAAGGTTGAAGTATATTCTTGAAAGGTTCTTAGCAATAGTGAATGATCTCAGAACCACAGACTATGTCATGACTGACGTTGACTTGAATACCAAGCTGCTCAACTCTATGCTAAAGGAATTGTATACTGCCTGCAAATTCATCCTTCAGAAGCACAACTTCAATGATTTAAAATTGGATGATGTAGTGTGCTTTCTTCAAGCTGCAGAGATTGAGATGATAGAGAATGAGATGATTAAGGAGGAAAGACCTTGCTTCAATGTTTCAAATGCATTGATTGCACCCATGGGAAATTTGACTACCAAGAATCAACAGCAAATTCCCATCATTGAAGAACTAGTTGAGCATAGTACTGATACTCCAAAATCTTTTGTTCGTGGTAGCACAAGTAATCTTGGAAACCAGCAAAGATTCAATGTGCAACTGATTGATGACACTGATTCTGCCTCAATGGAGAGTGGGCATGTACCTCATACTAGTGGTGGAAATGGTCAAGGCAGTGAAACACAGGTCTTGTTTTCAATGTTTACAGAGTCATATAATGCATTTGTTGCAAAGAATTTAATTCACACAAGTGTGGTACAAGATGATCCTGAGCAGATAGATGCTGATGACTTGGAGGACATGGAATTGAAGTGGAAAGCAGCCATGTTGGCTCTTAGAAGCAAAAGGCTATACAACAGGACTAGTAGGTCACTCCTATCAGGGCCTAATGAAAGAATTGGTTTTTATAAGTCAAAAGCCATTTGCTATAATTGTCAACAGCCTGGTCATTTTGCAAGAGAATGTAACATGCCAAGAAACTTTCAAATGAACCAGTTTCAAAACCATCCAAGAAATCAGCAACCTCAATATCAACAGAATCAGCAGAGAATCAACAACAACTTTAACAACAACCCCAACAACAACTATAATCCCAACTTCAACAACTTCCAACCTCAAATGAACAATCATAATCAAGGAGTACCTCAGAATCAAGGTTTTCAGAGAAACAACAACCAAAACCTTCAAACTGTTCCAGATAACACTATTCCAGCCAACCAAAATCAGGTCAGAAATCAAGGAAATGTTGCTGTAACTACACAGCATGAGGGTAACTTTGATTGGAGCAATCATGAAGAAGACATTGCAGATGATATCAAGAAAGCAAATGTGGCATTCATGGCCATAATTGAGAAAGATACGGGATCATCATCTCAGGTACACTCTGCTCCTACTATTGATTTAAATGAAGCTATCAATGATTTGAAAATGAAAGTAGGCAAGCTGGAAAGTGAGTGTTTTAAGAAACAAAGTATTATTAACGCATATGAAGCAAGTGAACTGATAAGTGAAGAAAGAATGAAATGTTTGGAAGAAGATTGTATAAACAGTTACAGGGCTCAGAAAAGGTTCACAACTGAAATAGAAGGGTTGAAGAAAATGATTATAGAAGAGAAAGTACAAAACAAAAAACTGAAATAGAAGGGTTGAAGAAATAGAAGGGTTGAAGAAAATGATTATAGAAGAGAAAGTACAAAACACAAAACTGCAAATTGACAATGAATTCTTGAAGAACTTGGTCTCCACTGGAAACATCTGTGGAATTCTAAACCAAGTAAAAGAAGAAGACAAATACAAAGCAGTTCCACCACCTTTCAACAACTTTATGCCAAAAGTTGATAAATAGAAAAGAAATGCATATCTACAACAATTCAAAGATGTTTTTCAAGACAAAGAAGAAGTTGTGGATTTGTACAAGAATGTTGAGGTGAATGAAGAATGAGAATTTGTAGTGAAGAAAGATATAAAAGAAGAAAAGTCAATTGGAGTTCAAGTTTCTGAAGATGACTTTGATTCAATTGATTTGAATCAAGATGACTTGAGTGATTTGAGTGATCAAATCACTGATGAGGAAATCAAAGCAGCTGAAAGAGGAAGAAAATATAAGAAACCAGAATCCATTGACAAACTTCCAATGTATCCACCTGCCACATCAAGAATGAAGAAACAAAATGAAAGAGTAAAGAGAGAGCATGTGTCCTTTGACATATGTGAAAAGAAGAAGGTAAATTACAATGCTGTAAGGCCTCCAAGCCAAGCAGTATTGGAAAAGATAAAGCAGAACAACAAAGGAAAAAGAAAATGTGGATGTTGAAAACTTTATCCCTATTTATCCTATTTTCTCTAATCATGAGATACTTGATATTGGAGAAGTGGAAACAATAGAAGAATATGAGAAGAGACAATCAAGACATAGAGAAAGTCAAGATGAAAAACCACTGAATATGCAAAAAATTGTATTTGTAAAGAGCAATACTGAAAGACAAGACATCCAGATTGAGGAGTTTGTTCCTTTCTCAATCAACTTTGATAGTCTAAAGAATCAGAAGACCATTGGAGTCAAAGAACCCAGACCAAGTGAAAGATTCAAGAAAGAAAATGAACATGAGAAATACAAAGGAAAGGTTTGGTGCAAGAAGTGTGATGAGTATGGTCATCATACAGATTCCTGTAATGAAAGACTCAAATTCAAGCCTTTTCATGTCCCAGATGAAACAAAATATGGACAAGACTTTGTTGTGTACAAGCAAAAGTATGATGAGTACCTGGGAAAAGGAAAAGTTTGTGGAAATGAAGAAAGCAAGAAGCCATCAGTGAGAACCAAGAAACATGTGGATAAACATGCTCAAAGGAATAAGTCTCCTGTAAAGCATGAGAGAAATGTCAAACAGAACTCTCAACTCTTGAGAATCATCCCAAAAAAGGATACTCAATATGTGAAATCTGATAGCTCTCAAGGATCACCAAATAGTGAAAAGACAAGTATCAGAAGTACATTTCCTAGAAAGAAACCAACTGAACTCACTAGTGATGAAAAGTTTCTATTGAAACATGGGTTTGAACCTGAAGGATTCCTTTGGAAACCTAAGGCTGAAACTAAGGTTGAGACAGTTGCTGATGTAAGAGACTACTCTGAAAAGAAAGACTATGTGGTGAAGGAGTGTGACACTGCATCAGAAGACTGTCTAAGCTCAACCTCATTTGTTAAAACCCCAAGAGAGTGTGGTTATGAAATAGACAATTCAGACAATATAGAAGTCACTCATGAAGATCTTGAACCAACAACACTCACTTCCCTAGCTGCCACTGAAACTGAAATTGATGAGTTGCAAGCTGAAAAAGCCTGCACTTCATCACTCAACTAATCAAACTCTTTCTTTTGTGCAGGAACAGTCCACTCCTCTGAATGATATATGGTATATGGATAGTGGTTGTTCTAGGCACATGACTTGTGACAAAAGATCACTAGTCAATTATGAAGAAAAGTTTGAAGGTCCTGTAGCATTTGGGAGTGATGAAAATGGTGGAAAGATTGTTGGGAAAGGAATCTTAACAAATGGAAAAGTTTCATTTGATAATGTATTTCATGTTGAAGGTCTTCAGTATAATCTACTGAGTATATCACAAATGTGTGATAAGGGTTACAAAGTCAGTTTTGATGATTCCCACTGTTTCATTCTAAAACCTGATTTTGTAATTCCACCTGAAATGATTACGATGATGGCACCAAGAAATGGCAACTTATATGAATTGAATATGAAAGAAGTTGTTTCAAGGGGAGGTGCATGTTTTGTATCCAAAGCCACTGAAAATGAGTCAAAATTGTGACATAGGAAACTGTGTCATGTGAACTTGAAGAACATGAACAGACTTGTCAAAGGTGAGCATGTGATTGGCTTACCTATAAGAGAGTCCAAATTGGAAGATCATTGTAGTTCATTTCAGAAAGGCAAACAGCACAAATCTTCTCATAAGTCAAAGCTCTTCAATTCAATTGATCAAGTACTTGAATTACTTCACATGGATCTCTTTGGTCATGTGAGTGTGCCAAGTATAGGAAAGAAAAGACATTGTCTTGTGATCATTGATGACTATTCAAGATATATATGGGTTTATTTCCTAAGTACCAAGGATGAGACTGCAGAGTTGATTAAGGGATGTGTAACAATGATTGAGAACAACTAAACAAGAAGGTTAAAATGAAGAGAAGTGACAATGGTACTGAGTTCAAGAATGGAGTTATGAAAGAATTTTGTGCAGAAAAGGGAATACTTCAACAATTCTCAGCTCCTAGAACTCCTGAACAAAATGGTGTTGCAGAAAAAAGGAATAGAACTTTGATTGAAGCTGCAAGAACCATGTTAGCAGATGCTAATTTACCTGTTACTTTTTGGGCTAAAGCCATAAATACAGCCTGCTGTGTTCAGAACAGGGTACTTGTCAACAAAAGGCATAACAAAACTCCTTATGAAATATTCCACAACAAAAAGCCTTATATCAAGTTTTTCAAGCCCTTTGGATGCATATGTTTTCTTCTGAACACAAGGGATTATTTGAACAAGTTTCAAACAAAATCCATAGATTGTTTCTTTGTTGGATATTCTACACACTCAAAATCATACAGAGTATATGTGAAAGACCATTTGAGTGTTATAGAATCATCTGACATCATCTTTAATGAAAATCAATTCAATACAGTTGATGGTGCAGCATGACTATTTGATCATGAAAAGTTGATAAGGTCTTTCAAGATTTATCCTGAAGACTTTGATGACTCATTCTACAAGACCAGTGTAATTGAAGAGAAAAAGAAGAAAACATTGGACTTGGAAGAATTATGGAAAAAGGTTGCTAGAAAAGAAAAGGAATATACTTTTGTGAAGAATTCCTCAAGTGATATTGTTGAACAAGATCAAGAAAATACTCAAGAAAACAATCACAGTCCTGAACATGATCATACTGAGACTAATCATGGCAATCAAGATATTCAGAATGATCAACTTCAGAATGAGGGAAACACAAGTAACCAAGCAAATAAAGAAGAAGCTACATCTACTGCAAGGTTTCAAGATTTGTTTCAAAGACAGAATTTAGAAAATAATGGTGCATCTACTTCAGGACAACCTAATGAAGAAGCACCAGAATTTCATGATGCAGAATCTGATTTGATCATTGAAGAACCGGATCTCAATGGAACAAATCTTGACACAAATGTGTCTACTGATTTGATTGTACAAACTCCTTATGTGGAAAAGAATCATCCTTCTGAAAACATCATTGGAGACTTGCATGAAAGAGTCACAAGAAGTCATGTTGAGATTGCAAACATCTGTCTTTACTCCTGCTTTCTATCCCAAATAGAACCAAAGAACATTGCTCAAGCACTAAAAGACAATAGTTGTGTGGAAGCAATGCAGGAGGAACTAGCACAGTTCAGAGATTTACATGTGTGGGATCTTGTTGATAGGCCACTAAACAGATATGCAATTGGAACTAAATGGGTTTTTAGAAACAAAAGGGATGAAAGGGGTTTGGTGATTAAGAACAAGGCTAGGCTTGTGGCGCTGGGATGCCTTCAAGAAGAAGGAATAGACTTTGAGGAAGTCTTTGAACCTGTTGCAATACTTGAAGCTATCAGGATCTTTCTTTCATATGCTGCCTCAAAAAACATTAAGGAGTTCCAGCTTGATGTTAAGTCTGCTTTCCTAAATGAAAAGATTGATGAAGAGGTGTATGTAGCTCAACCTCCAGGTTTTGAAGACCCTTTGTATCCAAACAGGGTGTATAAGTTGAACAAAGCCCTATATGGATTACATCAAGCTCCTAGAGCTTGGTATGATGAGCTGTCAAATCATCTTCTTGAAAATGGTTTTAAAAGAGGAGCCATTGACAAGACACTCTTCTACAAAAGAAAGGGATCAGATTTGTTTCTGTTACAAGTGTATGTGGATGACATCATCTTTGGATCTTCAAATGAACAAATGTGCATGGAGTTTGAAGGGGTAATGAAGTCCAAATACAGCATGAGCTCTATGGGAGAAATGAACTTCTTTCTTGGATTGCAAGTTCAACAGAAAGCTGAAGGGATTTTCATTTACCGGACCAAATATGTGCAGGACATCTTGAACAAGTTCAATTATCATGAGTACAAAACTGCTTCAACTCCTATGGACACTAAAGAAAAGATGATTGCTGATGAAAAGGGGGAGCCTGTAGATGAACATGAATATAGAGCCAAAATTGGATCCCTGATGTACCTTACTTCAACAAGACCAGATATCATGTTTGATGTATGTGTGTGTGCAAGATTCCAATCAAATGTAAAAGTCTCCCATATGAATGTTGTGAAGAGAATTTTTAGATATTTGAAGGGAAGACCAGACTTGGGAATTTGGTATCCAAAGAATAAATCTTTTGATCTGATTGCCTACACAGATAGTGATTTATGATGGCTGTAACATGAGTAGAAAGTCAACCTCAGGAGGATGTCAATTTTTGGGTGAAAGGCTAGTGTCATGGCAATGCAAGAAGCAGACTACTGTCTCAATCTCCACTGCAGAAGCTGAATACATTGCTGCATCTGCATGCTGTGCACAAGTTCTATGGATTCAAAATCAGATGCCGGACTATGGTTTGAATTTTCTGAACACCCCTATTCTTATTGACAATACTGCTGCATATTTTACTGTTAAGAATCCCGTTCAACATTCTAAAACTAAGCACATTGAAATCAGACATCACTTCATAAGAGATTGCAGTGAAAAAGGTTTGATTGAAATGCCAAGAGTTGATACAAGTGATAATTTGGCAGACCTATTCACCAAACCACTTGACAGAACCAGGTTTAACTTTCTTCTGAAAGCCCTGGGAATGATCAAATCTGATGAAATCTGATTAAGGATGTGTGCCTAGTTGTGTACCTCTATGTGTTAACTGATTATATTTTTAGAGGTTGCACTTAATGAATGTTAAGTGAATATGCTTGATTATGTTACTTTACATGTTGACTGCTATGTGCTTTAACTGACTATGTGTGCAAAGTATGACATGATTGAATTGATTGATATGTTTGCATGTTTAGCAGTTGATGTGCATTTGTGATGTTAGGATGAGTGTTCTTGTTATGAATTACTTGTTAATATAAGCTTATGTGACGTCACTGCTTAATTGCTTGAATATGTGCTTTATCTGATCTTCTGATGTTATTAAGATAGGATAGACCTTGAATGTTAGTACTGTCTACTTATCTTGATGATATTATGATTGATTAAGATTTGTTTATGTGTGACAATTGTTTGTGTCAAAATGAGTCTTATGTTAAAATTAAGTGATAAAATGAAGTTTTCTAATGAATTTTGCATAAATACTATATTTTGGTCAAAACATGAGCAAGTTGATTAATGGTGTAGAGATATGATAAGATTATTCAGTTCAAGCTTTAAAAGAAGCTTAAAAGAAGGATTTTTTTTAAGAAAAGTCTCAAGTAGTTGTTTTTGCTGAAAATTATGTCATTTGCCCAGTTGGAAGGACATGCACTTGTGTATGTTTGGTCCTTAAATCTCTAAAGATTCAAAGGATAGCCATGACCTGAAAACTGAATGCATTTGGGGCAATAATGACTTGTTTCTTATTCTTTCACTTAAAACTATGTCGATAGCTCTGACTTTGAAATGACATATATTCACATGTATGTTTGGTCCTGTTGACCACTTGTGGTCAAACAGGATAGCCATTTACCTGCCAAGTAAGAGAAATTGGGGTGATTGAATATTAAATTGTATCTAATATGGTAAATGATAGTACATCGACTACTTAGCCAATCATATGGATTTAATAGGCTAAAAGGACCTTAGTATAGTCATTAACATGTATGGTTGCTTTTTCATGATGATGTAAAATCTTAGGTGATATAAACATAATGAATATGCTAATCTTTATGTGGAGATACATAGTTGTCTTTGCATGTCTTATGATAAATCTCTCCAAATGATAGGCAGAAAAGTGATTACCCAGTCATACACAAGCCTGTTGTTATTTGGTCAACCAAAAATGAAACATCTTTGAATATGACAAAGAACATGTGTTAGAAAATTTTGAGAAAATATCAAAAACAAGGGAAGAATGAATAAATCAACCAAAAGTTGATAAGTGTTTTAAATATTTTTTTAAACAAGAGGGTTACAATAAGAACTACAAAGATATTGACAAAATCTTTCTCATCTTGAATGAAAGGCCTGTTATTTAACAGTAAGTCCAACGGTCAACCTCTATATATGTTTGAAAATCATAAATATAAAAAGATCCAATAAGTTATGTCATATAAAAACAATTTTTTGACCAAATACAGGAGGTTGGAGTCAAATTGGGATGATCTGGGGAAAGCCAAATAAGCTTTGAAAATAGATATGAGGCATCATAGCACAGTGTTGACCATTAATGAATTATGCTACTAAATGAACCTTAATAATATCACCAAAGAGATGAAATTCATGCTAAGTTTATACCTGCAGTTAACCTATCTATGTTGTCATAATAATGCTAAGAATGAAGTATTGAGAAAGCTACTTAGTCAATATGATCCCATTCTTGAGATCTTTTCAGAAAATAGAAGAAAATGTTTTGAAGAGAAATACAACTAAAATTTGATCTCTAAATGCACCATTTGCTCTTGAACTATAATCTTTAATGAAAAATATATGTTGACAAGTGGTTTAAGTCAAAAAGTGTTGCATTTTGCCTTTAATAGGTTGAATATGTAAGTTCGGTAAGGTTTAATGTTTTATAACCTTTCTGGACACAAAACAGTTGAATATGTATTTTCGGGTAAGGTTTGATGCTTTATAACCTTTCCGGGCAAGATTAGTCACTTTTGGGCTAAGTTTATGGTTTTCGGGCATGCTTTGAAGTGTTTACACTTTCCGGGTAGGGTACACAATTGTACCAATTTCCCAAGTAAACTTAAAGTCTTGAGATGATTATGTGTCATAGCTAGCTTTTAACAAGAAATTCTTGTTCCGGGCAAGCTTTGCATTTTATATGCTGATTGTTATTCCAAGCAAACTTTGTGAACTTAGGATTAGTACACCGAGTAAGCTTTGTGATTTGTGTGAAAATGTTTTCTTTGAAATTACAAGTGTTTCCGGGCAAATTTTGTTTTCTGGGCACACTTTATATTTCGGGTACACTTTTGTTCCCCTCAATATACTTTGTAATTTCAAAACTTGATTTTCAAGTACATTGTCTGCTATAATTCCTTTTTCGGGCACACTTTGTACTCTAGGAAGGTTATTCGGGTATACTTTGCATAGGAAGGTTGCTCGGGTACAGGAAGGTTGCTCGGGTACACTGTGCAACCAAGTATGCTTGTTTGAATATGTTTCTTATTCTGATATGGTTTATACTAGATTGAGTTATTTAATTTAAGTTTAAGAAATTTATACGGGTATCTTAATTGATTCTTAGCAAGGATGTTTATTTGATATTTTATACTTGATTATTTGCCTTGTGATTAAGTTCTCAAGAAATCTGGTATTTCGGGTAAGCTTTCTTCATAGTGTCTTGACTTTAAATTACTTAAGCTTGATCGAGCAAGGTTTGTAAGAAGAAGGGTTCAGGCAAACTTTGTAAATTCAACAATGAAAATTTTACCAAGCAAGGTTTGATATTTTGATCGGGTAAGCTTTGTGTAAGTGGAAGTATACCGAGTTGACTTTGCAAAGATTAAACTTTTCGTGTAAGGTTGGCTAAACTTAAAATATAAAAATGTTTTTAATACATCAAGTGGATAATGTTACTGTTTGACAGCTAATAATTCACTAAATGACAAAAAGCATTTAAAACCCACTTTCAAAAAGGTATATAAGAGGGAGTTAGACATATTATTTCAAAATTACTTTTCCCTCTCTCCTTCCACTGCAACTGCTTACTCACAAAGAAACCTAAACCGACTTATCGCCTTCATTTCTAATCCAAACCCTACCTTGAATTAGCCCACTAATTCTGACTCGGTAAGCAATAATAATGTGTTTTCCGATCACGATTAGATTATAATGGGCTTTGATTATGTATTTGATTACTAATATTCTGTTTATGTGTTTAGGTTGTAAACTTGTCGAAGAACAGGTTCTTGATGATTTTTCTCTATTTCTTCTTCATTCTTATAACTTGAAATTACTTAAAGTAGTGAACTTTATGACTAATTTCACTTTGAATATGTTTGATTGTGTTGTTCAGATATGGCAGAAGAAGAAGTTCAACCGAAATATTTCTTTGAAAAGAAACACAACATGTGTGAACTGTTACAAGTCACACCTAACAATGAGCCGGTGGCAAGAATGATTACATGGATGGCTAGATCGAATGTTTGTTTTGCTTTCACAGAAAGCCCAGTTATTTATAGAAATCATTCACTGGATTTCTGGCGATCTGCAAGACTTGTGGATGACATAAATGGTCGGAGAATCGAAGCAACTGTTGCAAGCCATGAGATACATGTGATAGAAAGAATGATTAGAAGATGCTTGCAGTTAAATGATGATGATCATAACCCAATAAACTTCAATACATCTCACCTGATGAGGATATTTGAACAGACAATGGGATATCAGGGAACTTTACATGATGGGCAGTTTCAAAAGGGGATGTTTCCTATGCTGTATAGATTCCTAATTCATCATGTGATACAGGGGTTTGCTCCAAGAAAATGATCATGGACTCTGATGAGTCATGATTTAGCAAATTCCACTGTGGGGATTATATATGATTTACCATTCAATTTTTCAAAGATGATATTTGAAGGATTAGTATCAAATTTGAAGAAGGCAGAGGTGGATAGATTATTACAATACCCCAGATTCCTACAGATAATCTTCAACAGGGAATTACAAGATCTGCCCATAATTGGCATTACACATCTACTGCAGAATCCTGACACATACAGAAGAATCAGAAATCCGGGTATTGCCAATAGATTTGACTCAAACATTCCGTTTGAGATTTTTCCATAGTTGTTGGACCATGACTTGGATGTGATGTCGGTGCCTGAGTTGAGCTCAGAGGAGGAAGGAGAGGAAGATGATTTTGAAAGTGATAATGATGACTCTGATGGAGATGATAATGATGATGATGGAGATGAAGGAGGGGCTGGAGTAGCCATGGAGATTGGTGCACTTGATCAGGGGGAGCAACCTGAGGAACCAGAACAACCTATTCCAACACCAACACAATCACCACTAACCATTGACCAACCCATTATACCATCACCACCACAAACTCCACCACATCAAACCACTCAATCCCCACCCCAAACCTTAATCATGAGCCAGCTTGAAACATCAACTTATAAATCCCCAACACCATAAACACCACCAACCACTAGCCCAATTCACTCAGATCCATTTATTCTGAGCCCACCCCATACACAATCACCACCACAATCCACATTCCAAACTCGAACCTCAACCCAAGAACAACCTGAATATGGATATTTCTCTACACCACAACCTACAACCTCACATACTGACACAGACCTATTCCAAAGAAATTTGGATTTATTGAAAGAAAATGATAAATTGAGATAGAGGAATGAGGAGGTCACCATGGAAAATGTTATGTTGTTAGATAAGTTGGCTCGAGCTGAAATGAGAATTCAAGCCATGGAGCATGAGGTTGAGAAGACCTCAGCTGCCCCAAAACAGGGGGAGAATGAAAAGATGCCAACTGACTCTGTGGTAAATGTTGAGACTGAAATGGAAACAGGTGTAGAGACTGTGGATGGTTTGAAATTGATTTTGAATGCTTATGATGATGAGGATGAGAAGAGTGAGGAGAGGAGAATGGAGGATGATGAATATGAAGCTGACAAATCAGATGTAGGAGAACAGGATTATGATGTGAATGATGAGATTATGAATGTTGTATAGAATGAAGAGAATGAGGAGGAGACAGGAAATGAAATGGAAAAGATAAATATTGAAGAAAATGTAGCTACCACTGAGATGTTTTGACTGATGTGGCTACTAATGATTTGACTGACATTCAAACTGATGTAATGAATGAAGATGATGCTGCTACTGAGGAGTTGATACTCACTGAATCAGAAACTGAACAAACAGAAAACTCCAAGACTGTAGAGTATGATGAAGAGATGGAAAAACTGGATAGAGATATTGATGAAATTGAGCCTGAAACTGAAGAAGAGATCCAGAGAAGATTGAGTAAAGGAAAGGCAAAAGTAACTGAGAAAAAGTCTGTTAAGGCTTATCCAGAAAAAGATATTCTGTTCAAAGATGATGCTGAAGCTACTGCTGCTGCCAGGAGAGAACATGAAAACATAATGAGGGAAACAAGGGACAGAGAAATAATGGCCCAAACAATGGATCCTGTAGAACTGGCAGAGCAGGAAGCCTTGATCAACCATGCCAATATTGCTAAAGAAATTATTGAAGAAGTGGCTAATCAAGATGTGATTGAGGCTTTGATTAAGTTAAAAAGAGTTGAGGAAGCAGACAACTCTTTGGCTATGGTGGTTAGCATGTTTCAACCTCAAAGTCAACATGAAAAAGAATCCCGACAGGAACATGAAAAGAATCCTGAAAAGGAAAATGAAGAATCAATTGAAGAAATGTTAGCTAACGCCTCAAGAATAAATGAAAATGTGGAAAGATTTGAAAAGACATATTCCAGAAAGAGGAAAGCTACTGATCAAGGCATGAGGGAGGATCAGAAAACAAAGAAAGGGAAATGGGATGAAAATAATAAATGCTATGTAGAAACTCCTGATGATGATGATGCAAGTCCTGTAAGGGCAATTCCATTGCAAACACTGCAACCAGGAGAAAAGTTGCATGTGTTCTGTTGGTGCATAATGTCAGTAGTTCAGTATCTAGTGTTTTGTATGTGTCTGTAATCGTGTTAGATTGGTTGTTTTGGTTTTAGATATGGTGTCACACAAGTTCGCCAGATGTAAGCGAACTTGTGGACAAGCGAAGTTAAGACAACTTCGCCTAGTCTGTTAGGCGAAGTTGTCGAGGCCTATATATGCCTAACTTCGGCTTGTTTAGAATAGGTTTTTTAGAAGATAGAACGTGTTTTTGTGATTTGAGATCACGTGTGGAAGTGTTGCAATACAACGTGTTTATTAGTATTGTAACGTGTTTGTGTATCGTCTCAACGTATTATATATCTTACACTCGTATCGTATTACGTGGGGATTCTGACCCTCATGTTACGAGATACTCCTGTGTAGATCCGGCTGGAACCTACAATTGGTATCAGAGCTTTTGCTCCTCGTGATTGTGTGGTTCAGGATTATCACACGAGTGTTAAGATCGTTCCGTTCGACTATTCGCGGAACGAGTTTACGTTGAAATACCTAGTTTTTGTGTCTTACCCATCTCCCACCATCAAATATAACCCATTACACCTTCGCATACCTCACAATACGTCCAATTAAAACCTGCAAAAACCTTGTGTTCATCAGGCGAAGTTGCCGTCACTGTTCGTAGGGTTTAAGCGAACTTATAAGGTTTAAGCGAAGTTATAAATCAAGCGAAGTTATAGATCAAGCGAAGTTGAGTAGCGAAGTTGAGGGTCAAGCGAAGTTAAGTAGCGAAGTTGAATTTAAGCGAAGTTAAGTCCACGCGAAGTTATCTTAACTTCGCCACCTGGTTACTGTTTAAAATTAAATACATCTTTCTTTGTTTTTTTTTTTGTCGTGTTACTTTCAACTATGACGTCAATAAACATTACAGAATTGGTAAAAATGGAAGTTGAAGCCGGTTCAGCAACTAAGGCTCCAAAAATGCTTAAGGGTACCGATTTCGTTGCATGGAAAGATCGGTTTGAACAGTACGTGAAGTATCAAGATGCTAAGATGTGGGTTTGCATTCAAGACGGATACATTCCACCAACATCCTTGTTTGAAGGTCGTGATCAAATTAAGAAGTACAGTAAGATGGAAGAGGAGGAAAAGAAAATGTATGAGGCAGAGAGTAAAGCTCATGCAGCAATAACCATGGCTCTTTCACAAGAGATTCTTCATACCTTCAAGAAGTACAAAACTGCTAGAGAGCTATGGGAAGCACTAGAAAATAGATATGAAGGTAATGTGGGGATACGTGCTTCCAAGACAAAGCTACTAAAAACCCAATTCTCTGTATTCAAGTATTTGAAAAATGAATCACTTGACGATATCATCACAAGATATTATCACCTGATGACCGAACTTAGCAATTACTCCATTGAATACAAAGAAGAAGAGATAGTCGAGAAACTTCTTGATGCTCTTCCACCAAAATGGGAAATGTACACGGTTTTGATGAGAGAGGATAAAGACTTTGCCAATATTGATTTGGAAATAGCAGTCAATAAGTTACGAAATTTTGAACTTAACATGGTTCGGAAGGAGACACCAACTGATCAGGTTCAGGATCCGGGAATGTATGGTGCGAAAATCACTCCAAGTTCAAGTTTAAAATCAGAATCCTCTGCCTACTACTCAAAGGGAGAATCAAACTCAAACTTTAACTCGTGATGGTCATGTGACTCTCAATATGGATGGTGACGTATGTTTCGTAGCTGGAGGCAGTAATCCTTCAAAACCTCAAGCCACAACTGGAAATTTCTCGTCAAATATTCCGAGTTACAACTACTCACAGATGCCCATGAGTGTTAAATCAGCTGAACAACAGTTTGCTCTTTATGCATCCTTCATTGCATCTTATGAGAACTACATCAAAGGTAAAATAGTCGACCCTGCAACTTTGGATGAAGACTATGATCAGATCGATGCTGATGATTTGGAGGAGATGGATCTACAGTGGCAGATGGCTATGATAGTAAGAAGGGTAAAGAGATTCGTGAAGAGAACGGGTAGAAAGTTCGTTGGAGAAAGACCAGGGTTTGATAAATCAAAGGTTCGATGTTACAACTGTCAATAGAATGGTCACTTTGCTAAGGAATGTACAAATGAGAGAGTCGAACGAAGTCAGAACAGGCCTGCACAACAGAATGGGGGTGGTAGTGAGAATAGAGCTATGGTATCTAGACATAATGGTGGATACAACTGGAATATACAAGTTGAGGAAGTGTTCGAACAGGCTAATTTGGTAAACATCGAAACTGGAGGAAGTGAGCGAGACGGGAGAAAATCAAGCATATATGGCAGAAGTGAACGATCGGCTCTCTGAGGTAAGTTCTGAACCTCATTGTATACAATGTGAAATCTGTCTGAATAATTGAAAACAGTAACTGATCAGTTTATTAGTTTTGATGCACAATTTAAAACGTTAAAAGAAGATCATCAGTATACTAAAACTAGAGAAAACAGTTACTCGGTAAAAATAAAAGCTAGTGAAAAGGATATCAGAAGTCTTAAAGCAAGTCTAGCTGATAAAATACAAGTAATTGATCTTAGTTATGAAGTGTTAGAAGAAAAAACCAAACTGATTGCTGAAAGAGATAAACAGATAGCTGATTACCAGGTAAAAGTGGTGGAACTAAACAGAAAAATTGAACAATTTAGAAACTCTTCAGCAATGCTTGATCACATCATAAGTGTTCAACGTTCCCCAGTTAACAAAGGGGGAATTGGATTTTCTAAAGTTCCACCACCGTATAACAATAACTATACTTATAATCCTAGTAATCAGAAATCTGCTGATGTTGAGATTAGTCAGACAGTTCCAGTCAAAATTTCGACTAAAGAACCTGAAGTTGATAAGAGCGAAATGAGTAAGCCAATTTCTAATTTATTTATTAATACATTAATGAGGCAAAAAAAAATTTCTAATGTTAAGATTTCTGTTCCTAGCTCTGTCTCATCAAATTCGGACAAGTCATCCGAATCGGGTGAGATAAAAGAAGAGGTAGTGTTACTAAAACGTGAGGAGGAATATAAGCCTGATGAAAAGAATTCTTCCCTAAACCCGTTCGTCCCACCATATGTTAGACAAACGGGTAGTAATGCAACCTCAACATCTGCAACAACTGTTGAGACGAAAGTTGAAAACAGAAGTTGTTTCAGATGCAATCAAGTAGGACACCTTATTGCTAATTGTCCTCTAAACCAGAGAAAATTTAGAGGTATGAGGCCTTCAAAAACTGAGATTAAAAGGAATATTAATTATGATACTGGTAAGAATGCGAACTCACCAAATTTCAGACATTGGACTAATCCAAGATTTCAAAGAAATCGTTCTCAGTTTTTCCCAGTTAACAACCAAACCAACAATTATAACTCAGTTAATTCACTAAGGTTTGGATGGCCTCATAGTCAATCCTCGAGAAGGTTTCCTTTCAGAACTTACAGAAATCATTCTCAAACTGACTTTGGGCCACCAAAGTACTGGATGCCGGTCAACAGATTTAATCGACCCAAGACCAGTAGGTCTTGGGTCCCCAGATTTTAATCTTTTTCTCTAATTGTGCAGGAACAGTCGAACAGGGCTGTAAACAATCTGTGGGTTGTGGATAGTGGCTGTTCTCGGCACATGACTGGTAACAAGAATTTGTTACGTGATTGGAAACCTGTTCAAGGAGGTAGGGTTAGTTTCGCTGGAGAGAGTGGAGGTAGAATCAGTGGTATTGGAACTGTGACGAATGGAAAAATGAAGTTAGAGAAGGTAGACAAGAAGAAAGATGGGATGTTTATTCATCAAACAAAATATGTCCATGATGTGCTCAAACGCTTTAAGATGGACGATAGCACCCCATTTGATACTCCAGTTTGCGTCAACCACAAACTGGGCGCTGATTCTGACAGTGATGAAGACGTTGATCCCACCCAATATCGAGCAATGATAGGTTCTTTAATGTATCTAACTGCATCTATACCTGATATTATGTTTGCAGTTTGTCTTTGTGCTCGTTTTCAGGCAAGCCCGAAGGAATCTCACATGAAGGGAGTGAAGAGAATATTGCGGTATCTCAAAGGCAAGCCTAAGTTGGGATTGTGGTACACGAAAGGGGGAGAACTGGATTTGGTAGCTTACACAGATTCTGACTATGGAGGTTGCAATCAGAACAGGAAGTCAACAACCGGTGGATGTCAGTTTCTGGGAGGAAGATTGGTGTCGTGGCAGTGCAAGAAGCAGACCTCAGTAGCCATTTCCACCTGCGAAGCAGAGTAAATGGCAGCATCAAACTGCTGCTCCCAGGTTCTTTGGATACAACAGCAATTGCGCGATTACGGTCTGAATTTCACTCAAACTTCTATTTGCATTGATAACACTGCTGCAATCTCAGTAACTAAAAATCCGGTCAAACACAACAAAACTAAACATATTGACATTCATCATCATTTTATATGGGATTGTGCTAAGAAGAAATTAATTGTGCTAGAAAAGGTTGATTCGTTGGATAATTTCGCCGATCTTTTTACTAAAGCGTTTAACCGATCCCGTTTTCAAAATCTTGTTGAACTTAATGGGATGATCAACCCCGAGTAACCTTGTTTTCCATTTTTCTTAAAAAAAAAAACATCACTATCGCTTAGAATTATGTCGGTTGCTTCAGTTTGAAGGACACATCTTCGGATATGTTTGGTCCTTACTTCTACTAGTAGATTATGAGGATAGCCATTAACCAGATGACTGAAAGTGACCGGGGCGGTTTATGATGGGTTTTTATTCTTTCGCTGAAAAATAGTCGTTCATACTTAGTTAGAAGGACACATACTCGTATGTGGTTGGTCCAGTTGATCCATTGGATCTTCAGGATAGCCGTTTACCTGAAGACTTTGACTTGATCGGGGCGATAGAATTTAACATTTTTAAAGGGGAGATGATATAATTTTTCAAGTCTATAACTTCGTAAGAAGTTTCAATACAATGTTTAAAAGAAAATTGATCCAACCATGGAAAGTGATAGAAAAACTAATTCTGTGTGCTTAACTGGTGAATTTATTAGGCCTAAAAGACTCTAGAACAGCCATTGTAAGTTATGGTAGCTTTATATGGTGCGTAAAAGTAGAAGTGATACAAACTAAATCTCCTCGATTTAATGTGGAGAATCATTCTGAGTTGTGCATGTCTCCATATACATCTTTCCGAATGATAGGCAGAAAAGTGATTACCCTGTCATACACGAGCCCGTGAGTGTTCTGATTCCCGAGAAGATGGTGTGTCAAGTACCTGCAGTGATCCAGATTCGGGACTTGCAGTCGTCTACTATTTGAAGCTGTATTAATATCTTTATTTTAAAAAAAATGTTGTTAAGCCTTTTTTTAAGCTTATGTTATTTCAAATATCAACCAAGAGGCAAGAAAGAGAACGGGAAGAAGACTCTAAAGATCAATATGTACTTACTGTTTAATCAGGCACTACGGGTCAAGGTCAACTCGGGGTGACTTGGGAAAGCCAAATACGCTTTGAGAATAGATAGGAGGCATCACAATCTCTCATGTGATGTCCATCTAAATTTTGAGCTTAATTGAACCTAATCCGTATCACAGAAGCGATGAAAACCATACTAAGTTTTATACCTGCTTACAACCTGTTTCTTTATGTCACAATACCACTGAACATGGATCTATGTGACAGCCACTTAATTAGTATGATTCCTGTTTGGATCTTTTCTAAAACATGCAGGTTCTCGTCAAGACTGAAATTTGATCCCTTTTATTTACTTACTACAATTTTCACACGCATATTTTGTTTTATGGTTTAAAACTTGGTCACTTGGTTATTTGATCGTAAAGTTTAAATCTTTAACGGAGGATTTTAAAAGTCAGTTGCACTTTGATCAAATTTATAAGGTCCTGTTTTGTAAATTAAGTTAGGCGAACTTGTGTTAAGGTAAAGAGGCGAAGTTGTCCATGCTTGGTGTTAAGCGAAAGAAAATGAAAAATCACAAGTACTCCCGAGCACACCATTGCTTCCGAGCACACTTTTGCTCCCGAGCATGCTTGGTGTTAAGTGAGAAAATGAAAAATCACAAGTACTCCTGAGCACACCCTTGCTACCGAGCACACTTTTGCTCCCGAGCACACTTTTGCTCCCGAGCATGCTTGGTGTAAAGTGAAAGAAAATGAAAAATCACAAGTACTTCCGAGCACACCCTTGCTACCGAGCACACTTTTACTCCCGAGCACACTTTTGCTCTCGAGCATGCTTGGTGTTATGTGAAAGAAAATGAAAAAGAACTAAGTAATCCGAGCACACTTTGTTTTTGAGCACTAAGTAATCTGAGCACACTTTACTTCCGAGCACACTTTGTGCTAGTTGAAAATTGAAAAATCACAAGTGTTTTGATTTCTAGGTACACTTTGTGCTAGGAAAGTGCTTCCGGGTACACTTTGTGCTAGTTAAAAATTGAAAAATACAAGTGTTTAGCTTTCCGAGTAGACTTTACTTCCGAGCACACTTTGTGCTAGTTGAAAATTGAAAAATCACAAGTGTTTTGATTTCCGGGTACACTTTTTGCTAGGAAAATGCTTCCGGGTACACTTTGTGCTAGTTAAAAATTGAAAAATACAAGTGTTTTGCTTTCCGAGTAGACTTTACTTCCGAGCACACTTTGTTTTCTGAGTACACTTTGTTTTCCGAGCACACTTTGCTTCCGAGTACACTTTAGGCGAAGTTGACCATGGTTGACCTTGAGCGAAGTTAATGATAATCTGTTGACCGGCGAAGTTGTCACAGGGGCGAAGTTAAGGTTAACTTCGCCCTTGCATTTTCAAACCTATATAAGGGTCAACCTGGTCAAACCCTCGGCGAACTTATATACACTCCTAACCCTCAGCGTACTTAATCCTTGAATCCGTATTATCTGTTTCCAATCCGTGTTAAAGGTGTGTAGGCTCGGTATTACATGTAATTCATACTAATGGTGATAATCAAGGGCCGTGGTGATTCGATGTGTGACATTGTTTATGCTAACTTTTAAACAATTGATAAACCAATCTGTTTCTAATGTGTTCGTAACTCAGTAAATCGTCTAGATCTCCATAGTAACATCTTTTCTTGTTTTCAATCACAAATTCATCAAACAACCCAGGATCGGACCTCTGTACTCGCCGTTTCAAATCCAGGCTAAGTTAGGCTTAGGCGAAGTTGTTCTCAACTTCGCCTTATGCATAACTTCTCCTGCTCATGTTTAATTAATTAATTAATTAGCCTGGTTGTTCTCAGGCGAAGTTAGGGTTAAGGCGAAGTTGCACTCAACTTCGCCATATGGTTAACTTCGCCTGCACATAAGATGTTATCATAACTTCGCTTGTGGTAACAGGTGAAGTTATGATCTGCTTTGTCGATGTTCTAACTTAGACCGTTTGTTGTGCAGATATGGCTGCTGTAGCAGGAGCTGGTGGTGCTGGTGGTGACGAAGGTGGTGACAACAACCGACAGTTCTTTCCCGGGTCACAACATGTACATTACTTTTGATCCGGATGCTAGTGGTGTCGACTATTATCGCGAGATCATCTCCTTCCTAGTTCGCTCACATATTTTTTATGCTATTACTACAACTCTCCCCATTTCTCTACCGAATATTGAAGATTTCTGGCGAATGGTAGAATATGACTGTAGAGTTGAGCCTCCGGTTATGCGCGCCACAGTGAACAATCAGGAGGTGCAGTTCTCAAAAGATCAGATCAGAGTCGCTTTGCAGTTCGGGACTGAAACTAGAGATGATCCTACAGATTTTTCAGCTCCATTCAGAGATGGTGAATTTTTACGTATGGGCTATTCGGGTCCTTTGGGTGACACTCAAAGCGAAAGGGATTCTTGCTGGATCAGTGGCGTTTTCTGATGCACGTGATGATTGTGTGCATTTCGGGTCGTAAAGCTGGTACTGACGGTATGGGGGCAACGATGCAGTCTGCTATGACAGCCCTGACTTACAACAAGCCCTACAGCTTCAGTCAGATGGTGTTTTATGAAATCGATCGTCAGAGACGCGCGGTCGCTCGTGAAAGATTTTTAATGTACCCCAGATTCTTACAGATGATTTTGAATCATGTAGCACCTATGCTACCTCAACGACGTCCCATCCCGTATGTTGAGAGTGTAAGTAAGAGGATCTTTGCGCAATGTAGGTCGTCAAGAGCACGTAGCAAACCAGAGCTTCGTCCGCGGCACACTCCATTGTTTGGTTATTTGGTGAACCCTGCTTATATTGCTCCTCGTGGAGATGAATTTCGGGACCCGGCACAGCAACAGGCTAATGTTCCTCAACCACCACCTGTGGTACAGCAGGCTTTGCATGCTGATCCTGTTGCAGCTCCAGAGGAACAGGTAGATCTTGAAGCTGCTTTTGGTGGCCAAGGGTTCTTTGATATGGAGCAGATTGATCCAGCTGCAGAGGTTCAAGCACCATAAGCTGAGGCATCTGGTGTGAATGTTTCGATGGTAGCTACGTCTGTAGCAGATTCTAAGAGAACCGACTCTGACTCCTCCGCTGACGATATCGCTGAAGCACGACAGATTCTGGTCACACAAGAAAGAATTCATGGTAAGAGAAAGAAAGACTCAGATGACAGTGAATCTGACTTCGAGGAGGAGTTAGACCAGTTGATACGTCGATCAAAGAGGGCCAGAACTGGTGAGGGTTCGGGAGCTGGTGAAAGCTCAAGGGTGGTTCGAATCTCTCCACCTTCGTTATCTGGTATGACCATGGTTCCGGCTTCGATGACTGTAACAATACCGATCACCTCCAGTGTTCCCGTGGTGACAACATCATCATCATTTGGTATTCCACCAACCACGTTTCAGTTTTCAGCTCCGGAGATAGTTTCCTTGCCACCTCCTACTCTTACTCCATCGGAGGTTGTTGCAAGATTTGTTGGGTCGACGTTGGTTGCTACTGCGGGGTTATCTGTCACAATACCACCCGCGGTTACTTTTCAGTCTATTTCTGACACTCCAGCTAGTTTGGGAATACCTCCACCTTATGCTCAAGACGTTTCTCATATGCGGTTTGATTTTGATGCTACCTTATCCGATTCTGAAAGGATAGCTGCTCTTGAACGGGTCGTTGCTGAATAGTCAAGAATCAATCTAATCCAGACTCAAGCTATCCAGCGCCTTGTAGCAGAGAATCAGATCCAATCGTCCCTCCTTGTTGAACATGGTAAACTTTTTGATGCTCTAAAGCAGTTCTTAGCATCTCAGGGGGAGACGAGCTGCAAGGGCGACGAGTTGAGAACAAAGAAGAGTCATGATAGAGACGATGATCCCAATGCATCGAAAGGTGCAGGTGGTGAGTTGCCAAGAACTGAACAAACTCTTGGGACTTCCACATCTCAGGGGGAGTCAACTGGTGCAACAGGTGGATCAGGTGGTGAAGATGTTGTGGTTGTGGATGATGAAGAAATGTTGGATGATGATGTTGTGGGTGATGATGATGTGTTACCTGTTGAGGAGATAGAAAAGATAGGAGAACAGATTGTGATTGATAGTGAGATTGAAGAGGGAGAGATTGTGGATGACAGTGTAGAACATGATATTCCAGACGTTGACAAAAGTAATGTGAGTCAAGATATGGATGTGTCAGATGAATCTGAGTGGGAAGAACAGCCGAGATGGAAAGAATGCTACGCTCAGTGGTTTGTTAAGACAAAGAAGCCAGCGGTTCCGACAATGTTCAAAAAGAGTTACAATATCAAAGGGTATGTTGAGTCGAAGAAGGGTATTATTTGCTGGCTGTATGATGAGCAGTTGAGGTTATTTGTGATTAAACGCTTTGATGGGATTCAGTACTTTAAGAGGATGTTGAGATCTCTCAATACCTTGCCTGAGTGTGAGGTGAAGGATTTGGCTAAATTGGGGTGGATTAATAGAAGTGATGATAATATGGCCAGAATTATTGGGAAGATTGTGTGGAAAGAAAGTGTGAAAGAGAAAAAGTTTGAGTTGTTAAAGCCGCAGAAAGGGAAGCTAGTTGAAGATAAGGAAAGAGGAATGCGAGCTGATGGCAAACCTTGGATGGTGATGAAATATAAGCCGGTTCGGTGTTTGGAAGAAGTGCCGATGAAGACAATGCCCAAGGATGTTTCAAAGAATCTAAAGTGGTGGTATGTTGATAGCCAAACAGCTGAAGCGGTTATGGAAGATGAAGATGAACAAGAAGTTCTGAGAGTTTATGATCCCATGCACTTGGTAAACTTGTCTCAAGCTGACTTGCAGGTGCTAAACGATAAGAAGATATTCTATATTCCTGCATGGAAAGATGAAGCCAAGAAGTACCATAGAGTGGTCTCTGTTTGTTTTAGACAGGGCGTTCATGTTTGAAGACGGGTGACACGAGATTTTGGGGATTACTAGACACGTGAATGAAGATAGAGATATGAAGCTACTGCCAAGGGGGAGTCTGTTGGTGCATAATGTCAGTAGTTCAGTATCTAGTGTTTTGTATGTGTCTGTAATCGTGTTAGATTGGTTGTTTTGGTTTTAGATATGGTGTCACACAAGTTCGCCTGATGTAAGTGAACTTGTGGACAAGCGAAGTTAAGACAACTTCGCCTAGTCTGTTAGGCGAAGTTGTCGAGGCCTATATATGCCTAACTTCGGCTTGTTTAGAATAGGTTTTTTAGAAGGTAGAACGTGTTTTTGTGATTTGAGATCACGTTTGGAAGTGTTGGAATACAACGTGTTTATTAGTATTGTAACGTGTGTTTGTGTATCGTCTCAATGTATTATATATCTTACACTCGTATCGTATTACGCGGGGATTCCGCACCCTCATGTTACGAGATACTCCTGTGTAGATCCGGCTGGGAACCTACATGTTCCTGATGTACCTGTTAGAAGTGAATCAAATCCAGATCATCCACCTTCTGATAAACCCAAAATAGATGCTGTAAATGATTCAACTGAGGAGGAGGATGAGTCTGATGAATCTGATGATGATGACAATGATGATCAAGGTAAAAGTGCTAAAGCTGCCAATGTTGAGTCCCCACATGTGACAATGATTTGTGAACAAAGGGATAACATTGAGCTGAGTTTGTTCAATGCCAAAATGAACAATCCTTTGATTATGAAGCTGAAGGCAATTGGTGTGAAATTTGAGAGTGTTGCTCAAATGAATGATGATGAATTGAATAAAAGACTTGAAGAAGAAAATGACAAGATCAGAAGAGCTATGCAACAAAAGAACAGAGATGATCAGAAATACAGAGAATATCTTAGAAGGCATGGCTATTCAGAAAAAGATCTAACACACTTCAAGTTTGACAAACTTCAAGATCTTTACAACAGTGAAAGAGCAAAAGTGATAGAAAAATGTGTAAAGGAGAATGAGAAGATTGAAAAGATGGAAACTTTGAAAAAGAATTTTGGAGGTATGTGTGGATACTTTCTAGAGAAAGGGGTGAAGCCTGAGATAGTTGAAAACTTATCAAGAGAATCAGTGTTGGACCAATACAATAAACTCAAAAGAAAAGAAAAGCTGAAAAGGTTACAAACTGAGAGCTCCTCCAAGCAGTTTGAACCAACTGATGAACCTCAAACAAAGAAAAGAAGAATTCAAACTTTGAGGGAGAAATTGAAAGAGCAAGTCAGACCGGTTGAAACCCCTACCCCACAAGAAGTCAAACCTAAAGCTGAAGATGAACCTATTGTTCCTTGGGAGAATGAAGAGATGATAAATATTCTAAGGGACATAATGATTAATCAAAGGGGAATGGATGAAGCCTCTTTTAATGCCTTGGAAAAGCAAGACTTGAAAGATCTTTTCTATATTCAAAAGGCTGATTGGGAGAAAGCTCTAACGGAAGGTGATAACCCTAGAAGCTTTGTTGATGGAAGGTTTATACCTGCAGGACTATCAAACAATCCTGGGTTGGCAAAAATGATGGAAACTCTTAATGAACAAGCAGGACACAATCTTATGGATCTTGCCAACCTTCCACCTGAAATGGTAGAGGCAATCTACATCAACACCTTTAACTTGAAGCCTGGAAAACCCAAGAAGTCTATTCCATTCAGGCCTCCAAGTTCAAGAAGACATTCACAAGGTGGAAGAGGTGAATATAGTAGATCTGAAGCCCAAAGAACAATAAACCACAATCAGATGTGGATCTTCCAAGAGAACTCTACTATGATTCTATATCTGAATGTCTGAGAGTAATAATGGAAAGCAGACAACTGAGGGAGATAGTTGTGAGAGGTGATATTTATGAATATTCTCAAGAACAACTAGAAAGAATGGTCACCCTCAGGTTGTATGATTATAGAAATAGAAACAAGATAGCTGGACGACAAATGAATGATCTATCAAAATTTTTTAAAGAAGAACCTGACAAGGGATTTCTATTCCTGAAAGAGAAAAGAAGCTGGAGAGCAATCCAACTTCAAAGGTCAAGAAGGACAGAAAACCTGATGAGAATGGACAGTGCTGAAAGGTACTACAAGATGAATGTCAGAGACAGGAATCCATTGTCAAACATGAACACATGCATAAGCCTTGAAAGAAGAATGACACGCCCCAACTATACAGTTCAAAGAAATGGCATTATAACTGAAGTTGAATAAAAAGAAAATGTTGGCCATTAATAGCTGAGAAACTCTGATGGAAAAGTACTGGGGATAATCAAGAAGGATGAAGACTTGACTTACTTGAATGATGAAGATCTGATGGATATAAGGGATTTGGTCACACCAGAAAGTCATACTCACTACCAAATCCTTGATATCTTTAGGCTGAGGGCTACATTAGTGATAGTCAACAGAAGACAAGCCGCCCACAATGCAAGGAAGAGACAAGATTCCTAGATTAGGCTTTGTTATGTAATGTCTTCGGACAAAATTTTGATTATGTAACTTGTTTATGTTATGAATATGTATTTTGATTTTGATTTGATGTGTATTTTGACTAAGTGTAAGTAACCATAGAGTGTTTTGGGTCAGCTGAGGTGTTCCAATCTAGGGGGAGATTGTTGAGTCAAAGATTTGGTCTAAGAGACATATGGAAGATTGGAATCTTCTCAACCTCCTCAGAATTCGCTAAGTATGGATCCGGGCACACCTTAGACCTCCGAGCAAGCTTTTACTTAGCCGGGCATGATATTTTGTCTATCGGGCAAGGTTATCTTCAACAAGTCTTCTTTAGTGGATATCTGAGCAGGGTTTGCAAATTAGTGTATTACCGGGCAAGGTTCACTAGTTTATGCAAATCCGGGCAAGGTTCACTTTATCAAGCAAGTCTGTTCTTCAGAGTCAAGTAAAGTTCACTTCCGAGTAATCTTTTGGCTAACCAAGCTCATGAAGCCAAGTGATTGGAAGACCGGGCAAGGTATTCATTAATAATTGTGGTCCAAGTAGGCTTGATGGTTTAATGGAATATCTCTAAGTAACATCGAGCAAGGTTCAACTCAATTAAGGAAAAGTGCTGCCGAGCACACTTTGCTAATAAGCTATTTTCTAGCAAAGGGTTGAAAGGGACCATTGAAGAACAAGGTTGCTCGTAAGGGTCTGTCAGGCAAAGTCTGGCAAAGTCAAGAAGATTAAAGTCTACCCGGTGAGTATTTTACTTGGTAAAATACTCTTCAAGTAAAGTCTACCCGGAAACTGATCCCGAGCACACTTCTATGTTACTGTTGGTGCATTTTGTGACCGTCGCTATGCAATTCTGATAAGCGGAAACGATGTACGAAGTTTAGAACAACTTCGCCATATGCGAAGTTGTAACAACTTCTGCCATAGGTGAAGTTAGAACAACTTCGCCTTAGGCGAAGTTGTAACAACTTCGCCTACAGGCCCAAGCCCGTGAAGTTGTTTATATATATATATATGTGTCTTGTTTAGGTTTGAGTATCCAGAAAGTTAGAGAGTTTTGTGTTACAGTTCAATTGTCTAGAGAGAAACCGAGAGGGAGAGTCGTGTGGGACGGCCCGAGGTAGAGCTCACCTCGGGTCGGCCGTGTTTCTGTTTATGTTCGGTATGTAACGTGGTTTTGATTATTATAAAAGATCTGCAGATTTGTTTATCCCGTTCGTGTGTTTGTTCGTGTATGTGTTTGTGTGTAATCGTGTTCTTCGTCTTCTACACCATTAAACGAGTCTAGGAGGATTCCGCACTCCTAGACCTCGTGCGGATCTCGAATCGATCAGCGACGCCCCGCGCGGGAACCTACAAGTGGTATCAGAGCCTTAGGCTCTTATGCTATGGTTCGAGATCTGCGTTTTGGTGTTTCTGGCACGTTTCTGATGTGTTTCTGGCCGATCAGCGCCGCAGGCGAAGTTATGGGGTTCAGGCGAAGTTGTCGCTTAAATTTTAGGGTTTAGGCGAAGATATAAGGTTAAGCGAAGTTATTCACAACTTCGCCTACCTCACAAGTTCGCTTATCTCAGGCGAAGTTATCTAACAGGCGAAGTTATGGACAGGCGAAGTTAAGGAGGAGCGAAGTTGACTTTAGACGAAGTTAAAAAAAAAAAAAAAAAAGTGTTTGGAGTTTTCGTCTGTTGGCCAGGTGTACACGATTATTGTGAGACTGAAGACGTTGTTCCGTCAACGAGTGAAACTTGTTATCTCTTGGTCTTACGTGTGAACAAATACGTGTCAACTCTGGATATGGAGTTGAGGTTGTGAATAGGATATTGATTGAAACTGGATATTGACACATATTTGGGTGTTTGTGGGCAATGAAGTTGTTGTTGTTCGAGGTTGACCAACTGAAGAAAGTCAAATTGAACTGAAGGTTTTTGTCATTACTGGATTGCGGTCAGAGCATATTATTTATGTTATTTTCAAGGCGTTCGAGAATTGGATCCTGAAACGTGATGCTTATTTATTAAAGTGAAAATTCTGGAACAAGTTGGATTTAATCGGGAATCAAAGTGTTTATGTTCTTGATCGTTATCCCTGGTGATTGAAGATGCTTCGGATTAATTAATGGTCATGTGTGTTAGATTCTGTCAAGGTGGTTTTGTGATGAAATTGATCACTTGATGTTGAGTAGTTGAAGATTAAACCTTATCGTATGCCGACGTGTTGGTGAAGTTGTGGAGGGAGCCCAACTTCACGTGTTGATGAAGTTAGAAGAACTTCACGTGTTGTGAAGTCAGAAGGACTCACGTGATTGGTTGAGATGATCAATTAGGCACGGGGATGCATGCATTTCAAAGACCTCAATCTATATAGTCGGAGAAGCTTACACTGAAGGGGAGATCTGATATGGAAGACGCTGGGTGATTGGTAGATTTGTGAAGCTACAAGACAGTTTCAGACGCGGCTGGTTGAAGAGCAAACAGAAGATCATCAGTTAAGAGGGAGTCTGTTGGTGCATGTTTTGTAACAGATGATCTTTTGTGTTTGTTAGAATTGAGAGCAACGGTCAAAGGGGAGTCTGTTGGTGCATTTTGTGACCGTCGCTGTGCAATTTTGATCAGCGGAAACGATGTACGAAGTTAAGAACAACTTCGCTATAGGCGAAGTTGTAACAACTTCTGCCATAGGCGAAGTTAGAACAACTTCGCCTTATGCGAAGTTGTAACAACTTCGCCTACAGGCCCAAGCCCGTGAAGTTGTTTATATATATATATATGTGTCTTGTTTAGGTTTGAGTATCCAGAAAGTTAGAGAGTTTTGTGTTACAGTTCAATTGTCTAGAGAGAAACCGAGAGGGAGAGTCGTGTGGGACGGCCCGAGGTAGAGCTCACCTCGGGTCGGCCGTGTTTCTGTTTATGTTCGGTATGTAACGTGGTTTTGATTATTATAAAAGATCTGCAGATTTGTTTATCCCGTTCGTGTGTTTTTTCGTGTATGTGTTTGTGTGTAATCGTGTTCTTCGTCTTCTACACCATTAAACGAGTCTAGGAGGATTCCGCACTCCTAGACCTCGTGCGGATCTCGTATCGATCAGCGATGCCCCGCGCGGGAACCTACAGTTACCAAGTGCTGAAGGATGGCAGAGCACACAGCCTACTTGGAATATGAATATTGTCGCAAAGCCTGCCCGGAAGACTTGTTTTACACTTAGAATAATTCTGAATATGTAATTTGAATATGTATTTACGTTTGGGGTTTCTAGAAGGAATGACAGCTGTTCTAGGATGGCATGCCTATATATAGAATAATTTAGGGCACGCCTCCTACGGATTTGAGCCTTTACACTTTTCGGATAAGAAAGAATATTTCTCGAAAGTGACGGCGGTCCTAGAATAGTACGGATAAACTTTCCTTTCAAGAAACCCTAAATCGATTACCCTTTGTATGATGAACATTATATAAATGGAAATCTTTTAAGTGAATCTTGTGTGTGTTAGTTACCTTTTGATTTTGTTTAGCAACCACATCGTTTGTTATTGATTCCGCCTTTAACAAACGGCAATCTTTCTAAATATAGCAATTCGTCATTAACTCCCTTGTCGACACATCTATTTGTGTGAGTTATGGCATGATTTGAGTAAGATCCAGCTGAAATCGGGGACCTGACATTAATAAGATGAAATCACAAGGTAACTTGAAATACAATAACTTGTTTAATCTGGATTTGCACAGAAGGTGAAAGGTTTTCGGCTGGAGAGAGGATGTTTTGTTTTGAAATAAAACACCAATACTGCATATAAAGATCTTTTATACCTCAAATTCTTAAAATAGGCCGAATACCCTGATGGGCCGAGAACCCAGATGTTACCAGAGCCCAAGATATTTTGATTAACCCAATTTTAAAGGTCGCATGGGATGAAAAGGTTTTAAGCCCGACACAAACTTGATCCATGGTTTTTAATACCGATTTCTTATAGCATCTGTTTTGACGGGGGTAATTAAGAAGCGAAAGTAAGATAAATTTAAATAAAATAAACCAATAAAAATAACAATAAAACAAAATTTAATCACCGGGTCTTCTTGTAATTTAGCAAAATTTTGGGATCAAATTCCAGTTTTGATAAACAAGCCACTATACAAAAAGATCCGAACATGGAATCATGTTGATTAAGATGCTTTCACAAAGGTTCATGTTCAGCGTTATTATGATATAAAGAGACAGGTTGATAGCAGGTATAACAAACTTAGCATGATTTTCATTGCCTCAGTGATACAAGTTAGGTTCAGTTAGGCGCAATCTTAGATGGACATCACTCATGGACCTGTGATGCCTCATATCTCTTCTCAAAGCGTATTTGGCTTTCTACGGATCAACCTAATTTGACTCCAACCCCCTGGTACTTGAACAAAACATTTTCTTTATATGAAGCAAAAATTTAAGCTTTAAGGTTGAACGTTGGACTTACAAGCCATCCAGACTTACATGCATTACGTTCAGAGTGTTTAGGACTTATCTGAATGCCCCGCCCTTGTAGTTCTAGTTTGACCCTTTAATCTTTTGAAAAACGAAATTTAACAACTCACTATTTTATATATATATATACACACACACACATTTTTTTATATCAACAATAAAGTAATAAGGACATAATGTTTTGGAGATCAAGTTCGTGAAGAGGGCTGGACGAGTGGAATGAGGGAGAGCGGCTCGATCGACAAAATGAAAAGTAGCCCCCTAGAACCTGGCAAAGTCATTATCATTATCAAGGAATTCCCGAGCGATTCTCAACCAACATAGCGATTCCTTCCCGTAAAGATTCTAACACACAGAAGACTCCTTACCTTAGGAGCGGGATGAGTGATACATCCGGCGAGCGCCGGTGAAGAACACAAAGAAAGCAGGAGCTCGGGGATTGAGATAATCCCTCCAGAGAAAGGAGGCATTCTTCATATGAATACTACGACAAATACAAAGCCCCTTGTCGGGTTTGAACCAAGGGCTTACGCGTTACCATGGGATTACTCTACCACTGAGTTAAAAAAAGACACTAATGGGCTCGTGTATGAGTGGTTAATAACTTTTATGCCTATCATTCGGAGAGATGTGTATGGAGACATGCACATTTCTTCTAAATGACCATCCATAGTAAGTTTAGCATGTTTAGTTTATATCACTTCAACTTTTACGCATCATAAAAAGCTACCATGCAAATCAATGACTGTTCTAGAGCCTTTTAAGCTTAGTAACTTCACCCGTTAGGCATACAAAATAAATTTTCCTATCATTTTCCAAAGGTTGGATCAATTTTCATTTTGAAAATATTTAAAGCTTAAAACAAGCTCTTAACTGAATAATCATATCACTTCCTAGAGAATTACAAAAGACAGTTACAAAAACTCAGTTGTCCCAGTCACTCTCAGTTTTCAGGTAAATGGCTATCCCGTATATCCACAAGTGGGTAACAGGACCAAACACATATATAAATACATGTCCCTCAAACTTAGAACAACCAACATAATTTTAATCGAGAGAATTAAAAACAAAAACAAATCACAATCGCCCCAGATGCTTTCAGGCTTTAGGTGAATGGCTATCCTGTAAGTCTACAAGTAGATGACAGGATCAAACATATACAAGTATATGTCCTTTAAACTTGAGCAACCGACATAATTTTAAGCGAAAGTGAAAAAAAATAATTTTCTTAATAAAACACACACATTCTCTTTTTGAATTTTTTAATTTTTCTCCCCCTAAATTTGTGCAAATTTAGAAAATATGTATAAGTTTAACCTCAAAAAGACTCAATCCTCGAAACGAAGCATTTTAAGAAACCCAACAAGCGCATTAAATCTGGTTGTTTCGACCGGTTTTGTAAATAATTGTGCCACATTATTATCAGTGTGAACTTGCTAAAGATGAATCAATTTACGGTCGTAATAGTCACGAATAAAATGAATTTTAATTTCAATGTGCTTGGTTTTTTGAATGCTGAACAGGATTTTTAACAATAGCAATAGCAGCATCAATATCACAAAAGATAGGGGTGTCAAGAAATTTCAAACCGAAATCCAGCAATTGATGCTACATTCAGATCACATGTGAGCAGCAAGCAGACGCAGCAACGTATTCAGCCTCCGTAGTGGATGTAGACACCGTTTGTTGTTTCTTGCATTGCCATGAAATGAGTCTATCGCTCAAGAATTAACAACCAGCAGATGCGGATTTCCTTTCAATATCATCTCCACCATAATTGTTATCAACAAATCATATAAATCAAATTTTAAGTTTTTGGGATACCAAAGACCTAAATTCGGTTGCCCTTTCAGATATCTAAAAATACGTTTAACAGCAATTAAATGAGAGAGTTTAGTATTAGCCTGGAATCTAGCGTATTGGCACACAACAAACATGATGTCAGGATGACTAGCGGTGAGATACATCAGGGATCCGATCATTGACCGATAATATGTTTGTTCTACGGGATTCCCTTCAGGATCGGACGACAAAAGAGGTCTTTCTGCCATATGAGTTGATGCGCTCTTAGAATCTTGAAACTCGAACTTTGCTAACATGTCTTCAACGTACTTTCCTTGATGCAGCAAGATTCCCGTCGAACTCTGACGAACCTGCAACCCCAAAAGCGTTGTCATCTCCCCCAGTGAACTCATTTCAAACCTCTTCTTCATCACTTCTTCAAATTCATAACACAACTCAGTACATGTATACCCAAATATGATATCATCCACATAAATCTGAACCAGAATCGAATCTTTCCCAACAGTTTTGAGGAACAGTGTTTGATCAATGGTTCCTCTCTTGTAAACATGTCCCAGAAGATAAGCAGTCAAGGTTGCATACCATGCTCGAGGAGCTTGATGAAGACCATACAGTGCCTTATCTAGCTTGTAGACATGAGTTGGATTCTTTGAGTCAACAAACCCCGATGGTTGATCTTTATGAATCTCGTCCTTAACTTCTCCATACGGAAACGCGGTTTTGACATCCATCTGATAGACCGTGAAACCCATGTACGAACATATGCCAGAACAATTCGACTGGCCTCAAGTCTACCCACAAGAGCATACACATCAGTATAGTCTAAACCTTCAACCTGAAAAAATCGTGAACAACGAGCCGTGCCTTGTTTCAAACAATAACTCCCGTGTCATCTTGCTTGTTTCGAAACACCCATCTTGTGTCTAACGCCTTCTTTCTCACTGGTAGTTCGACCAATCTCCAAAATTTGTGCTTATCAAACTGATTTAATTCTTCATGCATAGCATCCACCCAGCTTGGTTCTTGTAGTGCCATTTCCACTGACTTAGGCTCTATCTGAGAGACTAAACAAGAAAACAGGCAACTGTTGATGTGACCGGTTTGGCTTCTGGTTGACACACCTGATTTAAGAGGACCTATGACATGGTCAATTGGATGATCTCGTTGAATTCTTGACTAAATAAAAGGCTCAGAAACAAAATTGGTGGAAGGTAAGTTTGACAGATCGTTAAGCATTTCAGTGAGAGGGTTCTTCCATCCAGATGTCGACGTACTATGTGAGTATGAAGTACTGGCAATGTATTCATTTGGAATGACATCTGGAAAAAAGGTACTTTTGAAAATTTGTCGAATCGGACTCTCCCCCTCAACTATTGGAGAGTTAACAGCAGGTGTTGGCAAGGATACAGTTTCGGTAACCTGTTCTTGTTGAATGTCTGACGATGGCTGAGTAGAATCTAGAGACTCTAAAGGATCAATACCCAGCACAGGTAACATGTGAGTGTCAGGGGTACGTCTTCTTCCTCATCAACGGAATTTGAGACTCCACCACCCGAAATATCTGCATTGACAACTGGAAATACGTTAAAAGGCTTAAAGAGTTCATTATAGTCGAACAACCAGTCGGGCCCAACACGAGCATCAGTCTCATTCTCTTCCAACCAACGCACATCATATGATTCTACTATATGCTTAGTTGACTTGTTGTAGACTCTATAAGCAGTACGACCAGCATACCTGACAAAATAATAGTCATCAGCTTTGGCCCCAAATTTTGTAGTCGATTCAAGATTAAGCAAAGTACATGGACAACTAAACGCCCGAAAGTATGCAAATGTGGGCTTGTGACCGTAGACTATCTCATATGGAATCTTCATTTGAGACTTGTTGATCAGCACTCGATTTTGGACATAACAGGCCGTGTTGACAGCCTCCGCCCAGAAGAACAAAGGCAGCTTTGAGTCACACAAAATAGTTCTCGCCGTCTCAATAAGATTTATGTTCCTTCGTTCAGCAACACCATTTTTTTGCGGTGTCCGAGCTGAACTGTACTATCGAAGCACCCCCTTTTCGGCACAAAAGTAGTTCAACGTAGAATTCCTGAATTCTATGTCATTGTCACATCGAATACCCTTAAGCTTTTGGTTGAGCTTTCTCCGTAAGCACCACAAATCGCTTGATCAATTCTGCAGTTTCACACTTATTTGACAAGAAAAACACCCAAGTAAAACGTGAGTAATCATCAGTAAAAACAAGACCATAAGAACTGCGAGAAAGATTCAAAACATGAACTGGACCAAACTAGTCCATATGCAATAACTGAAAAACTAATGAAACTGTATTAACCAGTTTTGGCTTATGAAATTTGCAATTGTGTTTACCTAGAGCACACGCCACACATTTTTCGATAGTAACAAAATCTTTGATGGGTAAACCACGCACCAAGTCGTTTTTAGCAAGACGATTTAAATTTTTAACATTTACGTGAGCAAGACGACGATGCCAAAGCATGGCATTATGTTCTGACACTTTCAAAAATAAGCAGGTTATCTCATCAGAAACATGTTTTTTCATGTCGATCACATAAGCATTATCTTTTCTTTGTGATTGAACAAGAACCCAATCTTCTGGTATAATGATACCAGGCTTCAAAATCAAACACTCTTTTTTAGTAAAATGACTTGAAAAACCTTTATCACATATCTGGGAAACACTAAGCAAACTGTGTTTCAACTAAGGAACGAAATAAACATTTTCAAACTTTAGAACACCATTACTTACAGTACCCTTCTGCGTAATCTTCCCTTTCTCTCCTCCCGCAAAGGAAACATACCCACCGTTAAAGATTTGAAGTTCGTGTAGTTGGGAAATGTCTCTTGTCATGTGCCTGGAACAGCCACTATCAACATACCAAGGTCTGATGATATTCCTCCATAGTTGTTCCTGCACGATGTGCGAGATTAGTTAGATTTTGGTACCCAGTCCATGGTAACACTGGGTAAACCTGATTCATCTACATTTGTTACGGATTGCCATGACATGTCTTCCCAGTTATCTAGTATAGGATTTGATGCCCTTTTCACCGAAGACATAGGCAACCATTCGTGTTTACCTTTATAAGATTTACTGTTATGTACGAATTGATGACTTAGTCACTAGTTTACGAGTGGGAGACACATATGAATGTGTCTTCCTAACTTGTTTCGGTCCAGAAACCGAGTTGGTTTTTGATATAGAAGCACCTTTTTGCCACCTTTACAAGACATGTTAGGCTTGGTCTGATGAGGACTGAACCTACCAGATTTATTTATATTCCAATCACCGTTAGATGGATTAGCCTGGTGATACTCGAAGTCTCGTCGATAGGAATTACGAGGCATATTCCTCTGATAAAATCCATAATAAGGGACATATGGATGGTGTGGACGGTTTCTATCGATATGACCAGGAGTGCCACAATTAAAACACGTTTGACGTTTTATATTGAATTCATTGTGGTCAACTCCTTGTCTGGACCTGTTGTGTGGACCATTTCGCTTTGCCTGGTTTTGACTATTTGATACATTGTTTGGTTTATCACCCTTTTGATCATTTGAGTATCCCTCTTTAACAAACTTAGGCGATGAATATTTATTAGCCTTTTTCGTATTTATAAACTTATTAAAAACCACATCACCAGAATTCAAAGTTTTAATTGGAATCAACCACATAATTGTCTTTGCTCTTAAAACCAGAGCCCACACAAACAGTTTAAATAACGTAATTCAAAACAGGTAATTTTAAAGAAGCATTAGAATTAATGTCTTTATTATTTGAAACACATGAATCATCATCATCCTCAGTCCAATCCTAAATGATTACTTTATCTGCACATGAGGCAAACACATTAGAATCGTTCACTCCTGAAGTGGACGTAGTAGCATTTAGTGAACCGGAAGCAGCTTTGTCATTTTTACCTTTTCTTCTTGCTCTTTGGTAAGAGGAAGATTAGTGTAGTCGTCATTGTATGGTGGGGGTACATGACTGTAACACCCCGCAACCGCAGCGGAAACGTAAACGGGATGCGACAGACACCTCTGATATCAACCACATTGTTTATAAAGAAAACTGAATGCATTAATATACTTCAAAATTACATTATCTCGTATTTCATTACCGTCTAGGTGATACACACATCATACCATACGATACATAATTCTATCTGTCATAATGTATCCTAACACCCCGCACGCAAATCTTACACACATCAAGCACTTAGCACATAAGCAATCACTTCATCTTAGTTGTACCTGAAAAACATGTGAGAAAACGGGTCAACTACGAATAGTTGGTGAGTTTCACAATTTGAGAAAACCATGATAAATCCATATCATAATGTAATATTATCTGTGTAATTATGCTGAGCCCATAAGTGAAAACTCTGTTAACCCAAAACACTTCCAATAACCTCTGGGGACACTGTTAACCCAGAACACTTCCAATAACCTCTGGGGACACTGTTAACCCAGAACACTTCCAATAACCTCTGGGGTCACTGTTAACCCAGAACACTTCCAATGACATCTGGGGACACTGTTAACCCAGAACACTGTTGCGGGACCTTACAATATTAACAACTCAGACAATTACCATCTTAGTACATTTCCGTATGATTCCCGTACAATAAACAATATATATAAATCCACGCAAATCCATGCGTTCAGTAAAATCCACGCTAATCCATGCGTTCAGTATGTACTTAAATATTTCAGTAGTAACATGCTTCCGCCCCGGGAAAACATTTAAAACAATTCAGAAAAAAGGGGCTCGTGAAACTCACCTTAGCACATGCAAGCAGGTAACAACAATCATTATCAATTAACACGTCCAATCTGTAATATGATCCCTACGATCGTTATTATACAATTATTGTTTATATAATCTTTAACCTTATCAATCGGTACATCTGGGGACACTGTTAACCCAGTACTGTACCTGTCCCGAACGGCATAAATAAGAATTCATAATGGCCGTAACGAGTCCGAAACGCTGTTGTTGCAACGTCCTCCTCTTGGATTTTTCATTTGGTGATAACTATATCTAAGATCAATTTCTAAAAATAAATCGCCCCTTGCAGTCGGTTAAACAGATCATTTACTTCGAAGAAGTGAATACCTATTCTTGATCGTCACTTTATTCAATTCTCCCTAATCAATACATATCCTAACACTTCCGTCCTTCATTTCCCAAATAACACTGGTGCACCCCATGGTGACTAACTAGGTCGTATAAAACCTTATCTAATAATTCTTGCAATTGATTGGATAATTCTTGCATCTCGGACGGTGCAGGTCGGTAGGGTGCTTTAGCAATAGGGCCAGCTTGAGGTATTAAATCGATTCTG
The DNA here is from genome assembly GCF_021521415.1 of Bidens hawaiensis. Lineage (NCBI taxonomy): Eukaryota > Viridiplantae > Streptophyta > Magnoliopsida > Asterales > Asteraceae > Bidens > Bidens hawaiensis. The sequence continues at coordinate 250,985 of NW_027493317.1, read as the reverse complement.
AATTCGACCTGTCGGGTTGGCGGTAATCCAGGAAGTTCTTCTGGGAAAACTTGTGGAAATTCGCGTACCACCGGGATATCTTCTATATGTTTTCTTTTAAATCGTACACTTTTCTCTGTATCTAAGCGCTTCATCGTCCGAAAGAGAGCTTCTAATCATCTTCTTTTCATATTTGATTTCAGCTTCATGTTGAGTTAGCCAATCCATGTTAACTATTACGTCAAAACTTCTTAACTTTACTGGTCGTAAGTCAATAAGGAAAGGTTAATCGTTCAGAATAATAGGACAATTCCGAACAATTTAGTTAACCATCAGGGATTTACCGTTAGCGATTCTACAGTATAGGGTTCTATAGTTTCACTAATCGGTAACTTTCCAAATGGTAGGAGGTTAACAGGAACTAACTTCTATCGGCGACCGTAAAAATATCACTATAGCCTATTGATTTAAAACTACAACATACTTTATATCACCTTCGAGTCATGACGGGCTTTATTCGAATTACTCACAAAAGTTCGGCTCCTTGCTTGATCAGAGGTTGATGCTTGTCATGAGTTTCATCTCCCAACGACACCTTGGTTCAACTTTGGGCAATTTCTCTTGAAACGTTCTGTACTGCCACATTCATAGCAATTACAACTGTTTGGCATAATTGGGTTTCTTTGAATGGATTGTTATTGAAGTTGTTGATTTCGGAGTGGTTGTACACGAATGGGTTGGGGTTGCCGGTTCACATGGCTTCAATTGATTCTACTATTAGGGCATTACGTCCATCTTTACCACACCTGTGGCCTACTATCACTCGACATTCTTCTTCCTACTTATTCAAAGTCTATCTTGCACCATGCCTTTATCACTTCTCTCTTTACACTCGACGTCTCACCCAACGTCCTTCCGGTCCGTTTCCCATAGAGTCAAATACATCAATGCTGGCTTGTGACACCACCCTTCCAAAGGTTGTATATTTTACAAGATTGACTATACTCCTTATCGCTGGAGTTAGTCCCCCATATAGCGCTCACTTCGCTTAGTTTCAGGAGTAATTAACCATGTTACCAGACATGACAATTCCTTCAAACAATTAGCGTGTTCTAAGTGATCAGCACACAACATTTCTATCTTCCATAGCTCAGTTCCCAATCTCTGAACTTAATTACTCGCATAAAAGTGCTCTAGCACAAGAATTTCAAATTCTGACCATATCATCTGAGTAAAAATTTTCTAACTATAATTTTGTACCATCGTGTTCCATCACGATACAACATAATCTACCAACATATCTGTAGCATATTTCACTACACAATGTTCTAGGCTCTTACCAAAATCCTTGACCATCTCGATCTTTTCTATCCACTCGCTAATCTATTCCTCCCTTTACCATCAGTAAACTATTAATAATTTCCTTAACACAACCAACAAACATATCCTTCATACCGGATCTAATTCATTACGACTACTATTCATGTTTAGTTTATAACTAATACTTGTAGTCATAATTGTATTCGGTGGGACATTATCACTCTTAGTAATACCACTAAGAATTTAAATATTCATATTCATGTGATTGCTCGATCTATAATTCCGCGATCACATTTGCATCAACACTAGCAGTGATCTGTGATACGACATTCGGTATCATCATCTGCTATCTTTGGAGCATTCAAATGAATCATATAAATCTCCATCATTGGAGTTACTCTTTTAATGTCATTCTGCCGTACTCATCCCGTACGCAGTAATCAGCACTAATCTCACCGTATATCTCGTTACCAGCTCAATCATAACAGCAGGTACACATACACACCGAATATTATCATACATATTACACATACCAGTATCTAGTATATATGTCCCACAAATATAATAACATATGGACTTAACCTGACGTCGGTTAACGTTTGAATATGTTTCATAACCCTTGTCACCAACTGACATATAGATCTTTCTCAACAAAGATTAATGTTTAACATGCTTGATTTCAATATCCTTCTGCATGTCAGCATAACCGATACATGCTCACCGTGAGCACCAAACGATTACGTACCTCGGAGTTATAATATCTGTGTCTATTTGTATATCCGGCATACACGGTATACCACCTACGAACGAATAACCAACTATGCTTTAATGATTCAACACCTCTTTGTGTACGGGTAATTATTCTACTCGAGTATACATGGGTATAGGCATCTGACGGATGTAAGGATAACATAGGGAGTTGCAAGGTTCAAGGTAACCGCGCAACATGGGTTGCTTTCAAATATTATTAATTACTATTATGGGAAACTCTATCACTTGCTCCGTCAATGTCCTCCGGCGTTCTAGGTTCGCTAAAATTAGTAATCCTCGATCTGAAGGTGGTATGTCTCATATGTTTGAGAGTGAGAAATACATATATATATTTCTATATATTATTTTTATCTGCTCATTTATTATCAATTTTTTTTTTATGGAATAAGAATGGGTTCAGGTATAGGTCCGCCCGTGCGTGAGGGTCTGCGGTTCGGGTGAACATAGGGGGTTATTAGGATATACGGTACCGGTGTTGGTAGGGTAAGGGATTTATCAATTTTGGTTGGGAGTGACGGTTACTCGATATTTCTGGTTAATGTCAAACGGGAGATTTAACTTGGTACTATCATAACTATGGCCCGATAAGTCAGACTTATCATCAACCGATGCTCTAGAAATTTCAGCATCCTCGGTACTTTTATTATTTCATCCCCCGGTTCCTTATCCGGGTCCTATTTCTCAATACTTGTACCCACAAGATACGCACATATATATATATACACATTAGCACGTATAAATAATATTATATACTTTACACATATGTTGCCATTTTTACCTATTAATGTACCCAGTGACTTCCCCTGAATTCCCTCGTGCAGACAAGTCTGTTATTATGTTCCGGACCATAATAGCTCACTTGTCCGACCGAGTTCATCCCGATACTTGTCACCATATAAATTATTAGTTGATATTCAGATCCTATAATACTTGAGCTACTGGTTATATTTTAGGTATCTTTTAAAGACATCCTAATTCTTTATAACCAATGGCTCTGATACCAAGTTCTGTAACACCCCGCAACCGCAGCGGAAACGTAAACGGGATGCGACAGACACCTCTGATATCAACCACATTGTTTATAAAGAAAACTAAATGCATTAATATACTTCAAAATTACATTATCTCGTATTTCATTACCGTCTAGGTGATACACACATCATACCATACGATACATAATTCTATCTGTCATAATGTATCCTAACATCCCGCACGCAAATCTTACACACATCAAGCACTTAGCACATAAGCAATCACTTCATCTTAGTTGTACCTGAAAAACATGTGAGAAAACGGGTCAACTACGAATAGTTGGTGAGTTTCACAATTTGAGAAAACCATGATAAGTCCATATCATAATGTAATATTATCTGTGTAATTATGCTGAGCCCACAAGTGAAAACTCTGTTAACCCAGAACACTTCCAATAACCTCTAGGGACACTGTTAACCCAGAACACTTCCAATAACCTCTGGGGACACTGTTAACCCAGAACACTTCCAATAACCTCTGGGGTCACTGTTAACCCAGAACACTTCCAATGACATCTGGGGACACTGTTAACCCAGAACACTGTTGCGGGACCTTACAATATTAACAACTCAGACAAATACCATCTTAGTACATTTCCGTACGATTCCCGTACAATAAACAATATATATAAATCCACGCAAATCCATGCGTTCAGTAAAATCCACGCTAATCCATGCGTTCAGTATGTACTTAAATATTTCAGTAGTAACATGCTTCCGCCCCGGGAAAACATTTAAAACAATTCAGAAAAAAGGGGCTCGTGAAACTCACCTTAGCACATGCAAGCAGGTAACAACAATCATTATCAATTAACACGTCCAATCTGTAATATGATCCCTACGATCGTTATTATACAATTATTGTTTATATAATCTTTAACCTTATCAATCGGTACATCTGGGGACACTGTTAACCCAGTACTGTACCTGTTCCGGGGGCAATGTTAACCCAGAAACACTTCTCCTGACTCAGATTGTGATATCGTTTAGAGTTCCATGGTCACAATTACTATTAGTCGTTTTTCTCGTTTTGCGTGCCTAGCACGGTTATTCGTTTTTATGTTTCAAAAATGAGTTTGGTCACACACGACCCGAAAATAGTCGTTGACTGATAGTTTAAGTAATGTTGTGAAATTTGAGCTCGGTTTAGACGCCCCGTTTGGCCGCGGGACCCGTTTCCGTCTTTAGCGTACCGGAAACTGTTAAAATAGATTAAAATTACTCAAATCATCCGAATTATTTTCGGATGATTTATTTTTACTTGTTTAACTCATTTATATGAAAATAGTTCATTTTTAGGGTTTTTATACACCAGTCAGCTCGCTTAAGCGAACTTCACCGGTTTACGCGCTTTAACTTTAAAAGTTTGATGATTAGCACAAATAATTATCCGTTTACTCTCGGATCTTAAAATTTTGCACAAATCACTTTTTAACAGTGGGGAATTTTATAAAAATATTTCCAGAATTAATTTCTATATTTAAAATTTATTTATCTATTTTTAAACACCATTTAAACACTAAATATGTCGTAAATAACAAAACGATCTTAGAAAAATCCCAAATTTTTCCTGAATGTCCCCTGCCATCCACATAGTCCCCTGTAATTTTTCCAGAACCAAAATCTTCTTTTACATGCCCTTTTTACTAAAACCGAGCTAGAAATCCCTAGAACTCGTTTAACCGAAAGCCTACTTAGACTTCTCCAACGGACCTCAACTTTTGTGTGTGACTTATACATGATATGAAAAGCTTATATGCAATTTTCCAGAATTGTTCATGATTTTTAACTATTTTTCACCATTTTTGGCCAAAACCGAGCATTAAATTCACCAAATATTCATCCTTTATCCAAAAATTACCAAAAATTCACAGAACTCATATTTTCATGTGTTTAACACCTCTGTAAAATTTCATGACCTAACTCTAAAGCATCAACAATCTGTCCAAATTTCCCAAAACCGAACATAAACCGAATATACCTTTCGTTTTCCGCCACTACAAGCTACAAACTCGTCTTTCCGCCTTTTCTACCACTAAACACAGAGCTTAGTTTTAGAATTAACCCTTAGAGAGAGAGAGAGAGAGAGACAGATTAAAGAGTCTTGAGCTTGTCTCTCCACGTGAAGCACGCTTATCTTCCAGGAAAGGGGCTCCTACACCATCTTGATCTGATGAGTGAGAGTGCGGAGAGAAAAGATGGCGGTTGATGATGGTGGTTACGGTTGGTGGCATGTGGTGGTACGAAGTGGTTTCCTGTTGGTGACGAGTTGGCGGTGGTGTGTCGCGGTTATGCTACGGTGGAGTTACGGTGCCATGAAGGTGAAGAGAAAGAGAGAGAGAAAGGTGGTTGATGGTATTTTGTGTGGTAGGAAGTGGCGGTTTTATAGTGCTACCGTTGTTTCCGTGAGGAGTATGATAGTGATGGTGGTTTACTACGGTGGAGAGACGTAGTTAGGTTTGTTGGTCTAGTGCTAACAAAGAGCAGAGAGGAAGAGTAGTTGTAATTTGTTGAGTCTTGAATGATGTGTATATCATCTTGCTTCATAGGATTGTCTATATGGTAGGTAACAAGCATGGTGAAGATCTTTAACAGTAGTGATCATATATATTTGATGGCCTTGGTTAGAAAATATCAACAAAGAGATGGGTTTGTGTTGCTTGTGTCAGCATACACGACAAGAGTGGGAGTGCTCATGATTGACTTCTACCATATGTGTTTCCTTTTGGAAGATATTGTTTATCTTTATTTTATCTTTTCTTTTATTATGGTAAAAATGTTCAAAGTAATTTTACTAAAATCATATTATCATTTTAGTCATGGTCTCTGTTTGTTTGGAGGCAACTTTGAACACACTTTTATTAAACTTGTATGTCATCTTATTTGCCCGACATTATACCTGAAGTTTCATATTAGTTTGATGAAACATATAAAGTTTTAGATTTATTAGTTGCATTAAATTCATTTGATGACTATATGACTTGTTCTATTGTATGTGCATTAAACTCTCGTAGACCTTATACAAGTTTTTAAAAAACAAAAATGTCTATATTTTTATATTATTTTTGTTTTGGTATATATATATATATGGATGGCGTTATGAAGTTTTAATAACATAGAAAGGGCCATGATGTTTGGATTAGTTAGGGATGAATTAGAGATAAATCTATGTGATTAAGTTATATTCCATGGAGATTAGATGTTAATATTAACCTTATTCGTTCTCACGTTTATGTACCGGTAATATTCACAAAATTGGTTCGTTAAAGTAATAATAAACGCTCGAAGAACTAATTCGTTTTTTTTTTTTTTTTTTGTTGATATTTTATACATTCATATAATATAAACTCAAACCTTATAGGTACGTTAAATATGTTCAGGTCAATTACACAAGTTATCACCAATGCTCATATCTATCGGATAAAATTCGAATGTTCAAGTAATCTATAAAACTACTTATAAGCAATGTATCATGCATGTGGGTTTGTTCTAGACTCGTTGATGATGATTAAATCTACAAAATTTGATCTAAAGGGAATTAACACAAAGAAATCATATTTAGTACTTGTACGGGAAACGACTTTATTTACGGAGTGTCACAATGACTATATCCTATACCCTCACCTTCGTTTTTTTTCCACCATAATTGATTTTCATTCATTGAATTGACTACTCTAATTGAGCCATCGAATTTTCTAAAGTCCAATTCAGCCCTTTCAAATATATTAGTTAAGTTTGAAATTTCTAACTTAGTGGCTTCTAGTTCAGCGGTTAATTCAGCAATTTTCTGTTTGGTATCTAGGTGGTGACAACTTTTTATACATAAATCTGATTGTAGTTTGGAAAAATCTTTTTCTGTGCTTCTATTTTATCTGTGAAGGGCTTTTCATTTTTCTTGAGCTTATAATTTTTGGATTTTACAACTTCCATTTCCCTAAGTAAGTTACTATTATGGAGCTTATATAGTTCAATTTTATCAATACATGCTTGAGAACATAGTTGAGAACTTACCTCATATGAGTTGGAAGGAGTGAAAGCCATGAAAGCAAATGGAAGCCCCTTAACTTGTTCCTCAGCAGCATTTTCTTCTTCAGCATCTTCGACATGAGCAAAATTTGCAGTCTGATTACTTATGTTGAGAGCAGCCATCTGGTCAGTCCAAGAGAATTTTTGAGCTACCAAACCCCGTTCACCTTCACCCGAACTTGTCCCACTTTCACCTCTAGCATTTCCCACCGGGACCAGCGCCCTATCTCTGTTTCCTTCTTTCGCTAGGTTAGTGCATTCACGAGAAAAGTGACCCGGCTTGTGACAATTGTAACACCTTAGAGTGTCCTTGTTAAATCCCACCTTTTGATTTGCTAGCACGTTCCAGTTGTTTTTTGCCTGTTCTCTTAGTGAATTTCTTTGCACGAAACACAGCCATGGCGATTTTCCAAGATATATCCATCTCTTCTACATCATCAGGATTAATTTGATCTAGCTCAGCAACTACCACTGGCTGAACCAGATCTCCAGAAAGAAAGGCATTGTAGCATTTCATGAATCCAGCCATTAGTGCGATGTTTTCCTGAGTCTCCTTTGAAATGAATGAAGTCTGACTAGGAGACTGAATCGAAGATGCAGTTGGGAGCTGGGACTTAGCAGCTAAAGCAGTTGGTTGAGCGTACTGTGGGAAGAACACAGGAGTTGGTTGTGGCGGAGCTGGCGAAAATTGACCCTGAGAGGACTTGAACATTGAGAAACTAGGCTGAGGCTGATATTGTTGAGTATACTGTCCTTGAGAGGCCTTAAATATCGAGAAGTTGTCTTGTGAGATAAGTGCATTGTTAGAAGCAACATTATAGCCAGCTGCACTATAGGAGTTTGCATGGTTTGTGGCACACTGCTTGTCATCCATGTCACAAGCTTTGATGATTGCCATAACTTCATATATGGTCAACTTGTTGAGATCCTTTGTCTTCTTGATCACAGCAACATTCATATTCCAGCTTTGAGGCAGGGATTTGATCAATTTATTGTTTGTTTCAGCAGCAGTTAAACTGATATTAGTCGATCTCATCTCGGTCATGAGAGATATGAATCTTTGCAACTAAGTTTCCAATGACTCTCCCAGAATGTGATTAAACATGTTGAATTTCTGTCGCATGAGATCTTGACGACTACTTCTCATATCCTCATTACCTTCATATACTTTAATTAAGGCTTCCCATAGAGCTTTAGCAGATTGTAATTCTCTAAATCCCAAAGTAATCTCGGGTGAGAGTGTCATGGTTAAAGTGGAAAGCGCCTTGTCGTCCTCCTTGACTTTCTCAAAGTCAGAATCATCATATAGTGCAACGGGTTTCACAGCAACCTCTTGAGAGTTATCACGTTGATAAGTGATGACTTGCGGACCTCTATTAATACTTCTCCAAACCTTGGCATCCTTCATTTTTACATATTTCTCAAATCTGACCTTCCACTCGCTAAACCTCTCATGAGACAACAGACGAGGTATACGAGTAGCAGTTCCCATGATGGAGTCCAGTTCTCAATGAAGTGTAGCATTAGATGATTGATTAGTTATTTGTTCCATCTTAATTATTAGATTGACATTGTTCCAGTAAATACAGTCCAAATGATGAATTAATGAAACAAAGGCCCAATATTGTCAAAGCCCAAGTAAAATCCAGCCGAGAACCAAGAAAAATGACAGAGAACACTTGTAGACCGAGAACACTCAACTGTGTTTCACCGAGAACTTGCGGTTTTTCCGGATAACACTGAAGAATTGACCAAAAAGGATCAATTAAGCCAAAGAACACCTTATTTTCATCGAGAACGATTTGATCAGTTGGATTTGATAACAACTAACTCCCGAGATTAGTGGGATTTGATTTTTTCCAAATAACACACAATCTTTGACCAAAAAATGCCCTTCTCCTTCTCCGTACTGTTCACCGGAAAAAAAACAAGTACAAACTCCAAAATCACCAATATAACCAATGAATCAAAACCTTGAATCTTTTGATATCACAACCGAGCCTAGAATAGGTCAATAGGCTCTTATACCAATTGTAAGTCCTTAGAACGGATCTTCCAATGTGATATCAATAATATTGATGTTATTGCGGAATATAACACAAGAATATACAAGGAAAACGATTAAGAAATTAGAGAACACACAGGATGCTTCAAAATACACGTATATTAACATATGGTGCTTAAGCACTTGGTTACATAAAAATCACGTTCAACAGCCCTAATGAATGGCCAACAGAACCCTACATATGTTGTAACTATATATAGATACTACACTAAGCCCAACACAAGCCCAAAAGCCCACCGAGATCCTTGGGATCTCGGTATACATACACGCACAAAACACGATACAAAACCAATGATGTGCGTAAAGTGGTATATAAAATTTTCTCAAATAAAGACCAAGCATAACGAGTAAGAAAAACCTAGAATACCCTAAACCAAACCACTAGCAACATGCAAGTGAACCTATCGGGTGTAGAATAGCAATGAGAAGACCGGGAATATCGAACCCTAGAGACACTATTTAATTAACTAGACTAGTTTTAAAAGCTAATTAAATTAATAATTTTGAAAAGATTATTTTTTTTAGATTTAGTTATTTATTTTATTTTAAAGCTAATAATTAATTAAACCAATTAATGAAATTTAATTAAACTAGGAAAAACAAATTAAAACTCGAAGACTTAGATAAAAATAATAAGAAGAAAGTGATGTGCTAAAAGTAGTTATATATTTATTAACTAAAAATAAGCTAATCTAGACACTAAGTAATAATTCTAGACTCTTAATTTAACTAAAACTACAAACCGGCAAGTGTACTGATCGACTCTAGTACAACTAAGTAAGTCCGGATATCGAACCCACGAGACTCTTTAAATTACGAAACTAGCAAATTAGACTCAACTACAAGACACGACTATTTATTAATAATATTTGAGGGGGAATTTAATACTGATTAATTAAAACTCAAAATAAATAATTAACTAATTATTAAACTAAATAAAACAAACCCTAATTAATAAAATAATAATAAAAAATAATCATTACTTTAAACTAATTTAATAATTAATTAAACTTAAACTCAATTACTTTTAAACTAATAAACAATTAAGCAAACTTAGATTAACTCAGATGATGAAGATAACTACCCAGGCCAGAATCCCCAATCTTAGCGTTATTAAATAAATGGAAAACTCACGTTATGGAACTGGGATCATAAAATAGACCCTTGACAGAAAACCCGAACATGACCCTTGAACTTCAAGAAGACGCCTATGGATTTCTAACAAGTTTTAAGACTCACTAGTTTTATGAATTAAACTTCCTTACGGTTATTTAATAGCTTATGTCTAAGTATCTTTTATGACGAAAACCTACCTTACAGCGCTGAATTCAAAAGATAGAAAAGCAGACTCAATTAACTTAATAGACTAAGCTGACAATCAAATCTAGACGGACTCCTTACGAAGAACTAAATCTAGCAATCTTGACCAACAAAGATCTATCAATAGCCTATCACCTTATAGCTTTCTAGGCTGGCAGTTCACTTTTATCTATTTAATTAGTTTTATTGTTTCTATGATCTTAATCGATATCAATCATAAACTAGTCAATAACACACAGTAAATGACCTAACAAAACCCTATCCCATGAAACAATCAACAAGGGTAATGCGAAACAATAAATCTAAATAAATAACACCAAGTAATCATACGCATCAATTTTACCAAACTCAACAATTTACTTAAAACATAAAATCCATAACGAAACGAAATCCAAACAAAATCAAACCGAACAATGGTTCATCACGACCTAGGTAGTCTATGGAATTTAGCCTAGCATCTTAAAATCAAAGAAACAAAAATAATTAAGTTCAACAACCAAGCTCATTATTAAAATAATAAATTCAAACCGAATATTGATGATGCTAGGTTGGGTAGGCGTTGAACCAAAACGATCTCTACTCGAACCAAATACTTTATCTCTTGCTTACGTGGGGTTCTTTTCTTTTGCGACTGCCTTCCAAATTAAACTAATAATAATGTTGTAAGCTGTGTATTCTGGTCCAATCCCCCATATTCAGCCGTATACCACTTTATATAATATTCATTTTTAAAAGTGTCCTCCAAGAAAAACCTTACTGACTTAAAACTTCTTCCGGGCCACAGTCCAACTTATTCTAGCCCTTTTTTTATAATATATGACAACTAGATCGGCCCATTCCTTTTCACTACGTCCAATCCATTTAACATTTATTCACTTAGAAACTTGTTTACTTTTTGGACTTTGCTCACGTCACCAAACTCTAATAGATTTGCATACACAAATAAATATATCAAACATTAAATCAAAATTAATTAACATCAAAACTCAACTAATAAAAAATCAATAATTAAATGTAATTTACATTTTAAGAAATTGATATATTTATTTGTGTATAATTAATAAATAAATTTTGTTTATAACTTTACTTCAGTATCATGTTTAATAAAAGTGTTCAACTTTAGCTCGTTTACTCATGAAATCTTTAAACTCACATATGAACCGCTTTAGAATGATATTTAATAAAGACCAACTCAAAATCAATTAAAAATGTAAGGAATATTAATATAAAATATGTCTACTTTGGCTCACATCAAATATCTCCACACTTACTCTTTTTTTCGTCCCTGAAAAAGTCTGATGCAGTTGGATCAGAATCGGAAAATACAGTCTTAAAAACATATAGGTTAATTTAAAGCTCAGATAAACGCAAAAACCGCGATCACCGATATTGTTGTCCACTTAAACCCATGCTTTAATCTTTACCGGGACAATTAAGATCCGACAATAATATTACTCAATGGTTTACACAATTAAGACCCGCTTATTTTCAGCTTTTACCGGACCAAACCACCCCAACTTGACTTAAACCTCAAAATTAGCAAATTTAAAACTTTTTGTTGCTATATTTTTTCATGAAAAGTTAAGACGATCAAGGGTATTGTTTATCCACCTAAGCTTAAGCATCAAAGTCTACCAAGCAGCCATTAGATATGATTAAGGTTCAATTAATCTATAGCTAGTGTTCCCCACAACATGACATACCCCCGTTATCAAGCAATACACCGAACCATTACCATAGGTGAGTATGCAAAATTTCATCTGTAGGGCTTACATGTAGCGTGTCCCTTGTGGTCCGTTTCTTAATCGTAATGAGACGCGAGCAAGGGGACCCCACATGGCTAACAGCGTGAATGATCAAGTCTGTAATGCATTTGTACTTTTGTACTTTTTGTGATCTGTAGGTTCCCTGGACGGATCACACGAGATATCCCGGTCTACTCAGGTGCCGAATCCCTGCGTAGATCGTTACGAGCGTAGAAAGCAAACCAAACAAAACACACACGAATAAACCGAAACACGTTATATATTAATAACCGAACTCACGTGATATGAATCACTGTGTAGGTTCCCGGACGGATCTTACACGGGATATCGCTATCTACGCAGGTGCGGAATCCCTGCGTAGGTAGTTACGAGCGTAGAATACGAATAACAATCACACGCGATACAAACGAACACGTTATGTTATATAACTTGAAACACGTCTATTACAGACTCTATCTCTCGTCTATCGACTTGCTGAATTACACGTGATTAACCAAAAAACTAGCACTCAAACCGTAAACCCGTAGGTTACTTAAATACACGACAACTTCGCCTCAGGCGAAGTTGTCAGTAACTTCGCTCGTTGAACAAGTTCGCCTAGGCGAACTTGTCAACAACTTCGCTTGTTCAACAAGTTCGCCTAAGCGAACTTGTTGATAACATCGCTTACATACATAAACATAAACTTAAACATAATTACATTACAGACTCGATTACAAACGCTAGACTATGAACTACTGACATTTATGTACCAACAGACTCCCCCTTGGCAGTAGCTTCATATCTTGATCTTCAAGGCTTGTGTCTTGTAATATCTCGTCTTCTCTCTTCATCTCTTCAAGCATGCACTCCCTGTCTAACACTTACAGAAACCAACTTCTGGTACTTCTTAGCTTCCTCTTTCCAAGCAGGAATGTAGAAAATCTTCTTAGCATGTAGTACCTGCAAGTCAGCTTGAGACAGATTGACTAAGTGCATATGATCATACACTCTCATGATCTCTTGCTCATCTTCATCCTCCATGACCGCTTCAGCAGTTTCACAATCCGCGTACCACCACTTCAAGTCTTTCAAGACGTTCTTGGGCATCACCTTCATCGGCACTTCTTTTAAATGACGGACTGGTTTATACTTCATAACCATCCATGGTTTGCCGTCTGCCCGCATCCCTCTATCTTTGTCTTCTACTAACTTCCCTTTCTGAGGCTTCAGAAGTTCAAACTTTTTATCTTTAATGGCCTCCTTCCAAACAATTTTCCCAATTACTCTCGCCATGTTATCATCGCTTCTGTTTATCAGCCCCAGTCTTGCTAAGTCTTTCACCTCACACTCCGGTAAGGTATTCAGGGATCTTAACATCTTCTTGAAGTACTGAATGCCGTCGTAACGTTTGATCACAAATAGTTTCAACTCTTCATCGTACAACCAGCATATGATTCCCTTCTTTGATTCTGCATATCCCTTTATATTATACGACTTTTTGAACATCGTCGGTACTGCTGGCTTCTTCGTCTTTACAAACCACTGAGCGCAGCCTTCCTTCCAGTTTGGCTGATCTTCCCACTCAGTGTTGTCAACTGCAGCATCTTCACATATAGTCGAATGTTCAACCACAGGGATCTCATGCTCTACATTTTCTTCAACAATCTCTCCTTCTTCTATCACATTCTCAACCACAATTTCTGCACAAATCTTTTCAATCTCATCGATTGGCAGAACATCATCTTCATCTATCAACTCATCATCCTCTAACATATCATCTATCTCTTTCAGCGCATCAATCATATCATCAACCACATCCACATCATCACCAACAGCTACCACATCATCACCAGATGCAGACTCCCCCTCAGCTGTGGAAGCCCCAAGAGCTATAGAAGTTCTTGGCAACTCACCACCTGCACCTTCCGGTGCATTGGGATCATCGTCTTGATCGTTTCGGCGCTTGGTCCTCAACTCATCTCCTCTACAGCTCATCTCCCCCTGAGATGCCAAGAACACCTTCAAGGCATCTATAATTTTCCCGTGCTCAGCCAGGAGGGATGCCTGTAGTTGATTTGCTTCCACTAGGCTTTGTATAGTCTTGGACTGCTCAGCTACAATCCGCTCTAGTGAAGCTATTCGTTCCGAGTCTGAACTGGGCGTGTCCGCAGGTGGTACCGTACCCGATAACCCTGCAGTAGTGGTGACCGTCGACTCGACAAATCGTGCTACTACCACCGATGGAGTATGCGTTTGAGGTGGTAGAGACACAATTGCTGGAGTTGACGTCTGGACGGCCGTGATCGATGGAATGTCAGCCGACGATGTAGCCACTACGGGAACAACCGTAGCGTTTGTACTCGTTACCTGCACAGAGGTAGGAACAAAGGACATACCAGATAGGGCAGGTGGAGCAAAACGTACCAACCGTGAAGTCTCTCCAGCTCCTACACCCATACCTGTCGTTTCCCTTCGTGAATGCTTCCTCACCAGCTGCACAACTTCTTCTTTATCATCTTCCTCGTCGTCGTCGTCAACAATTCTCTTTTGTTTCCCACCTGTTCTCTCATGCGTTACCATCATCCTTCTAGCCTCTTCCATCACATCATCAAAATCAGCCTGTGGACCCGAGACTTGAATATTCTCTTGTGGATCAACTCGGTCCATATCAAACAATCCTTGGCCCCCAACATGGCATCAAGGTCAATCTCTGCAGCTGACACAGCAGCAGATACAGCAGGCGCAGCTGATACAGCCTGGGGTGCTGCCGCCTGTTGTGGTCTTGGGTCTTTGAACTCGTCCCCTGCCGCAGGCACATACTCCGGGTTTATAAGGTACCCAAAGAGCGGAGTATGCCTGTGACGCAGCTCAGGCTTGCTTCGTGCGCTGGAAGTGCGACACTGTGCAAAGATACGTTTTGTCACACTTTCCACGTATCGAATAGGGCGTCGTTGAGGCAGCGTCGGAGTCACATGATTGAAAATCATCTTTAGGAATCGAGGATACATTGTAAACCGCTCACGCGCCACAGCCCTTCGTTGTCTATCGATCTCGTAAAAGATCATCTGGCTGAAAGAATATCGTTTATTATAAGTCAACGCAGTCATAGCAGACTGCATTGTTGCACCCATACCATCAGTGCCTGCCTTCCGTCCTGACATACATACGATCATGACGTGCATAAGGAAGCGCCACTGATCTAAAAGGAATCCCTTCCTCCGTTGAGTGTCCCCTAAGAGACCAGAATACCCCATCCTGAGGAACGCCCCATCACGGAATGGCGCAACAAACTCCGTTGGGTCATCCCTCGTCTCTTCACCAAACTGCAACGCCACCCGTATGTGTTCAGAAGAAAACTGAACAACTTGACCGTTTACGGTGGCTCGCATAACCGGGGGCTCAACCCGGCAATCGTACTCTACCGTTTCCCAAAAGTCTTCAATGTTCGGTAGGGAAATAGGCAGGGTAGTGGTTATTGCCTGATATATCCTTGAGCGCTGGAGAAAAGTAATTTTCTCCCTGTAGTCCTCCACGCCCTTTGCATCTGGGTCAAGTGTTATGAACTGGTTATGAGCTGGGAAGAACTGTCTGTGATCATCACCGTCATCACCTGCACCTCCTGCACCTCCAACAGCAGCCATATCTGCACTAAACGAACCAAGTTAGATAAACGTTAAAGTTGTACACAAGTTCGCTTGATTACCAGGAGCGAAGTTGTGGTCAAACCTGTATAGGCGAAGTTAAAGGTGAGGCGAAGTTGGGAACAACTTCGCTTCATCTTTAAGTTCGTCTAATTAATTTTAAGTAAAAAGGTCTGGGCGAAGTTAGTGATAACTTCGCCTCTTCACAACATCGCCTCAGGCGAAGATAAGGGTTAGGCGAAATTAAGCCTCAGGCGAAGTTGCGGATAACTTCGCCTCAGGCGAAATTAATCGTCAGGCGAAGTTGCGGATAACTTCGCCGAAACCCTAACTTCGCCTGAACTGAATCGGCGACTGTTAGGATTCAAACAGCCGGGATCCGATGATTCGGCAAGGTTTGACGATCCAGGAGACTCTAACACATGATATTACGGATGGTTAGATGAAAAGATCGTCCATGAACACGTAATACAAGATTGTAATTCTCGGTTTTGATAGGTCACTGGACCAAGGTCACGAAACCGTTCAAAACGACCTATGAAAAGCATCACTGTCTTTGGATATACGGTTAATCGATAACACACACCTTGAATCTATGAACGAAACTGAGAAAAAGGATCGAAATCGGAAACGAAACAAGTTCGCCGGATAATATATATGTTCGCCGGATATCGAATAACTTCGCTGGATTTTCTGATGAATAGTGTGACCTTTGAACATCCTTATATAGGGGCGGAGTTATACATGCGAAGTTACGGATAACTTCGCCTAGGCGAAGTTATTCACAACTTCGCCTTTTCAACAACATCGCCTAAAATTTCAAAATTTAACCCTTAAGATTTTAACAGTTGTCAATTAAGTTAAAAATTGTCCTTTAAGAAATAAACGACATGATCAATTCCAAGTAACCAGTTAAAACTCATAAAGCTATCTAAGTACAAAAACGTAATAAATTTAAAGTATAAGGGATCAAATTTCAGTCTCGATAGGGACTGCTACGTTTTAGAAAAGATCCGAACAGGAATCATACTAACTACGTGACTGTCACATAGATTCGTGTTTAGCTGTATTATGACATATAGAGACAGGTTGTAAGCAGGTATAACTTAAAATGGTTTTCATCGTTTATGTGATACGTGTTAGGTTCAATTAATCCTTAAAATTTAAGTGGGCAACAACTCAGAAATATTGATGCCTCCTATCTATCCTCAAAGCGTATTTGGCTTTCCCCAAGTCACCCCGAATTGACTTCGACCCATAGTGTCTGATTAACTTGTAAGTATTCTTTGTCTGCTTCCCGTACTCATTCTTACTCCATGATTGATAAGTCTCGATATCTTGAACTCTCGAATGTTACAATAACTTCATAAGTACTAAATTTTTTTTTTTTTAACTAACATACCTATAGACTTCAGAGTAATAAACAACTGCAAGTCCCGAATCTGGATCACTGCAGTGTCTTGAAACGCCTTCTTCACGGGAATCAGAACACTTACGGGCTCGTGTATGACTGGGTAATCACTTTTCTGCCTATCATTCGGAAAGATATACATGAAGACACGCAAAACTCTTAAGGAGTTTCCACATAAAATCAAGTAAAATTTAATTTGTATCACATTCACTTTTACGCACCATAAAAAGTTACCATGACATACAATGATTGTCCTAAAGCCTTTTAAGCCTAATAACTTCACTAGTTAAGCACACAAAGTTAGTATATCTATCATTTTCCATGGTTGGATCAATTTTCCGTTTAACATAGCAAAGGTACTTCATACGAAGTAGTAGACTTGAAAAGTAATTTCATTTCCCTAAAAAATTTTTGACTTCAATCGCCCCGATCACGTCAAAGTCTTCAGGTAAACGGCAATCCTGAAGATCCAATGGATCAACTGGACCGACCACATACAAGTATGTGTCCTTCTAACTAAGTATGACCGACTAATTTTCAGCGACAGAAAGAAAACACATCATAACCGCCCCGGTCACTTTCAGTCGTCTGGTTAATGGCGACCCTCATTCTCTACAAGTAGAAACGAGGACCAAAACATATCCGAGGATATGTCCATCAAACTGAGGTAACCGACTAATTTTAAGCAATAGTGACGTTTTTTTTTTTTTTTTTTTTTTTTTTTTTAATAAACACAATAAAAACATGGTTACTCGGGATTGATCATCCCGTTCAGCTCAATTAGGTTTTGAAATCTGGATTTATCAAACGCTTTTGTAAATAAATCAGCGAAATTTTCTAGCGTATCGACCTTTTCGACCTTAATCAGTTTCTTCTCAGCACAATCCCGTATGAAATGATGACGAATGTCAATATGTTTAGTTTTACTATGTTTCACGGGATTGTTAATTACTGAGATGGCAGCAGTGTTATCAATTAAAATAGGAGTGAGTAAGAAATTCAGACCATAGTCGCGCAATTGTTGCTGAATCCACAAAACCTGAGAGCAGCAGTTGGATGCTGCCATATATTCAGCTTCGCACGTTGAGATTGCGACTGATGTCTGTTTCTTGCACTGCCAGGAAACTAATCTTCCACCGAGAAACTGACATCCTCCTGTTGTCGACTTCCGACTCTGATTGCACCCTCCATAATCAGAATCTGTATAAGCAACCAGTTCCACGTCTCCTCCCTTCGGGTACCACAACCCTAGCTTCAGCTTGCCTTTGAGATACCGCAAAATCCTCTTCACACCCTTCATGTGAGATTCCTTTGGGTTTGCCTGAAAACGAGCACAAAGACAAACAGCAAACATTATATCATGCCTAGAAGCAGTCAAATACATCAAAGAACCTATTATAGCCCGATACTGAGTTGGGTCCACATCCGCGTCACCTTCTACTTCAGCTCCCAACTTGTGGTTGACGCATATTGGAGTGTCAAATGGAGAACAGTCCTCCATCTTGAAGCGCTTGAGGACATCATGAACATATTTTGTCTGATGAATGAACATCCCATCCTTCTTTTGATCAACCTGCAATCCTAAAAAGAACGTTAGTTCACCCATAGCACTCATCTCAAATCTTTTCTTCATGACTGCCTCAAAATCCTGACACATGGAGACTCTTGATGCAGCAAATATGATGTCATCCACGTAGACTTGAACTAGCAGGAAGTCACTTCCATCTCTCTTCACAAACAGTGTGCTATCAATCAAACCCCTTTCAAAACCATTTTCTAGCAAGTAGTCCGATAACGTTGAATACCAGGCACGAGGTGCCTGATGTAATCCATACAGCGCCTTGCTCAACTTGTATACATGATCAGGAAAGTCTGGGTCAGGAAAACCTGGAGGTTGTTCAACATACACAACCTCATCAACTTTCCCATTGAGGAACGCACTCTTCACGTCCAACTGAAACACTTTCATCTTCTTAAAAGCAGCAAACGCCAAAAACAATCTTATCGCTTCCAACCTGGCCACCGGAGCAAACACTTCATTATAATCTATCCCCTCTTGATGATTAAAACCTTTAACGACCAGCCTCGCCTTGTTTCTTATAATAGTCCCCTTTTCATCTATCTTGCACTTAAACACCCATTTTGTGCCTATCGCATGCACATTCCTTGGTTTTTCAACCAAAGTCCAAACTTCCATCTTCTTAAATTGAGCCAACTCTTCTTGCATGGCCTCGACCCACGAGCTGTCCTTAAGAGCCATTTGATAATTTTTCGGTTCGATCTGGCAAATAAAGCATGAGTACAAACATTCGTTCATTATACCCGTTTCCTTAATGCTTGTATAAACACAGGTGTGCTCATTCAAGCTACTTCTGGTTTGTACACCGGAGGACACATCACCTATAACATTTTCCAAAGGGTGATCTATGTGAATTCTCGTGGTCGGCACAGCACCGACATGCAAATTATCTTCTAAATTAGTAGAGAGCTCATCAATGGTTGTTTCTGGCTGAGAGTGAAATGGATTGATAAACTCTTCTCCAGGAGAGACAGCAGGGGAACTGATAGAATTTGATGAGGAAGGTTGACAATCATCAAATAGCTGTCTATGTGCCAAATTTTCCTCCTCATCTAGAATCATCTTCGTAGCAACACGTTCTTCTTCTTCTGTACAAAACAAATCAGGTATGTTAAAAGACTTGAAGAGCCTATCATAGTCGAAAATCCCAGGAGGTCCGATGCTCGGTCTTGGCGATCTGTAACTCGTAATGTCGGTGTTACATACCACCACAACCTTGCCGTTCGTTGTATTAAAGACACGCCTGTTGGGAGTCCCAACTTCATAGCCGACTAAGATTCCTTCATCGGCTGCTTCACCAAACTTTGAATGTGCCTTTAAAATTGAACACGGGGACCCGAAAGCTTCAAGTCCACACAAATTGGGCTTTCTCCCATGCATAAGCTCGTAGCATGTTTTATTAAGTCTTTTTACCGTTAAAACTCTATTCAGTACATAGCAGGCTGTAGAAACAGCTTCAGCCCAGAACACCACCGGAAGCTTCGAATCAGCCAGCATAGTCCTGGCCCCTTCAATTAAAGTTCTATTCTTCCTTTCAGCCACTCCATTCTGTTGCGGAGTATACGGAGCGCTGAATTGGTGTTCAATCCCTCTTGACAGACAGAAGATCTCCATTTCAAAATTTTTAAACTCGGAACCATTGTCACTTCTGATGAACTTCACTCGTTTATCCATAATGTTCTCAACTTTGGTAATCAGATTCTTCACCATTTGAGCCGTTTCATCCTTTGATTTCAGGAAGTATACCCACGAGTATCGTGAGTAGTCATCAGTGATCACCAAGCAATAAGTTGTACCACCTAGACTTCTTACATTCACAGGACCGAAGAGATCCATGTGAAGCAGCTCTAGTGTACTGGCAATTGAGTTTACTTTCTTGGTGAGATGAGACTTCTTGTGCTGCTTTCCCTTTTTGCACGCAAGACATTTGTCTTCAAAATTGAAACTTTTTAAGGGAACACCCAACACAAGCCCATGTCTGACAATATGGTTCATCTTCCGAAGATGAATGTGCCCCATTCTCCTGTGCCACAGTTCAGATTCCGTTTCGCTTGCTTTCGTCAAAAGGCACGATTCTTCCGTTGACATTTCAGTTGAACTTAAATCCATCATATACGTATTTCGATCACGTGGAGCCTTCATTACTATCCACTCCTCTGGTATTTGAAAACCAGGCTTCAACACAATCGCATCAGTCTTCGTGAAGTGTACGGTATAATCTTTATCACAAATCTGCGACACACTCAGCAGATTGTGCTTCAGTTCTTCAACAAAGTTCACATTTTCTAACGTCATCTTCCCGTTAGTTACCGTACCCCTTCCTGTTATTTTGCCTCCACTCTCACCGGCAAAACTGACTCTTGCTCCTTGAACAGGTTTTAAATCTTGTAACAAATCCTTGTTACCAGTCATGTGCCGGGAACAGCCGCTGTCCACAACCCAAAGATTCTTGGACTCCCTGTTCAACTGTTCCTGCACAAACAAAAGATATTATTAAAATTTGGGGACCCAAGACCTCTTGGTCTTAGGTCGATTAACCTTCTTAACAGAACTCACACACCTTGGCTGACCAAAATTAGCATTAGATAAATTTCCACGAGTCCTAACAGGATACCTCCTTGGAGACTAATAGTGAGGCCAACCAAACCGACGCACATTAAGAGAATCAAAAGAATTATAGCATTTGGTTTGGTTATTAGTAGTGTAAAAACGAGATGTGTTTCTTTGAAAACCTGTATTATCTTTCAAATTTGAATGGTTTTCATTTTTAACATTTAATCGATTACCAATAACCTTAGTCTCAGTTTTCGAGGGCCTCACCTCTCTGAAACGCTGCTTCAGAGGGCAATCAGCAACAAGGTGCCCTGTTTGATTACATCTAAAACAACACCTATGTTCAGCTTTCTTTTCAGCAGATGTTTTAGATGTGGAGGCAGTATTACCAACCGTACATCTCACATAAGGTGGGACATATGGGTTGAGTGGAGTACTCCTTTTAGTTGACTTAACTTTTTCTCCACTAGTGGGTAATACTTCCTTCTCTTTTGTCTTACCCGACTCGGATGACTTACCCGAATCAGATGAGACTGGACTTGAAATAGAAATTTTGACTTTTGAGACAGGCGAACTTGTTTCGCCTTTACTAACTTCCGGTACTTTACCAGTTTCCTTAGCAGGACCTGTCTGATCAGCTACAAAATTAACAGATTCATGAACACTAGGATTGAAAGTATAATTATGGTTATAAGGTGGTGGAACCTCATGGTAACCAATTCCTCCCCTTTTAGGTGAGGAACCTTGATCACTAACGAGGTGATCAAGAATAGCAGAGGAATTCCGGAATTGCTCCAGTTTCCTATTTAGTTCCACCACTTTTACCTGGTGATCAGCAATCTGTTTTTCTTTCTCAGCGATTAATTTGGTTTTCTCTTCTGAAACCTCGTAGCTTAGATCGATCACATCAATTTTCTCAGCTAATTTTGTTTTTAAACTTTTAACGTCTTTTTCACAAGCTTTAATTTTTATTTTATAATTATTTTCTCTTGTCTTTGTGAAGTGATGATCTTCTTTTAAGGTTTTAAATTCGGCATCCAACTTAACATATTGATCAGTAATTGTAGCAAGCTGTTCAGACAAGTTCTCACATTTAGTACAGATAGGTTTAGTACATACCTCGGAGTTCTGGTCATTAGCCATGAAAGCTTTTTCATTTTCAGCAGCTTTCATACATTCTTCAGCTGCAACCTTCGCCATGTGTGCCTGCTCAAAGAGTTCTCCAGAGAACATGTTCCAGTTGTATTCACCAGCATCAGACATCATGGCCTTATTCCCATTGTTATTTCCACTTTGCTGTGTAGTCCTCCCCTGACTACGTTCTACACGTGCATTAGTGCACTCCTTTGCAAAGTGTCCATTTTGTTGACAATTGTAACACCTCACCCTTGACTTATCAAATCCTGGCTTTCCACCTACGAACTTTCGGCCAGTCTTCTTCATGAAACGCTTCACTCTTCTGACTATCATCGCCATCTGCCACTGCAGATCCATCTCCTCCAGATCATCAGGATCGATCTGGTCATAGTCTTCTTCCAAAGCAGCAGGGTCCACAATCTTCCCTTGTATGTAGTTCTCGTAAGAAGCAATAAAAGATGCATAGAGTGCAAACTGCTCTTCAGCAGATTTGACACTCATTGGCATCTTAGTGTAGTTATTGCTTGAAGCACTAGGAGAGAAACTACTCTTGGATGCTTGAGGTTTCGAAGCACTTGATCCTCCAGCAACAAAGCAAACATCACCGTTCATGTTTACTGACACATTTCCTTCATGAGAAGAGTTAGAACCTGACTCTCCTTTGGAGTAGTAAGCAGCAGATTCAGACTTCGAACTTGAGCCTGAGTTAACTTTGGCACCATACATACCAGGGTCTTGAACCTGATCCGTTGGTGTTTCTTTACGAACCATATTAAGCTCAAAGGTTCTGAGCTTGTTTACCGCTGTCTCCAAGTCAAAATTAGGAAAGTCTTTGTCTTCCCTCATTAGAACAGTGTACATTTCCCACTTCGGTGGGAGAGCATCGAGAAGCTTCTCAACTATTTCCTCCTCTCTGTAAGCAATAGAATAGTTGTTCAGCTCTGTCATCAGATGATAATATCGGGTGATAATATCATCGAGCGATTCGCTCTTCAAATACTTGAAAACAGAGAACTGGGTCTTTAACAGCTTAATCTTCGAGGCACGAATACCCACGTTCCCTTCGAATCTATTCTCAAGAGCATCCCAAAGCTCTCGTGCAGAAGTGTACTTCCGGAATGTATGGAGAATCTCTTGAGGAAGAGCCATAGTAATTGCAGCATGGGCCTTTCTCTCGGCCTCATACATCTTCTTCTCTTCTTCCTCCATCTTGTTGTACTTCTTTATCACATCCCGACCTTCGTATTCCATTGTCGGTGGAATATATCCATCTTGGATGCACACCCACATCTTTGCATCCTGGTATTTAATATACTGAATGAATCTATCTTTCCACGCTACAAAGTCTGTTCCTTTCATCAACCTTGGGGCCTTAGTAGCCGACCCCGCTTCAACTTCCATTTTGACTAACTCTGAGATGTTAATCGGCGACATCTTCTCGAAAACACGAAAACCCGAAAAAAAAAACAAAAATTCTTCCAAACAGTACTATAGGCGAAGTTAAGGATAACTTCGCTTAAGTGTTAACTTCGCTGGAAAATCCGTAAATTCGCGTGACTTGGCGAAGTTGAGAATAACTTCGCTTAAGGTAAGCGAACTTAGGAGGTAAGCGAAGTTGAGGTTAACTTCGCTTAGGCGAACTTATGAGGTAGGCGAAGTTGTGGATAACTTCGCTCAACCTTATATCTTCGCCGAAACCCTACTTCCAGTGACGGCAACTTCGCCTGAAGAACAACAACTTCGCCCGAAGAACACTGAAAATATTCAGATCTGTTTTCGACGATTTTGAAGTTTCCGATCGGTGTAACGGCTTGAATATGACTGTATAAGGTGAATATAACACAATATCAACGAAAACGCGTCCCGCGAATAGGTCAAACGAGACGTTTTCTACACCCACGTGAAATCCCGAACCACACAATCGAGCCAAAAGCTCTGATACCAATTATAGGTTCCCGGACGGATCTTACACGGGATATCGCTATCTACGCAGGTGCGGAATCCCTGCGTAGGTAGTTACGAGCGTAGAATACGAATAACAATCACACGCGATACAAACGAACACGTTATGTTATATAACTTGAAACACGTCTATTACAGACTCTATCTCTCGTCTATCGACTTGCTGAATTACACGTGATTAACCAAAAAACTAACACTCAAACCGTAAACCCGTAGGTTACTTAAATACACGACAACTTCGCCTCAGGCGAAGTTGTCAGTAACTTCGCTCGTTGAACAAGTTCGCCTAGGCGAACTTGTCAACAAGTTCGCCTAAGCGAACTTGTTGATAACATCGCTTACATACATAAACATAAACTTAAACATAATTACATTACAGACTCGATTACAAACGCTAGACTATGAACTACTGACATTTATGTACCAACACACTGATACAGACTCTCGATTAACTCAAACGACTAACTTAACGACTTAACGATTAACCAATTAACTAGTTACAAAACAAGCCGTAACCTATATATAAATACACGACAACTTCGCCTGATATGTTCAGGCGAAGTTGTCCATAACTTCGCTTGTTCAACAAGTTCGCCTAGGCTAACTTGTTAACAACTTCGCTTAAACAAAAACATAAATAACATTACAGACTCGATTACAGACACTAGACTATGAACTACTGACATTTATGCACCAACAGACTCCCCCTTGGCAGTAGCTTCATATCTTGATCTTTAAGCTCTTGTCTTGTAATCTTCACGCATGCACTCCTTCTCTAACACATACCGTGACTACTCGCTGATACTTCCTCGCTTCGTCTTTCCAAGCAGGAATATAGAATATCTTCTTTTCATTCAACACTTGCAGATCAGCTTTCGATAAGTTAACAAGATGCATCGGATCATACACCCTCAGCACTTCTTGTTCGTCTTCGTCTTCCATCACGGCTTCAGCAGTCTGGCAATCAACATACCACCATTTAAGATTCTTCAACACATCTTGAGGCATAATCTTCATTGGAACCTCCTTAATGCATCGAATCGGTTTGTACTTCATTACCATCCATGGCTTGCCATCTGCTCTCATTCCCCTTTCTTTATCTTCCACTAGCTTTCCCTTCTGTGGCTTTAATAACTCAAACTTCTTCTCTTTTATGCTTTCTTTCCACACGATCTTCCCAATAACTCTTGCCATGTTGTCGTCGCTTCTATTGATCAGCCCCAATCTAGCCAAATCCTTCACCTCACATTCCGGCAATGTATTGAGAGATCTCAACGTTCTTTTAAAATACTGAATCCCGTCAAAACGTTTCACCACAAACAACTTTATCTGCTCATCAAATATCCAACAAATAATTCCTTTCTTCGACTCAGCATAGCCTTTGATATTATAACTCTTCTTGAACATGGTTGGAACAGCAGGCTTCTTAGTTTTAATAAACCAATGAGCACAGCCTTCCTTCCACCTAGGCTGCTCCTCCCACTCAGTCTCATCATTTTCCATCTCAGTACCCATATCGGCTTTCTCAACATCTGGGATCTCGTGTTCAACATTTTCTTCAATTATTTCACCTTCTTCAATCTCATCTTCAATCACAATCTGTGCTCCAATCTTCTCAATCTCCTCAATAGGCAGCACATCATCATCAAACATCACATCATCCTCTAGCATATCATCATCCAATTCTTTCAACGCATCGATCACATCATCATCATCATCAACCGTCACCACCTCATCACCACCAACTGCACCTGCAGACTCCCCCTGAGCTGTGGAAGTCCCAAGAGCTTGAGTAGTTCTTGGCAACTCACCACCTGCACCTTTCGGTGCATTGGGATCATCGTCTCTGTCATTTCTCCTCTTTGTCCTTAACTCGTCGCCTCTACAGCATGTCTCCCCCTGAGATGCCAAGAACTCCTTCATAGCATCTATAATTCGCCCATGTTCAACCAGGAGGGATGACTGTAGTTGATTCTCTGCTACAAGGCGCTGAATAGCCTGGGTCTGGATAAAGTTTATCCTCGATTGCTCTGCCACGACCCGTTCAAGTGCAGCTATTCTCTCCGAGTCTGTGAGGGTTGCATCGAAATCAAACCTCATGTTAGATGTATCTGGAGTATACTCAGCAGGGATCTTGAATGTAACCAGGACATCAGAAGCAGTTGTGGACGTAACCGCAGGTGGTATCGTGACCGACAACCCTGCAGTTGCAACGACGGTAGACTCTACAAATTGTGCCACCACCTCTGAAGGAGTAAGCGTTGGAGGTGGTAACGACACAATCTCCGGAGTCGTCGTCTGTAGTGTGATGGATGGGATGCCGACAGCTGATGTAGCCACCACGGGAACATCCGCGGTGCTTGTAACCTGTACAGAAGTAGGAACAATCGACATACCTGACAGTGCGGATGGAGCGAAACGTACAACCCTTGAAGTCTCTCCAGCTCCCATACCTGCACCTGTCCTTTCACGTCTTGATCGTCTAATCAGCTTGTGAATATCCTCTTCTTCTTCTTCTGACTCACTATCAGCAACTGTCCTCTTTCTCTTCCCTAACGTCCTCTCCCGTCTCACCATCATCCTTCTCGCCTCATCCATAACCTCATCAAGATCTGAGTCAGCCACCGTCGTAGCTGCTCTAGTAACAATCACTTCCCGAACCTGTGCAGCAGAGACCTGCACCTCTTCTTGTGGATCAAAACGATCCATGTCGAAGAATCCTTGGCCGCCAAATGCAGCATCAAGGTCTACATCCTCCTCAGCCGACACCACAGGCACAGTAGGTACATCACGAGTTGCTCCTGCCTGTTGTGGTTGAGGGTCTCTGAACTCATCCCCCCGAGCTGGCACATACCCCGGGTTTATTAAGAACCCAAAGAGTGGAGTATGCCTTGGACGACGTTCAGGCTTGCTCCTCGCACTCGAAGTACGGCATTGAGCAAAGATACGTTTGCTCACACTCTCCACGTATCTTATTGGGCGTCGTTGAGGCAAAGTTGGAGCCACATGGTTCAAGATCATCTGGATGAATCTTGGATACATTATGAACCGCTCACGAGCCATCGCCCTCCTCTGTCTATCGATCTCGTAAAAACCATCTGACTAAAGCTATAACGTTTGTTATAAGTCAGAGCAGTCATTGCTGACTGCATGGTCGCACCCATACCATCAGTGCCCGCCTTCCTCCCAGACATACACACAATCATGACGTGCATGAGGAAGCGCCACTGATCAAGCAGAAACCCCTTCCGTCTCTGGGTATCACCTAATGGACCAGAATAGCCCATTCGGAGAAACGCTCCATCACGGAACGGATCCACAAACTCCGTAGGGTCGTTCCGAGTCTCCTCTCCAAAACGTAACGCCACCCGTATTTGTTCAGATGAGAACTGAACCACTTGATTATTGACGGTTGCTCGCATAACCGGGGGCTCAACGCGGTAATCGTACTCCACAGTCTGCCAGAAATCCTCGATATTGGGTAAGGATATTGGCAGAGTCGTCGTAATAGCGTGGAATATCCTCGAGCGAATGAGGAATGTGATGATCTCACGGTAGTCTTCAACTCCGCTCGTTTCTGGGTCTAAGGTGATGAACATGTTGTGACCCGGAAAGAATTGTCTCTGATTATCTCCGTCATCACCTCCAGCACCTCCGGCACCTGCTACTGCAGCCATATCTGCAACAAATGAACCAAGTTAGATATACGTTAAGGTTTAACACAAGTTCGCCTATTACCATGAGCGAAGTTGTGATAACTTCTGTATAGGCGAAGTTAAAGTTGGGGCGAAGTTGGGAACAACTTCGCTTCATCTTTAAGTTCGTCTAATAATTAAAAAATTAAAAGGTCCAGGCGAAGTTAATGATAACTTCGCCTCACCACAACATCGCCTCAGGCGAAGTTTAGACTCAGGCGAAGTTACGGATAACTTCGCCTAAACCTTAAGTTCGCCTGAATCTGAATCGACAACAGTAAGCAGAAATCAACATCGAAAAGTTTGGTGTTTCGGCCAATTTTGACGATTTAGGAGACTAAAACACATGGTATTAAGGCAGTCCGGACGATCAGTTTGCTCATGAACACGTAAAACAAGTTTTGAAAGTCCGATTTGAAGGTCCGACGGTTCGAGGTTCATAATCGGGTCGAAACGACCACTGATTATCATTGAAGAACAAAGATTATACAATGTAATGGCATAACGAACCTTGAAACGTAACGGAAACTGGGAAAAAGAACAAGTAATCGGAATAACAACAACTTCGCTGATAACTTGTTAAGTTCGCCGGAAAATACGGAATAAGTTCGCTGATATTTAGAAATTATGAACAGTTTTGACTCTTGAAAATCCTTATATAGGGGCGAAGTTATACAGGCGAAGTTACGGTTAACTTCGCCTAGGCGAAGTTATTCACAAGTTCGCCTGTTTAACAACATCGCCTATATTTACAAAATCAACCCTTATAATTCGAAAATTTTGCAATTAAATTCTAAAACTTCCCTTTAAGAATTAAATGACACGATCAAGTCCAAGTAACCAGTTATAAAATCATAAAACTAACTAAGTACAAGAAACTTTTAAAAATAAAGTATAAGGGATCAAATTTCAGTCTCGATAGGGACTACTACGTTTTAGAAAAGATCCGAACAGGAATCATACTAATTACATGACTGTAACATAGATCCGTGTTTAGCTGTATTATGACATATAGAGACAGGTTGTAAGCAGGTAAATAACTTAAGATGGTTTTCATCGTTTCTATGATACGAGTTAAGTTCAATTAAGCTCAAAAATTAAGTGGGCAACAACTCAGAGATTATGATGCCTCCTATCTATTCTCAAAGCGTATTTGGCTTTCCCAAAGTCACCCCGAATTGACTTCGACCCTTAGTGTCTGATTAAATTTGTAATTACTCTTCATCTCCTTCCCGTTCTCTTTCTTACTCCAGGATTAAGAAGTCTTGATATGTTGAACTCTAAAATGTTTCAATAACTCATAAGTTTTTTTTTTTTTTTAACTGATAAACATTTACATAGACTTCAGAGTAGTAACCAACTGCAAGTCCCGAATCTGGATCACTGCAGTTTCATGAAACGCTATCTTCACGGGAATCAGAACACTTACGGGCTCGTGTATGACTGGGTAATCGCTTTTCTGCCTATCATTCGGAAAGATATATATGAAGACATGCAAAACTCGTAAGGAGTTTCCACGTAAAATCAAGTAGTTTTAGTTTGTATCACATCTACTTTTACGCACCATAAAAAGTTACCATGACATACAATGACTGTCCTAAAGCCTTTTAAGCCTAATAACTTCACTAGTTAAGCACACAGAATCAGTATATATATCATTTTCCAAGGTTGGATCAATTTTCTGTTAAACATAGCTAACGAACTTCTTACGAAGTAGTAGACTTGAAAAATAATTTCATTTCCCATTTTAACAAATTTTAACATTAATCGCCCCGACCAAAACAAAGTCTTCAGGTAAACGGCTATCCCGAAGATCCAATGGATCAGCTGGACCGACCACATACTAGTATGTGTCCTTCTAACTAAATATGATCGACTAATTTTAAGCGAAAGAATGAAAACTCATCATAAACCGCCCCGGTCACTTTCAGTCCTTTGGTTAATGGCTATCCTCAAATTCTACAAGTAGAAAATGAGGACCAAAACATATCCGAAGACAAGTCCTTCAAACTGAGGTAACCGACATATTTTTAAGCGATAGTGATTTTTTTTTTTTTTTAATATAACTTGAAAAGCATGGTTACTCGGGATTGATCATCCCATTCAACTCAATAAGGTTTTGAAATCTCGTTTTGTCAAACGCTTTAGTATATAAATCAGCGAAATTATCAAGCGTATCCACCTTTTCAAGCAAAATCAGTTTCTTCTCAGCACAATCCCGTATAAAATGATGACGTATGTCAATATGTTTAGTTTTACTATGCTTCACGGGATTGTTAGTTACTGAGATAGCAGCTGTGTTATCAATGCAAATAGGTGTAAGTAAGAAATTCAGACCATAGTCACGCAACTGTTGTTGAATCCAAAGAACCTGGGAGCAGCAGTTGGATGCTGCCATGTATTCTGCTTCACAGGTTGAAATTGCGACTGAAGTCTGCTTCTTGCATTGCCACGACACCAATCTGCCACCAAGAAACTGACATCCTCCAGTTGTTGACTTCCGACTCTAATTGCACCCTCCATAATCAGAATCTGTGTAAGCGACTAGCTCCAAGTCTCCTCCTCTTTGGTACCACAACCCCAGCTTCGGTTTGCCCTTGAGATACCGCAAGATCCTCTTCACACCCTTCATGTGAGATTCCTTTGGGTTTGCCTGAAAACGAGCACAAAGACAAACAGCAAACATTATATCAGGCCTTGAAGCAGTTAAGTACATTAAAGAACCTATAATAGCCCGATACTGAGTTGGGTCCACATCTGCATCACCGTCTGACTCAGCACCCAATTTGTGATTGACGCAGATTGGAGTGTCGAATGGAGTGCTGTCCTCCATCTTGAAGCGTTTGAGCACATCATGGACATACTTGGTTTGATGAATGAACATCCCATCCTTCTTCTGATCTACCTGCAATCCTAAAAAGAAAGTTAGTTCACCCATAGCACTCATTTCAAACCTTTTCTTCATGACGTCCTCAAACTCCTGACACATGGAGACTTTAGATGCAGCAAAGATAATGTCATCCACGTAGACTTGTACCAGCAGGAAGTCGCTTCCTTCTCTCTTAACGAACAACGTGCTATCAATCTTCCCTCTTTCAAAACCATTTTCAAGCAAGTAATCTGATAAAGTTGAATACCAGGCACGAGGTGCCTGATGTAGTCCATACAATGCCTTGCTCAACTTGTACACGTGATCAGGAAAGTCTGGGTCAGGAAAACCCGGAGGTTGCTCAACATACACTACCTCATCAACTTTCCCATTCAGAAACGCACTCTTCGCATCCAACTGAAATACCTTCATCTTCTTATAAGCAGCGAACGCCAAAAACAATCTAATGGCTTCCAACCTTGCGACAGGAGCGAACACTTCATTATAATCAATCCCCTCCTGTTGATTAAATCCTTTCACAACTAGCCTCGCCTTGTTTCTTATGATAATACCTTTCTCATCTCTCTTGCACTTAAACACCCATTTTGTGCCTATCGCATGCACATGCTTCGGTTTTTCAACCAAAGTCCAAACTTCCATTTTCTTGAATTGAGCCAACTCTTCTTGCATAGCTTCGACCCACGAGCTGTCCTTGAGAGCCATTTGATAATTCTTCGGTTCAATCTGGCTGATAAAGCATGTGTACAAGCATTCGTTGATTATCCCTGTCTCCTTGATGCTTGTGTAAACACAGGTGTGCTCATTCAAGCTACGTCTTGTTTGTACACCGGAGGACACATCACCAATCACATTCTCCAAAGGGTGATCTTTATGAATCCTCGTGGTCGGAACAGAACCGACATGCAAATTGTCTTCCAAGTTAGAAGAGAGCTCGTCAATGGTTGTTTCATGCTGAGAGTGAAATGGATTGAAAAATTCTTCTTCATTCTAGGCAGTAGGGGTATCGACAGCATTTGATGAGGAAGGTTGACATTTATCGATCAGCTGTCTTTGCAATAGGTTTCCTTCCTCATCAAGGATCATCTTCGTAGCAACTCTCTCTTCTTCTTCAGCAATATCCAAATACGGTATGTTAAAAGACTTAAAAAGTTTAACATAGTCGAAAAACTCAGCAGGTCCGTTGCTTGGTTTTGGCGGTTGGTAACTTGTGATATCGGTATTACACACCACCTCAACCTTGCTGGTCGATGTATTGAAGACACGTCTGTTGGGAGTCCCAACAACATAACCGACTAAGATTCCTTCATCGGCTACTTCACCAAATTTAGAATTTGTCTTCAAAATCGAACAAGGGGACCCGAATGGTTCAAGACCACTCAAGTTGGGCTTTCTCCCATGCATAAGCTCATAACACGTTTTACCAAGTCTTTTAACAGTTAAGACTCTATTCAGAACATAACAGGCTGTAGCAACAGCTTTAGCCCAAAACACCACAGGAAGCTTCGAATCAGCCAGCATAGTTCTGGCTCCTTCAATTGATGTTCTATTCTTCCTTTCAGCCACTCCATTCTGTTGCGGTGTATACGGAGCGCTGTATTGGTGTTCAATCCCTCTCTGAAGATAGAAGATCTCCATCTCAAAATTCTTGAACTCCGTTCCATTGTCACTCCTGATGAACTTAACCCTTTTATCCATAACGTTCTCAACTTTGGTAATCAAATTCTTCACCATCTGAGCCGTTTCGTCTTTTGATTTCAGGAAATACACCCACGAATATCGTGAGTAGTCATCAGTGATCACCAAGCAATAAGAAGTTCCTCCTAGACTTTTTGCATTCACGGGACCGAAGAGATCCATGTGAAGCAACTCCAGAGTACTGGCAATTGAATTGACTTTCTTGGTGAGATGGGATTTCTTGTGCTGCTTTCCCTTCCTGCACGCTATACATTTATCTTCAAAATTGAAATTCTTCAAGGGAACGCCCAGCACAAGTCCATTCCTGACAATGTGGTTCATCTTCCGAAGATGAATGTGCCCCATTCTCCTATGCCACAATTCGGACTCTGATTCACTCGCTTTTGTCATAAGGCATGATTCTGCCGTGGCCATTTCAGTTGATCTCATATCCATAATATATGTATTTCTTTCACGTGGAGCCTTCATCACAATCCACTCCTCTGGTATCTGAAAACCAGGTTTCAACACAATCGCCTCATTCTTTGTAAAGTGAACGGTGTACTCCTTATCACAGATCTGCGACACACTCAGCAGATTGTGCTTCAATTCTTCTACAAAGTTAACCTTCTCCAAAGTCATCTTTCCGTTTGACACCGTTCCCATTCCAGTAATCTTGCCACCACTTTCACCGGCAAAGCTAACTCTCCCTCCTTGAACAGGTTTCAAATCGTGTAACAAGTATTTGTTACCCGTCATGTGCCGGGAACAGCCGCTATCTACAACCCAAAGATTGTTGGCAGCCCTGTTCAACTGTTCCTGCACAATAAAGCAAAAGATTAGAATTTAGGGACCCAAGACCAATTGGTCTTGGATCTATACATCCCAAACTTTGGCTTTCCAAAGTTAGTATCCCAAAAATTCCTGTAAGTCCTATTAGGAAACCTCCTTGAAGATTGATTGTGAGGCCTTCCAAACCGTTGTGAATTTAGTAGTGTAAAACTGAGATTTGTTTCTATGAAAACCTGAATTAGTCACATTTTTGAATTTTAAATGGTTTTCATTTTTCGCAGCATGATAATAACTATTAGGCTTATTCTCAGTTTTAGTAGGCCTTACACCTCTGAATCGCTGCTTCAGAGGGCAATTTGCAACAAGATGTCCTAATTGATTACATCTAAAACAACACCTATGCTCAACTTTTTTATCAACCGGTGTTTTAGATGTCGAGGCTATATTACCGCCCGTTCGTCTCACATATGGTGGGACGTACGGGTTTAGTGGAGTACTCCTTTTATGTGTTTTATCTTTTTCTCCACTCTTGGGTAACACAACCTCCTCTTTTGCCTTACCAAACTCGGATGACTTATCCGAATCTGACGAGACTGGACTTTGATCAGAAATTTCAACACTTGAAACAGGCGAACTTGTTTCGCCTCTACTAACATTTGGTTCTTTAACAGTTACCTTAATTGGCACTGTCTGAGCAACCTCAAAATCAACAGATTTCTGAACACTAGGGTTAAAAGTGTAATTGTGATTGTACGGTGGTGGAACCTCATGATAACCGATTCCTCCTCTCTTAGCAGAGGAACCTTGATCACTAACAAGGTGATCAAGAATAGCAGAAGAATTTCTGAACTGCTCCAGTTTTCGATTCAGTTCCACCACTTTCACCTGGTGGTCAGCAATCTGTTTTTCTCTCTCAGCAATTAGTTTTGTCTTTTCTTCCAAAACTTCTTAGCTTAAATCAATCACTTCAATTTTTTCAGCAAGTTTTGTTTTTAGACTTTTAACATCCTTTTCACAAGCTTTTATTTTAATTTTATAATTATTTTCTCTTGATTTAATAAAGTGATGATCTTCTTTTAAGGTTTTAAATTCAGCATACAACCTAACATACTGATCGGTTATGGTTGCTAGTTGCTCAGACAAGTTCTCACATTTTGAACAAGTTGGTTTAGAACATATCTCGGAGAGCTGGTCATTAACGTCTGCCATTAGAGCTTTTTCCTCTCCGGTAACCTTCTCACTTCCTTCAGTTTCTACCTTTGCCAAATTTGCCTGCTCAAAAGTTTCTTTAGACAGCAGGTTCCAGTTGTATTCCCCATCTGCTCTAGACATCATGGCACTATAATCTTTTCTACCCTCACTTTGCTGTGGAGACCTACCCTGACTTCGTTCCACACGCTCATTCCTGCATTCTTTTGCAAAGTGACCGTTTTGTTGACAATTGTAGCATCTCACCTTTGCCTTGTCAAACCCCGGCTTTCCACCGACAAACTTCCTTCCCGTCTTTCTCATAAACCTCTTTACTCTTCTCACGATCATGGCCATTTGCCATTATAAATCCATTTCTTCCACATCGTCAGCATCAATCTGATCGTAATCTTCATCCAACATAGCTGGATCAACAATCTTCCCTTGAATGTAGTTCTCATAGGAAGCAATGAAAGACGCATAGAGACCAAACTGCTCTTCAGCAGACTTGACACTCATAGGCATCTTGGAGTAGTTGTTGCTGGGAGAACTTGAAGAGCAACTACTCTTGCTTACCTGGGGTTGAGAACCACTCGATCCAGCTGCTACATAGCAAACATCCCCATTTGTGTTAACTGACACATGCCCCTCATGTGATGAGTTGGGGCCCGACTCTCCCTTTGTGTAGTAGGCAGCAGATTCAGTCTTTGATCCTGAGCTAGAGTTGACTTTAGCTCCATACATACCTGGATCTTGAACCTGATCCATAGGTGTCTCTTTTCTGACCATGTTAAGCTCAAAGGTTCTAAGCTTGTTGACTGCCGTTTCAAGATCATATGTGGGAAAGTCCTTGTCTTCCCTCATCAGCACAGTGTACATCTCCCATTTTGGTGGGAGAGCATCTAGAAGCTTCTCAACTATTTCTTCTTCTCGGTAGGAAATGGAATAGTTGCTCAATTCAGTCATCAGATGGTAATATCGAGTGATAATATCATCTAAGGATTCATTCTTCAAATACTTGAAGACTGAGAACTGGGTTTTTAGCAATTTTATCTTTGAAGCACGGATTCCTACATTCCCTTCAAATCTGTTCTCAAGAGCTTCCCAAAGTTCTCTTGCTGATGTATACTTTCTGAATGTATGAAGGATCTCTTGAGGAAGAGCCATAGTAATAGCAGCATGAGCCTTGCTCTCGGCCTCATACATCTTTTTCTCTTCTTCTTCCATTTTACTATATTTTTTAATTTGATCGCGACCTTCATACTCCATAACTGGTGGAATATAACCAGCCTGGATGCATACCCACATCTTCGCATCCTGGTATTTGACGTATTGTATGAACCGATCCTTCCATGCAACGAAATCGGTTCCCTTCAGCAATCTTGGGGCCTTGGTAGCTGACCCTGCTTCAACTTCCATCTTCACTAACTCAGAGATGTTGATCGACGACATCTTTTCCGAAAAGTAAGAAACCTGAAAAATTAAGAAATTTTTTTTTTTTTTTGTAGACGAAGTTACGGATAACTTCGCTTAAAGAGGCGAAGTTGTAGAGAACTTCGCTGAAGAACTTCGCTGATAACACTGCTGATTAACTTCGCTGATTCTTAACTTCGCTTGAGGTAAGCGAACTTAAGAGGTAGGCGAAGTTGTAGAGAACTTCGCTTGAGATAAGCGAACTTGAGAAGGTAGGCGAAGTTGTGGATAACTTCGCTTAACCTTATATCTTCGCCGAAACCCTACGAACAGGGACGGCAACTTCGCCTGATGAACACGACGTTTCTGCAGATCTGTAAATCGGATTTTAACGAGGTTTTTGACGGTGTAAAGGCTTGAACACGATGGTAGGAGGTAAGAATGATCAAAAACACAGAAAACACGTCCCGCGAATAGTCGAAACGGGACGATTTTTACACCCGCGTGAATATCCCGAACCACACCATCGAGCAAAAGCTCTGATACCAATTGTAGGTTCCCTGGACGGATCACACGAGATATCCCGGTCTACTCAGGTGTGGAATCCCTGCGTAGATCGTTACGAGCGTAGAAAGCAAACCAAACAAAACACACACGAATAAACCGAAACACGTTATATATTAATAACCGAACTCACGTGATATGAATCACTGATACAGACTCTCGATTAACTCAAACGACTAACTTAACGACTTAACGATTAACCAATTAACTAGTTACAAAACAAGCCGTAACCTATATATAAATACACGACAACTTCGCCTGATATGTTCAGGCGAAGTTGTCCATAACTTCGCTTGTTCAACAAGTTTGCCTAGGCGAACTTGTTAACAACTTCGCTTAAACAAAAACATAAATAACATTACAGACTCGATTACAGACACTAGACTATGAACTACTGACATTTATGCACCAACATGATCATGTTTAAAGACTTATGTGGCAGAAAACTGCGGGTTTGATCTTTTTTTTAGCTTTATTTTAAAAATTCACAACCCCATTTGGAATTGTGAATACCCAGATGAATAGTCGGCATACAGACCCATAGTCTCCGGACCCGGGGAATCCCATCAATACAAGATTTAAGGTTATAAAACCATACGCCAATGATGTGTAAAACACTAAAGCTAGCAGTTTAAGTTTATATCACAGGCTACACGGCATACTCTAACGTTAAACCTACCCAAGCATCATATGATAACGTATTCAATTTTTTTAAACTTTCCAAACTTCATAATATTTTCACTTTTCATACCAAGAATTGAGGCTTGAGTATGGCTGACCTTTCATTTCTTATTTTCTACAGACAAAACGCTTTACCCACAAGAGATTTCCGACCCATTTTATCAAATTGCCCTTTCATTTTCAAGGCTGAGCCTACCGACACATCCCAAGTTAAGTGCGCTTTCTTTTATTTATCTCATATTATTAGTAGTTTGAAAAACCAATTTCCAATAAATATCATCATCTCCCACTTTAATGCAAAAAACTAGATTCAAGGGACATTTTTTAAACATTTTTCAATTTTTTTATTTTTTCCATTTTTTTTAATTTAAAGCAAAATTAAACTACGACTCAAATATCCTATCCCCACACTTAAATTTTGCATTGTCCTCAATGCAAGGATAAGGACGACTCAAAATAAAAATAAAATTAAAATAAAGTCGGACTACAAAAAAAACTAAAAACTAAAAAATAAAAACAGAAAACAAAATAAAAAGTTAACAAGCTAGATAATGGAAAAGACTTAGCTGGTAATATGCGCATGAAATATGATGCCAAAGTCTTCTTCCATGAATGCCCTTCAACTACGAACGTGCTCAACAAACGGTACCACATTCTCTCACACACGAACATAAGCGGCAAAAATTCAACAAACAATATCTAGAAATGTATCTTATCAAACTGATAGATATTATGCAATTAAAGTACTTCAACAACCCAAAAAAATATAAAACTTGAATAATTAGCAGCAAATAATAAATATAAAGTATACGGCTCCACTGCTATTCCATCCCCACACTTATTTGTTTCAATATACTCAACCTCGGGAATCGTCTCTAGCTCAATCTTCCTTCAAATTTGAAAAACTTAAAAACACAAAAATAAAGAAAAACTACAAAAAACTAATTTAACGACTCAAAAATAAAAAATAAAAACAAAAATAAAATAAAAACGGTATAGGAATACAAACTCTACACTTGAGTTTTCACTCAAGAATCTACGCGGTGATTTGAGATGATGGCTCGAGTGGAGTTTCCTCCATCTCGATCGCCTCTTCTGGCCCTCATAGATATAGCTTCAAACGATGACCATTCACCTTCCATGAACTTCCATTGTCTGGATTCTCTAGCTCCACCACACCATACGGAAAAACCTCTTTGACCTCATATGGACCCGTCCATTTCAATCTCAATTTTCCTGCAAATAACTTCAAACGAGAATTAAATAACAATACTTTATCACCTTTTTTGAAGTCTTTACCTCCCTTTAAACGTCGATCATGCAACACTTTCGTCTTTTTCTTGATATCCAACGATTGAGAATACGCCGCATCACAAAGTTCCTCTAACTCATGAACTTGAAAATACCTCTTCCTCGCGGCCTCAGTAAGATCAACATTTACCGTCTTCAACGCCCAAAACGCCCGGTGCTCTAACTCAACGGGAAGATGACATGCTTTACCGTAAACTAACATAAACGGTGTAGTACCCAACGGTGTCTTGTACGCGGTTCTAAATGCCCACAGCGCGTCATCCAACTTCTCCGACCAATCTTTCCGACTTATCCCCACCGTCTTCTCCAAAATTCTCTTCACCCCTCTATTAGCATTCTCGACTTGACCATTTGTTTAAGGATGGTAAGCGGTAGAGGTGCGATGAGTAACTCCATAACGAGCTAATGCTTTCTCCATGACGGAATTACAAAAATGGATACCTCGATCACATTAGTGGAGTTCCGAACCGAGTAAACAACTTCTTTAAAAATTTCACAACAACTCTAGCATCATTTGTGGCCAATGCTTGGGTTTCAACCCACTTGGAAACATAATCTATCGCCACCAAAATATACTTGTGACCACCGGAAATGGGAAACGGTCCCATAAAATCGATGCCCCAAACATTAAATATTTCAAGAGTTTGTATGGGGTTTTGGGGCATCTCGTTTTTTGATGAAATATTTCCGGTGCGTTGACAAGCATCACACGTCGTAACAAATTCCACCTCATCTTTTACAACCGACGGCAAATAAAAACCACTATCAAATACCTTTTGAGCCGTGGCATGCGCTCCATGATGACCGCCCGTTAAACCTTCATGAACATGCTTCAGAATATTCAACCCTTCTTCTTTCGATACACATCTTCTAAGAATTCGGTCACCACCAATCTTGAAAAGAAAAGGATCATCCCAAATATACCGATTAACATCCCGGAAAAATTTCTTATTTTGTTGAGTAGTCATCCCTTTCAACACAAGGCCCGTAGATAAATATTAGCAAAATCGGTGAACCATGGCAAACCTTGCTTTTTGGCCGTAACAAAATCAATCGACTCATGCGAGAATCTATCACCAATTTCTTCTTCGCGAATCTCTTCTCTCTTCGGATCTTCTAAACGGGAAAGATGATCCGCCGCAACATTCTCCGCCCCCTTCTTGTCTTTAATCTCTATCTCAAACTCGGAAAGTAAAAGAATCCACCGTATGAGACGGGGCTACGCGTCTTTCTCGTGAAAGAGAAAACACAAAGCTGCATGATCGGTAAAAACGGTGGTCTTGGAAAGTATGAGATAAGACCGGAACTTGTCAAATGCAAACACAACG
This sequence comes from Bidens hawaiensis, assembly GCF_021521415.1. Taxonomy (NCBI): domain Eukaryota; kingdom Viridiplantae; phylum Streptophyta; class Magnoliopsida; order Asterales; family Asteraceae; genus Bidens; species Bidens hawaiensis. Next base: position 210,906 of record NW_027493317.1, on the reverse strand, counting down.
GCTAAAAGTTCCTTCTCGGTTGTGGTGTAGTTTTCTTGGGCATCATTCAATGTCTTGCTCGCATAATAAATAGGATGAAAATGTTTCTCACGCCTTTGCCCCAAAACCGCTCCAACCGCATAATCGCTCGCATCACACATGAGCTCAGACGGTAAATTCCAATCCGGTGACACGAGAATAAGAGCACTTACAAGTTGATCTTTCAGAAACTTGAACGCCTTCAAACAATCTTCATCGAACACAAACGGGACATCTTTCTCTAATAACCGGGTCATCGGGCGGGTAATCTTTGAAAAGTCTTTAATAAACCGCCGGTAAAAACACGCATGAACAAGAAAACTTCTTATAGCCTTGACATTTGTCGGTGGAGGAAGCCTACTAATAGTATCAATCTTCGCCCGATCCACCTCTATACCATCTCTTGAAATTTTATGACCCAAAACTATCCCTTCCGTCACCATAAAGTGACACTTTTCCCAATTCAACATCAACTTCGTTTCAATGCACCTCCTCAACATCCTCTCAAGATTACCCAAACAATGATCGAAAGAATTACCGTACACCGAAAAATCATCCATAAAAACCTCCATGGACGTCTCTATCATATCTTGAAAAATTGCCACCATACAACGCTGAAAGGTAGCCGGAGCATTACACAACCCAAACGGAATGCGACGATAAGCATATGTACCATACGGACACGTAAAAGTCGTCTTCTCTTGGTCTTCCGGTGCGATAGGAATCTGAAAATAACCTGAAAACCATCAAGAAAACAATAAAATTGCTGACCTGCGAGACGCTCCAACATTTGATCAATAAATGGCAACGGGAAGTGGTCTTTGCGAGTAGCCTCATTCAACCTCCGGTAATCAATACAAACCCTCCAACCGGTAACCATACGCGAAGGGAAAGTTCATTTTTCTCGTTCATGACAACCATCATCCCCCCTTTCTTTGGAACAACTTGAGTCGGACTTACCCATGGAGAATCCGAAATCGGATAAATGACCCCGGCATCTAACAACTTAAGCACCTCTTTCTTGACAACTTCTTGCATATTCGGATTCAAACGTCTTTGGGGTTGAACCACCGGTTTATATTCATCTTCCATCAAAATCTGGTGGGTACAATAAGCAGGGCTAATACCTTGAATATCATAAAGTCTCCATGCAATCGCCCCTTTATTCATCTTTAACACTTCTATCAACTTAGACTTTTCTTCCTCACTTAATTTAGACGAAACAATAATGGGCAAATCTGAGCCCTCTTCAAGATATGCATACTCTGAATGTGATGGAAGAACCTTTAATTCCAATGGAGCGGGTTTTTCCGCCTCTATTTCACAAATAATCTCACTAACCTCCATAATCTCCGCCGAACAAGAAACATCGTCTACCACTTCTTCCCCCTCATCCTCCATAACTTCCGTCAACTCGTCATCCAACTCCATCCCAACCAAATCAGTTCCACAAATATAATCAAGACACTTATCAAAACCCGGAATAAACGAATTAAGAAAATATACCGAATGGCATGGACCACTAACATCATCACTATCACCCGGGTGCTTCACGGACTTTGCAATATCATAAGTAACATTCTCATCACCAACCCGAAGTGTGATCCGCCACTCATACACATCAATAAGAGCCTTAGCCGTTCTCAAAAATGGCCGACCAATTATAATGGGAACCTTCTCGTCGGCCTCCATGTCAAGTACCACAAAATCAACCGGAAATACAAACTTGTCAACTTTTACTAATAAATTTTCAATAATACCTCGCGGATACATAACCGAACGATACGCCAACGACAACGACATACGAGTCGGTGTAAGTTCACCCAACTCCAACTTCTCAAACAACGAATATGGAATAAGATTAATACTCGCACCCAAATCCGCCAACGCTTGACTCATCATATCACTTCCGAACGTACATGGGATTGTGTGGGTTCCCTGGATGGATCTGCACGGGATATCTCGATCTACACAGGTGCGGAATCCCTGCGTAGGTCGTTACGAGCGTAGAACACGAATCAAACAAACACACGATACGAATAAACGAACACACGTTATATAATAACCGAAACACGTGATATAATCACTGAATACAGACTCAAGACTCTCTGGTTCTCACGTCTCTCGACTCACACACGTCTGTATACGATTTCCTTCAACAACATAAACAAGCCGTATAAATACACGACAACTTCGCCTGATATGTTCAGGCGAAGTTGTTGCTAACTTCGCTTGACTAACGAGTTCGCCTGATAAGCGAACTTGTCAGTAACTTCGCTTAAACATAAACAAAACACAATTAACATTACAGACTGGATTACAGACACTAGACTATGAACTACTGACATTATGCACCAACAGACTCCCCCTTGGCAGTAGCTTCATATCTTTATCTTTAAGCACTTGTCTTGTAATCTTCATGCATGCACTCCCTCTCTTACACAGACCGTGACTACTCGCTGATAATTCCTCGCTTCGCCTTTCCAAGCAGGAATATAGAATATCTTCTTCTCGTTTAACACCTGCAGATCAGCTTTAGATAAATTAACAAGATGCATCGGATCATACACTCTTAGCACTTCTTGTTCGTCTTCGTCTTCTATCACGGCTTCAGCAGTCTGGCATTCCACATACCACCATTTCAGATCTTTCAGCACATCTTGAGGCATAGTCTTCATTGGAACCTCTTTCAAACACCGAATTGGCTTATATTTCATCACCATCCAAGGTTTGCCATCTGCTCTCATTCCTCTTTCAGTATCTTCAACTAATTTCCCTTTCTGTGGTTTTAACAACTCAAACTTTTTCTCTTTAATACTTTCTTTCCATACTATCTTCCCAATAACTCTGGCCATATTATCATCACTTCTATTAATCAACCCAAGTCTGGCCAAATCCTTTACCTCACACTCAGGTAAGGTATTTAGAGATCTCAACGTCCTCTTAAAGTATTGGATCCCATCATATCTTTTCACCACGAACACTTTTAGCTGTTCATCATATAACCAACAGATAATGCCTTTCTTTGACTCAGCGTACCCTTTAATATTATAACTTTTCTTGAACATTGTAGGTACCACTGGCTTCTTCGTTTTGATAAACCAATGAGCATGGCCTTCCTTCCATCTAGGCTGCTCCTCCCATTCTGTATCATCAACTACTGTATCTTCACATACATTCGACTTCTCAACGGTTGGAAGCTCGTGTTCAACATTCTCCTCTACAATTTCACCTTCTTCAACATCATCTTCTATCACTATCTGTGCACCAATCTTCTCAATTTCTTCTAATGGCAGCACATCATCATCACACACATCATCAACATCTAACATATCATCATCCAACTCCTTCAAGGCATCGATCACATCATCTCCCATCTCCTCGTCATCTACCATCACCACCTCATCACCACCAGAACCGCCAGCTGCACCTGCAGACTCCCCCTGAGCTGTGGTTGTCCAAAGAGCTTGAGTAGTTCTTGGCAACTCACCACCTGCACCTTTCGATGCATTGGGATCATCGTCTCTGTCATTCTTCTTCTTTGTCCTGAGCTCGTCGCCTTTACAGCTCGTCTCCCCCTGAGATGCCAAGAACTCCTTCATAGCATCTATAATTTTCCCATGTTCAACCAGGAGGGACGACTGTAGTTGATTTTCTGCTACTAGGCGTTGAATAGCCTGGGTCTGGATAAGATTCACCCTTGATTGTTCTGCCACGACCCGTTCAAGTGCAGCTATTCTTTCCGAGTCTGATAGGGTTGCATCGAAATCGAACCTCATGTGAGATATGGCTTGAGTATACTGAGGAGGGATTTCGAATGAAACCGGGACATCAGAAGTAGCTGTGGACGTAACCGCAGGTGGTATCGTGACCGACAACCCTGCAGTGTGAACCACTGTCGACTCAATAACCTGTGCAACAACCTCCGACGGAGTAAGCGTTGGAGGCGGCAACGATACAATATCTGGAGTCGTCAGCTGGAGTGTGATGGATGGGAGGCCAACAGATTATGATGTAGCCACCACGGGAACGTCCGTGGCGCTTGGCCTTGTGACCTGTAATGGTGTAGGGACAATTGACATACCGGACAGTGCGGGCGGAGCGAAACGTACCACCCTAGAGCTCTCACCGGCTCCCCTACCTGTACCTGTCCTGTCCCTTCTTGAACGTCTGATCAACTTATGAATGTCTTCTTCTTCTGACTCACTGTCGTCATCTGTCCTCTTTCTCTTCCCATACGTCCTCTCTTGGGTCACCATCATACGTCTTGCCTCATTCATTACATCATCAAAATCTGAGTCATCCACCGTCGTAGCTGCTCTAGTAACATTTACTCCCGTACTCTGTGGAACCGAGACCTGTATATTTTCTTGAAAATCAACTCGGTCCATGTCAAAAAATCCTTGGCCGCCAAAAGCAGCGTCAAGGTCTACCTCTTCTGCAGCTGTCACAACAGGCGCAGCAGGTACAGCTTGAGGTGCTCCCGCCTGTTGTGTTTGAGGATCTCTAAACTCGTCCCCATTAGCAGGAACATACTCCGGGTTGATTAAATACCCAAACAGTGGAGTATGTCTAGGACGCAGTTCTAGCTTGCTTCTAGCACTCGAAGTTCTACATTGAGCAAAGATACGCTTGTTCACACTCTCCACGTATCTGATAGGGCGAAGTTGAGGCAACGTGGGAGCAACATGATTCAAGATCATTTGGAGAAATCTTGGATACATGATGAATCTCTCACGCCCCATCGCCCTTCGCTGTCGATCAATCTCATAGAAGACCATCTGACTCAAGCTGTAACGCTTGTTATAAGTCAGAGCAGTCATCGCCGACTGCAAGGTCGCGCCCATCCCGTCAGTGCCCGCCTTCCTCCCTGACATGCAGACAATCATTACGTGCATGAGGAAGCGCCACTGATCGAGCAAGAAACCTTTCCTTCTTTGTGTATCCCCCAAGGGACCAGAATATCCCATTCGTAGAAATGTTCCATCACGGAACGGAGCAACAAACTCTGTCGGGTCGTCCCTCGTCTCCTCTCCGAATTGCAAAGCCACCCGGATTTGTTCAGACGAGAACTGAACATCCTGACCATTTACCGTTGCACGCATCACCGGGGGGTCGACGCGGCAGTCATATTCCACCGTCTGCCAGAAATCCTCAATGTTGGGCAAGGAAATCGGCAGAGTTGTCGTAATGGCGTGGAATATCCTCGAGCGTAAAAGGAATGTGATGATTTCGCGGAAATCATCAACTCCGCTCGCTTCCGGGTCTAAGGTGATATACATGTTGTGACCCGGGAAGAACTGTCTTTGATTATCTCCTCCATCATCGCCACCAGCACCTCCAGCACCAGCAACAGCAGCCATATCTGCAACAAACGAACCAAGTTAGATAAACGTTAAGGCATAACACAAGTTCGCTTGTTACCATGAGCGAAGTTGTGATAAAATCTGTATAGGCGAAGTTAAAGGTGGGGCGAAGTTGGGAACAACTTCGCTTCATCTTTAAGTTCGTCTAATAACTAATAAGTAAAAAAGTCCAGGCGAAGTTAATGATAACTTCGCCTCACCACAACATCGCCTCAGGCGAAGTTAAACCTCAGGCGAAGTTACGGATAACTTCGCCCAAACTGTAAGTTCGCCTGAATCTGAATCGGCGACAGTAAGGCGATTCGAACGACGTGCAGTTGGCGATTTTGGAGATCGAGGACTCAAAAACGCAAGATTTTAAGAACCTCTGGACAATTAGTTTGTTCATGACCACGTAAAAACAATGTTTGAAATCGGTTTTATGGTCCGACCGACCGAGGTCACGACAGAGATCGAAACGACCGTCGATAAACAAGAATGAACAGATAACACGAAGTACCGACACCACATACCGTGAATCGATAATCGAAACTGAGAAAGAAAAAAGAAGAAGGATTCGAAAAATTTTTTCGATAAGTTCGCCTGAATCTAAATCGTGAGGATAAGTTCGCTGAAATCAGAAAATAATAAACTGTTTGACCTTAAAAATTCATTTATATAGGAGCGGAGTTATACAGGCGAAGTTGTGGATAACTTCGCCTAGGGCGAAGTTATTCACAAGTTCGCCGATTTTACAAAATAAACCCCTATAGTTTGAACATTTTGCAATTAAGTTTTAAAAACTTCCCTTTAAGAATTAAATGACACGATCAAGTCCAAGTAACCAGTTATAAAATCATAAACTACCTAAGTACGAAAAACTTTTTAAAAAATAAAGTACAAGGGATCAAATTTCAGTCTCGACAGGGACTACTACGTTTTAGAAAAGATCCGAACAGGAATCATACTAACTACGTGACTGTCACATAGATCCGTGTTTAGCTGTATTATGACATAAAGAAACAGGTTGTAAGCAGGTAAATAACTTAAGATGGTTTTCATCGTTTCCGTGATACGAGTTAAGTTCAATTAAGCTCAAAAATTAAGTGGGCAACAACTCAGAGATTATGATGCCTCCTATCTATTCTCAAAGCGTATTTGGTTTTCCCCAAGTCACCCCGAATTGACTTCGACCCGTAGTGTCTGATTAAGTTGTAAGTATTCTTCGATCTTTAGACTCTGCTTCCCGTTCTCTTTCTTACATCATGATTGACATTTCAAGTTAAAGAATGTCTCAATGACTTATAAATTTTTTTTTTTTATCAAACACATAAAGAACAACTGCAAGTCCCGAATCTGGTTCACTGCAGTCTCTTGACACGCTTTCTTCACGGGAATCAGAACACTAACAGGCTCGTGTATGACTGGGTAATCGCTTTTCTGCCTATCATTCGGAAAGATATATATGAAGACATGCAGAACTCTTAAGAAGTTTCCACATAAAATCGAGTAGATTTAGTTAGTATCACTTCTACTTTTACGCACCATAAAAAGCTACCATGACATACAATGACTGTTCTAAAGCCTTTTAAGCCTAATAACTTCACTAGTTAAGCACACTGAATCAGTAAATCTATCATTTTCCAAGGTTGGATCAATTTTCTGTTAAAACATAGTAACAGAACTTCTTACGAAGTAGTAGACTTGAAAAATAATTTCATTTCCCTAAAAAAAATTTTTGACTTCAATCGCCCCGATCAGTTCAAAGTCTTCAGGTAAACGGTTATCCTGAGGATCCAATGGATCCGCTGGACCGACCACATACAAATATGTGTCCATCTAACTAAGTATGAACGACTAATTTTCAGCGAAAGAATGACAACTCATCATAAACCGCCCCGGTCACTTTCAGTCATCTGGTTAATGGCTATCCTCATATTCTACAAGTAGAAATGAGGATCAAACATATCCTAAGACATGTCCTTCAAACTGAGGCAACCGACATAATTCTAAGCGATAGTAACTAATTTTTTTTTTTTTATATATATATATATATGTGCACAAAAAGCATGGTTACTCGGGATTGATCATCCCATTCAACTCAACAAGGTTTTGAAATCTTGATTTGTCAAACGCTTTAGTATATAAATCAGCAAAATTATCAAGCGTATCCACCTTTTCGAGCTCAATCAGCTTTTTCTCAGCACAATCCCGTATAAAATGATGACGTATGTCAATATGTTTAGTTTTACTGTGCTTCACGGGATTGTTAGTTACTGAGATAGCAGCTGTGTTATCAATGCAAATAGGAGTAAGTGAGAAATTCAGACCATAGTCGCGCAACTGTTGTTGAATCCACAGAACCTGTGAGCAGCAGTTGGATGCTGCCATGTATTCTGCCTCACATGTTGAAATGGCGACTGATGTCTGCTTCTTGCATTGCCACGACACCAATCTGCCACCAAGAAACTGACATCCTCCAGTTGTTGACTTCCGACTCTGATTGCACCCTCCATAATCAGAATCTGTGTAAGCGACTAGCTCCAAGTCTCCTCCTCTCGGGTACCACAACCCCAGCTTCGGTTTGCCCTTGAGATACCGCAAGATCCTCTTCACACCCTTCACGTGAGATTCCTTTGGGTTTGCCTGAAAACGAGCACAAAGACAAACTGCAAACATAATATCAGGCCTAGAAGCAGTTAAGTACATTAAAGAACCTATAATAGCCCGATACTGAGTTGGGTCCACATCTGCATCATTGTCTGTCTCAGCACCCAATTTATGGTTGACGCAGATTGGAGTATCGAATGGAGTGCTGTCCTCCATCTTGAAGCGTTTGAACACATCATGGACATACTTGGTCTGATGAATGAACATCCCATCCTTCTTCTGATCAACCTGCAATCCTAAAAAGAAAGTTAGTTCACCCATAGCACTCATTTCAAACCTTTTCTTCATGACGGCCTCAAAATCCTGACACGTGGAGACTTTTGATGCAGCAAAGATAATGTCATCCACGTAGACTTGCACCAGCAGGAAGTCGCTTCCTTCTCTCTTGAAGAACAACGTGCTATCTATCTTCTCTCTTTCAAACCCATTTTCAAGCAAGTAATCTGATAAAGTTGAGTACCAGGCACGAGGTGCCTGATGTTGAGTACCAGGACGGACCCACGAGCTGTCTTTTAGAGCCATTTGATAATTCTTTGGTTCAATCTGGCTGATAAAGCAGGTGTACTAGCATTCGTTGATTATGCCTGTCTCCTTAATGCTTGTGTAAACACAGGTATGCTCATTCAAGCTACGTCTTGTTTGTACACCGGAGGACACATCACCAATCACATTCTCCAAAGGGTGATCTTTATGAATTCTCGTGGTCGGAACCGAACCGACATTCAAATTGTCTTCCAAGTTAGAAGAGAGCTCGTCAATGGTTGTTCCTTGCTGAGAGTGAAACGGATTGAAAAATTCTTCTTCAGGAGAGGCAGCAGGGGTATCGATAGCATTTGATGAGGAAGGTTGACATTTATCAAACAGCTGTCTTTGCACTAGATTTTCTTCCTCATCAAGGATCATCTTCGTAGCAACTATCTCTTCTTCTTCAGCAATATCCAAATACGGTATGTTAAAAGACTTAAAAAGTTTAACATAGTCGAAAAACTCAGCAGGTCCGTTGCTTGGTTTTGGCGGTTGGTAACTTGTGATATCGGTATTACACACCACCTCAACCTTGCTGGTCGATGTATTGAAGACACGTCTGTTGGGAGTCCCAACAACATAACCGACTAAGATTCCTTCATCGGCTACTTCACCAAATTTAGAATTTGTCTTCAAAATCGAACAAGGGGACCCGAATGGTTCAAGACCACTCAAGTTGGGCTTCCTCCCATGCATAAGCTCATAACACGTTTTATTAAGTCTTTTAACAGTCAAGACTCTATTCAGGATATAACAGGCTGTAGCAACAGCTTCAGCCCAGAACACCACAGGAAGCTTCGAATCAGCCAGCATAGTTCTGGCTCCTTCAATTAACGTTCTATTCTTCCTCTCAGCCACTCCATTCTGTTGCGGAGTATACGGAGCGCTGTACTGGTGCTCAATCCCTTTCTGAAGGCAGAAGATCTCCATTTCAAAATTCTTGAACTCCGTTCCATTGTCACTCCTGATGAACTTAACCCTTTTATCCATAACGTTCTCAACTTTGGTAATCAAATTCTTCACCATCTGAGCCGTTTCATCTTTTGATTTCAGGAAATATACCCACGAATATCGTGAGTAATCATCAGTGATCACCAAGCAATAAGAAGTACCTCCTAGACTTTTTGCATTCACGGGACCGAAGAGATCCATGTGAAGCAATTCTAGAGTACTGACAATAGAATTGACCTTCTTGGTGTGATGGGATTTCTTGTGCTGCTTTCCCTTCTTGCACGCTAGACATTTGTCTTCAAAGTTGAAACTTTTCAAGGGAACGCCCAGCACAAGTCCATTCTTGACAATGTGGTTCATCTTCCGAAGATGAATGTGCCCCATTCTCCTATGCCACAATTCGGACTCCGATTCGCTCGCTTTTGTCATAAGGCATGATTCTTTCGTGGCCATTTCAGTCGACCTCGTATCCATAATATACGTATTCCTCTCACGTGGAGCCTTCATCACAATCCAATCCTCTGGTATCTGAAAACCAGGATGTAACACAATCGCCTCATTCTTTGTAAAATGTACGGTGTACTCCTTATCACAGATCTGCGACACGCTCAGCAGATTGTGCTTCAATTCTTCGACAAAGTTTACTTTCTCTAGAGTCATCTTTCCATTAGACACCGTTCCCATTCCTGTAATCTTGCCTCCACTTTTTCCAGCAAAGCTCACTCTCCCTCCTTGAACAGGTTTCAAATCGTGTAACGAGATTTTGTTACCCGTCATGTGCCGGGAACAGCCGCTATCCACAACCCAAAGATTATTGGCAGCCCTGTTCAACTGTTCCTGCACGATTAAAGCAAAAGATTAGAATCTAGGGACCCAAGACCAATTGGTCTTGGATCTATACATCCCGAACTTTGGCTTTCCAAAGTTAGTCTCTGTATAATTCCTGTAAGTCCTATTAGTATACCTCCTTGTAGATTGATTGTGAGGCCTTCCAAACCTTTGTGAATTGAAAGAATTATAACTTACTGTTTGGTTATCAGCCGTGTGAAACTGAGATTGGTTTCTTTGAAAACCTGAATTAGTCTGATTTCTGAATTTTGAATGGTTTTCACTTTTACCAGTATTATAATTACCATTAGGCTTAGTCTCAGTTTTGGTATGCCTCACACCTCTGAATCGCTGCTTCAGAGGGCAATCTGCAACTAGGTGCCCTAATTGATTACACCTAAAACAACACCTATGCTCAACTTTCTTTTCAACAGTTGTTTTGGATGTCGAGGCTGTACTACCGCCCGTTCGTCTCACATATGGTGGGACATAAGGGTTTAGCGGAGAACTCTTTTTAGTTGTTTTATCTTTCTCTCCACTATTTGGTAATACAACCTCCTCTTTTGTCTTACCCGACTCGAATGACTTATCCGAATCTGATGAGACCGGACTCGGAACAGAAATTTTAACACTTGACACAGGCGGACTTGTTTCGCCTCTACTAACATCTGGTTCTTTACTAGTTACCTTAATTGGAACTGTCTGAACAACCTCAAAGTCAACAGATTTCTGATTACTAGGATTAAAAGTGTAATTGTGATTATAAGGTGGTGGAACCTCATGATAACCAATTCCTCCCCTCTTAACTGAGGAACCTTGATCACTAACAAGGTGATCAAGAATAGCAGAGGAATTTCTGAACTGCTCAAGTTTTCTATTCAGTTCCACCACTTTCACCTGGTGATCAGCAATCTGTTTTTCTCTTTCAGCTATTAGTTTGGTTTTTTCTTCCAAAACTTCATAGCTTAGATCAATCACTTGAATTTTTTCAGCAAGTTTTGCTTTTAGACTTTTAATATCTTTTTCACAAGCTTTTATTTTAACTTTATAGCTATTTTCTCTTGCTTTTGTAAAATGATGATCTTCTTTTAGAGTTTTAAACTCAGCATCCAAACTAACATACTGATCAGTTATAGTTGCTAATTGCTCAGACAAGTTTTCACATTTAGAACAAGTAGGTTTAGAACATACCTCGGAGAGCTGGTCTTTAGCATCAGCCATGAAAGCTTTTTCTTCTCCAGTAGCTTTCTCACTTTCTTCATTTTCCACATTCGCCAAATTTGCCTGTTCAAAGATTTCATCAGAATGCAGGTTCCAGTTATATTCACCATCTTCTCTGGAAATCATGGCACTATAATCTTTACTACCCCCATTATGCTGTGTAGACTTGCCTTGACCACGTTCTACATGCTCATTTCTGCACTCCTTAGCAAAGTGGCCGTTTTACTGACAGTTGTATAATCTTACTTTCGTCTTGTCAAACCCTGGCCTTCCACCGACAAACTTTCTTCCGGTATTTTTCATAAACCGTTTCACTCTTCTCACGATCATAGCCATCTGCCATTGCAGATCCATTTCTTCCAGATCATCAGCATCAATCTGGTCATAGTCTTCATCCAACATAGCTGGATCAACAATCTTCCCCTGAATGTAGTTCTCATAGGAAGCAATAAAAGAAGCATAGAGAGCAAACTGCTCTTCAGCAGATTTGACACTCATAGGCATCTTAGAGTAGTTGTGGCTAGGAATACTTGGAGAGCAACTACTCTTGCTTGCTTGCGGTTTAGATGCACTAGATCCACCTGCTACAAAGCAAACATCACCATTCGTGTTGACTGACACATGCCCCTCATGTGATGAGTTGGCGCCCGACTCTCCCTTCGAGTAGTAGGCAGCTGATTCAGTCTTCGAACCTGAACTAGAGTTGACTTTAGCACCATACATACCTGGATCTTGAACCTGATCCGTAGGTGTCTCCTTTCTAACCATGTTAAGCTCAAAGGTTCGGAGCTTGTTAACTGCTGTCTCAAGGTCATAGTCAGCAAAGTCTTTATCTTCTCTCATCAACACAGTATACATCTCCCATTTTGGTGGGAGAGCATCAAGAAGCTTCTCAACAATCTCATCTTCTTTGTATGCAATTGAATAGTTGCTGAGTTCAGTCATCAGATGATAATATCTGGTGATGATATCATCAAGTGATTCGTTTTTCAGATACTTGAAGACCGAGAATTGAGTTTTGAGCAATTTGATCTTCGAAGCACGGATTCCCACATTTCCTTCAAACCGGTTCTCAAGAGCTTCCCAAAGCTCTCTTGCTGTCTTGTACTTTCTAAAAGTATGAAGGATCTCTTGTGGAAGAGCCATAGTGATAGCAGCATGAGCCTTGCTCTCGGCCTCATACATCTTTTTCTCTTCTTCTTCCATTTTGCTGTACTTTTTGATCTGATCACGACCTTCGTACTCCATAGTTGGTGGAATATAACCATCCTGGATGCATACCCACATTTTCGCATCCTGGTACTTGACATATTGTTCGAACCGATCCTTCCAAGCAACGAAGTCGGTTCCTTTAAGCAACTTTGGGGCCTTAGTAGCTGACCCTGCTTCTACTTCCATCTTAATTAACTCTGAGATGTTAATTGACGACATCTTTCTCAAAAACTAAGAAACCCGAAAAACAAAAAAAAAATTTCTTCTGAAAAGTACTGTAGGCGAAGTTACGGATAACTTCGCTTAAGTCTTAACTTCGCTGAAGAACTTCGCTGATTCTTAACTTCGCTTGAGGTAAGCGAACTTTGGAGGTAGGCGGAGTTGTAGAGAACTTCGCTTGAGTTAGGCGAACTTGAGAAGGTAGGCGAAGTTGTGGATAACTTCGCTTAACCTTATATCTTCGCCGAAACCCTACGAACAGTGACGGCAACTTCGCCTGATGAACACGAAGTTTCTGCAGATCTGATTTCTGGGTTTTTCGAGGTTTTTGACGGTGTAAAGGGTTGAATACGATGGTAGGAGGTAAGAATGACACAAAAACACAGAAAACACGTCCCGCGAATAGTCGAAACGGGACGATTTCTACACCCGCGTGAATATCCCGAACCACACAATTGAGCAAACGCTCTGATACCAATTGTAGGTTCCCTGGATGGATCTGCACGGGATATCTCGATCTACACAGGTGCGGAATCCCTGCGTAGGTCGTTACGAGCGTAGAACACGAATCAAACAAACACACGATACGAATAAACGAACACACGTTATATTATAACCGAAACACGTGATATAATCACTGAATACAGACTCAAGACTCTCTGGTTCTCACGTCTCTCGACTCACACACGTCTGTATACGATTTCCTTCAACAACATAAACAAGCCGTATAAATACACGACAACTTCGCCTGATATGTTCAGGCGAAGTTGTTGCTAACTTCGCTTGACTAACAAGTTCGCCTGATAAGCGAACTTGTCAGTAACTTCGCTTAAACATAAACAAAACACAATTAACATTACAGACTGGATTACAGACACTAGACTATGAACTACTGACATTATGCACCAACAGATTGTAAACACACCTGGATCCGATAACTTTTCCGGGACCCGGTTCAACACAACCGCCGAACAATCCCCGCTAAGTGGAATAGACGAAACCTCTCCCAACCGATCTTTTCTCTTAAGTAAATCTTTCAAAAATTTCGCATACTTTGGCATGTGTTGGAGGGCTTCAACAAACGGAAGATTAATCTTTAATTGTCGAAACATATCTAGAAAATGCCCGTATTCCCTCGTGTATTTTTGGTTCTTGAGAAGAGCGGGATAAGGAACATGGGCAATATTAATATCGGGTGGTGGCCGAAATACGACCGGGTTTTTCTCAATTTGTGGCTCAATAATTGGTATTTTAATTTGTGACTTACCCGGAGCCTCCATCTCAATCTCTTCATCCACCACTTCCTCTTCTTCAACTCCAACCCTTTCTTTAACAAACTCGGGACCCAAAACCCTTCCGCTACGAGTAGTAATTGCTTTCAGTTGAGCGGCCGGATTCGTCTGAGTAGAACCCGAAAACTGTCCTTGAGGCCTTTCTTCGAGACGACGAGCAATATCACCAACGGACCTTTGAAGGTCAAGCAAAGAAGATTGTTGATTCTTGAAGAGCATATCGTGTTCGGACAACTTTTTCTGTGTGACTTGATCTCTCTCCAAGATTTGCTTCATCATCTCCTCTAGACGTCCCATGCTCCCATTAGAATCCTGCACATTATTTTGAACATTAGTACCATTGTTATTATTACTATTATTGTACTGACATTGTCCTTGATTGTAAGAATTTTGATAGCCGGGTGGTGCGCCTGACGGACGCCAGTTGGAGTTATTCTGATTCGGGTTCTTGTAGGTATTCCAATTTTGATTGTTGTTGAAGTTGTTGTTTGGAAACCTATTCTGACCACCAACATGATCGACTTGCTGATTCATCACCGGGCACTCCAAAGTGCCATGTCCACCTCTACAAAACTCACACTTGTCCACCTTAGTCTTAAGTTCCTTCACCTCTCGGGTTAGTGATTCCAAAGCAGAAGCCACAGTCATATCCAGATTAACCTGGTGTATACCTCGCTAACGGGAATGGAATTCCCTCGTCGTGGCCCTTTGGCGAGGTCCAATTGAGCGAAGCTCTCAAACATCTCGTTACATTCGGCGACATTCTTCCTAGCCAGTAGACTTCCTCCCGCGGCCGTGTTGAACCGAACTTAGGTTTCGTAGTTCAACCCATTGTAAAATTTCTCCACGAGAGCCCATGGTGTGAGACCATTCTGTGAGCATCGAGACAACAAGCTCTGAAAACGCTCCCAAGCATGACAATATTGCTCATCCGGCTCCATGTGAAACGAGTGAATCTGATCATGAAGAACAGCCGCTTTAGCCGGTGGGAAGTATCTCTTGATAAATGCAGAACGTAGTGCTTCCCAAGTGGTGAACGTGCCAGGTGGCTGCGTGTCAAGCCAAATAGCTGCTTTACCTATAAGTGAAAAAGGAAAAAGATGTAAGAAAATTGCATCTTCAGTAGCACCTTGCAATTTAAAAGTTTTCAAAACGCAGTAAAGTCGGTTAATATGAGCTGGCGCATCCTCGTCATCGTTCCCATGAAACTGATTAGTTTGAACGATGTTGTTCATGACGTATGACGGAATCTGCCACGAGTTGGGGTTGTCAATCGCGGGGACAACGATGCATGACTGGTTTCCGGTTAAGCCATCGATGGCTTGAGCAGCAATTGTCCTTTCGTCGGCCATTTGAACGTTTGGTTGAATTCTCGGACTTTCTGGTGGTGAACTGTGCGGTGACGATTTTGGTGTAGAAGTAGCTTCTGACGGTTGCTTTTCTGCTGACGAGCTAGCCTCGGTCTTCAATGGAGAAAATTCCAGGTTTTCCAACGGCGGTCCTTGCGAACGAAGACGTGGCATAAACCTGAAAAACGCAACAGACCAAATGGGTAGACTCTAATAAAAGACGAGAAAATAAAATAAAATAAACTAAAACTTAAAAATTAGACTCCTACGACTCAAACGAAAATAAAACAAATAGCACGTATGTAGCAAATAAGTCCAAAAAAAGCTAATATCGCAATCTCCAAGAGTCCACGGCAACGGCGCCAAAAACTTGATGTGCTAAAAGTAGTTATATATTTATTAACTAAAAATAAGCTAATCTAGACACTAAGTAATAATTCTAGACTCTTAACTTAACTAAAACTACTAACCGGCAAGTGTACCGATCGACTCTAGTACAGCTAAGTAAGTCCGGATATTGAACCCACGAGACTCTTTAAATTACGAAACTAGCAAATTAGACTCAACTACAAGACACGACTATTTATTAATAATATTTGAGGGGGAATTTAATACTAATTAATTAAAACTCAAAATAAATAATTAACTAATAATTACTTTAATTAACTAATTATTAAACTAATAAAACAAACCCTAATTAATAAAATAATAATAAAAAATAATCATTACTTTAAACTAATTTATTAATTAATTAAACTTAAACTCAATTACTTTTAAACTAATAAACAATTAAGCAAACTAAGATTAACTCAGATGATGAAGATAACTACCCAGACCAGAATCCCTAAAGTTACGGTTATTAAATAAATGGAAAACTCACGTTATGGAGCTGGGATCATAAAATAGACCCTTGACAGAAAACCCGAACAGGACCCTTGAACTTCAAGAAGACGCCTAAGGATTTCTAACAAGTTTTAAGACTCACCAGTTTTATGAATTAAAATTCCTTACGGTTATTTAATAGCTTATGTCTAAGTATCTTTTATAACGAAAACCTACCTTACAGCGCGGAATTCAAAAGATAGCAAAGCAGACTCAATTAACTTAATAGACTAAGCTGACAATCAAATCTAGACGGACTCCTTACGAAGAACTAAATTTAGCAGTCCTGACCAACAAAGATCTATCAATAGCCTATCACCTTACAGCTTTCTAGGCTGGTAGGTCACTTTTATCTATTTAATTAGTTTTATTGTTTCTATGATCTTAATCTATATCAATCATAAACTAGTCAAGAACACACAGTAAATGACCTAACAAAACCCTATCCCATGAAACAATCAACAAGGGTAATGCGAAACAATAAATCTAAATAAATAACACCAAGTAATCATACGCATCAATTTTACCAAACTCAACAATTTACTTAAAACATAAAATCCATAACGAAACGAAATCCAAACAAAATCAAACCGAACAATGGTTCATCACGACCTAGGTAGTCTATGGAATTTAGCCTAGCATCTTAAAATCAAAGAAACAAAAATAATTAAGTTCAACAACCAAGCTCATTATTAAAATAATAAATTCAAACCGAATATTGATGATGCTTGGTTGGGTAGGCGTTGAACCAAAACGATCTCTACTCGAACCAAATACTTTATCTCTTGCTTACGTGGGGTTCTTTTCTTTTGCGACTGCCTTCCAAATTCAACTAATAATAATGTTGTAAGCTGTGTATTCTGGTCCAATCCCCCATATTCAGCCGTATACCACTTTATATAATATTCTTTTTTAAAAGTGTCCTCCAAGAAAAACCTTACCGACTTAAAACTTCTTCCGGGCCACAGTCCAACTTATTCTAGCCCTTTTTTTATAATATATGACAACTAGATCGGCCCATTCCTTTTCACTACGTCCAATCCATTTAACATTTATTCACTTAGAAACTTGTTTACTTTTTGGACTTTGCTCACGTCACCAAACTCTAATAGATTTGCATATTTCAATTTGAACTTTAAAATCCACGAGTGCCTATATCAAACATTAAATCAAAATTAATTAACATCAAAACTCAACTAATAAAATCAATAATTAAATGTAATTTACATTTTAAGATATTGATTTATTTATTTGTGTATAATTAATAAATAAATTTTGTTTATAACTTTACTTCAGTATCATGTTTAATAAAAGTGTTCAACTTTAGCTCGTTTACTCATGAAATCTTTAAACTCACATATGAACCGCTTTAGACTGATATTTAATAAAGACCAACTCAAAATCAATTAAAAATGTAAGGAATATTAATATAAAATATGTCTAATTTGGCTCACATCATAAAGGCATTACCTTGGCTTGAAATCCTATTTGTGAATCTTGGACGCTTATCGATAATGGAAACTGTGATGGAACCGGGATCTTAAAATACGAAACCTATAGGCAACCTATTGGATCCCTGATCATTCTCTGGGTGTGACCAAAAAGGAAACGCTAAGGGACGTATGACGCAAACCGGTTGGTGCATCTTCCCTTACGGGCTTATGGATCTAGTGGATCGTCCCAGTCAACTACTACTTATACTAATTCTACTAACTACTTAGTTATCGTCACTGGCTGCAGATCTGGCTTGGCTCGATTGGATTACCTCTCAGCCTCTCCAACCATATAAAAGTACTATAATGACTAGATCACCTCTCAGTATCACTAATCACAATACATCCGGGAGTGTAAGGGACATAAGGAGTAACCTAAAGATGCTCAAAAAGACTCGGGATAGCAAAAATTAAAAGACAATAAGGAGAAATTCACTCTCGTGTAATCTATACCCAAAACACCTAATGAACAAGACAACCCAACAATATATTACCTCTCAGTCTCAAGATAGGTAGAACACTTAATTTATCTAAACCCTCAAACAATTATTCCTATGGATTATGTCGACTATAAACCATAAACTAGTTACGAACACACAGTAGGTAACCTAATATGCATCTACACATGAAAGACATTCACAAAGATACATATGGAACAATTGAATAAAAGAAAATTAAAAATAAGCATGCATATTCATCTTATTAAACATCAAAAAGTTGTTTACAATAATATTAGTCGAACACAAGTCACCCAATAAACCAATAAGAAATCCAAAACTCAACAAATATTCATTCAAAAACCTAGGTAACTAGAAAGTATTTAGCCAAAAATCATGTTCATGTAATAAATTGAATAAATATTACTGTTCATAAAAGAAAGAAAAAGTAATAATAAGTATTACTGTTGTTCGAAATCACCACAGCCGACAAACTCCTCTCTTTCGAACTCCAAGAAATCCCACCGTCAATAATAATATTCTCCTCCTGACATGACTTCTGTCTGACTTGCAGCTCCTTTGGCTTCTCCTAACTGTTGACGACACCACAAATTCTATAGGGTTTTCTTCTATTTATTGTTTTTTTTTATCAACCTTAATTTCATAGTCAACAAGTTAGTAATTATTCTTGGGCTTCTTGATCGCTAATTGGCTGAAGCAGTTTGTTGTGCGCTTCTATTATTTTGTTGTTAACTGACATAAAGATGGCCCACCACAATTCATATAAATATATAGCCCACTTGATACTCCTTGTAAATCCCTTTGTTGACTTTTCTTCACGCCAGCATGCTTTCGTTTCTCACTTTGCTAGTGTTGCATAACAAACCAAACAAATATATGTATTAATATTATAGAAGGAGGATCAAATAGAAATTTTTATTTTGATGAGAATTGTAAGAACAAATCAGAAGAAAGCAAATGAAAAATAATAATTAAATTAAAAAGGGTAATATTGTAAAATATGATCTCTTTCAAATCCTGCAATCATGCACAGCCCGTTAAATTTTTTCCCATGATTTCAGTAGCCACAAACAACACCAAAGAAACCTAACAACAACACCAACTATAACCATGCAACACCCATAAAACCCCCTGCCTATAGGCAACACCAACCGCACCCGCGGATTATCCGAGCAACACGGGGTGCAACCAACACGATTTTAGCAACCAAACAACACCCAAGAAACCTAACAATAGCACCAACTACAACAAGGCAACACCCATAAAACCCCCCTGCCCACATGCAAGACCAACCGCACCCGCGGATTATCCGAGCAACACGGGGTGCAACCAACACGACATTCCGTCACCTAAACAACACTCAACATAACACTACAACTACGACAACACAACACCACCAGCACCATAAATTAAACCCACAAAATCAAGACCTGCAACACATCAGGATACCAATTGCATTCAAATAAAAAAACTCGATTAAACTATCAAATTGTTGTAACACAGTCAAATCATTGTGTCATTGCACTGTTGGTGCCACCGGAATACAAAAATTACACTAATTTAACTGGAAATTAAAAAAACAATAAAAAATTGGGTTTCTTTAAACCAAATTACGAACGCAGCACGATAAACTTACTTGTTGAAATCCCGTCGATGATCTTGAATTGCCTCATTTTTATCTTCAATTGTGTTATTCTTAGGTGGAGTGAAATTAGAAAGCACGCAATATGGTTAGTCAGACTACGAGGATGACGAACGTTAAGCCCCTTTTTAAGCAGTATCCAATTTAAATAACAACACAGTTTTACCTTTTTGCCCTTTTTCAACCGTTTACACATGAGAAAACATTTTGTATTGGAGGGAACAATCTCAATCGTTGGATGTACTAATAAACAGATGTGATTCTTTCCTACGTTTTCTACCCAACGCATGTTTTCTACAATATCCAAACCCTAATATTATATTATAAGAATTAAATTCATAGAAAGTAATTTATCTTTTTTTTTTCTATCATCAGTATAATTACATATATTTGTTAAACCAAATGGATAATATTATATAAAATTTATTCAAGTATTCACTTGGTCAAAAGTTTAAAACAAATATTCCCTCTTAGTGTTGTGAAACTAGTCTAATAGCAAAACAATAGTAGAGAGACATCTAAAGAGAAAGAGGAAGATTTCATTAATTAGGTGTGTATTACAAAGAGGTACATGAGATGTATATATAGGGTAGGAAAACGTTGGGGAGAAAGCTAATCTATATTAGGTATTGATAAACACAATATTATATATTTATCACACTCCCCCTTGGTTATCAACATAATACGCTTGAAGATGTTGCCTCATTAAAAACCTTGCTAGGAAAACCCAGTGGGAAAAAACCATAGCTAAGGGAAAAAGAGTGCAACGCGTATTATCTCCCCCTGATTTATATATCCGTTAAAATGGTAAATATTGATCTTCTGTGAAAGTTGTCCAAAACTTTTATAGTCAATCATTTGCATCTTCAGCCATTGACTTGCGAATCCTTAGGTTGAATAACATTTCATGATCTTCATTTGAAAACTTCTATTGCATCATCTTGTAAACATTACCACTGTATATATATCTCTGTTGTGTTATTCTGCATCGACAATACTACCCAAACTTGTTTTGATGGGTTAGCAAAATATAAATTCATATATTTCATACCTGTAATATATGTATTAACTCATTCTGATGTCTCCAAGCTGGACACATGCTGATAAATATAAATAAAAAATATAAAAATCATGTATAGTTAGCATCGCATATTAATGCGCGTATGCATTTAGTTATAATACTTTTGAACCAATAATGTTTCATATTATGATAGAAAATGATATAGAGTGCATTGTTGGACATCCTTTACGTACTCAAAGAATGAATATTGTCTTTGGTAAATTGTCTCAACATTTTTAGATGTACTTTGATGGATTGATAAACATATAATTACACATATACTCGGACTGCAGGTCGAGTAATAATCACGTCATGTCAAGGTCTTTCAAAAATTCTCCCTCTAAAAGCTCGGTAGTTTCTCTCGATGATGTGTACATCATCACTGTAAACTTTGATTATAGTGAACTTTTAAGAGTGAAATTTTGATAAAGTATGACTAATGACATCCAACTTATCTCCCTCCTTATCAAAATAATTATTGATTGTACCATGCTCAATCCGACTATATTAGTCCATACACAATAAGCATAATTATATGCATTTTCCAATCTATCATGAACTTCTTTTCAACTTGACAAATTATGCATACGCATTAACTTTTCTAGGATTTTTGTTGCGTAAACTTGCTCATTGACACATCATTTTGTATCACATATCAAAAATCCATATTGTATAATATCTTTGTTTATTAAGATATTCTACCCATCATGTACATTCCCTTCTATCTATGTGTATGCTTATTGATGCACAAGAATTCCATCATAAAGATATATCAATTAACCTTTCAAGTATTTAACTACCTTAGGAAACTCTTCAGGAGTTCCATTTATGTTCAACAAATTCAATAATTGTAGCGTATTCAAATATGACTCTATACACAACAATCATTGTGTTCTCGAGAACTTACTTTACATGAATAGATAATTCAAATCCTTCATAGACTTTCTTGTAAACTTTCAGTATCAACTGAATCACAATATTTTATTAAATTCTCTCTTTGTATTACCAGACTATTTATGTATCGGAAAGTCATGGATTCCACCATTGGAAAATGCGTCTCCTTATAATCAATCATGGGTCTTTGCAAATCCTTGTGCCACTAAATTTTCCTTATATCACTTGATTGAATTTTCATAACTTGTATCTAATACGTTTTACAACTTTAGTTGTATGGAGTGCTGGTCCAAAAAACTTTCCGTTATCTAGAGAATTCAACTCTGCCCTGCGTCCGTCTTTTCACTTTGGCCAATCATTTTTATAGGCGGATTTAGAATCTTGATCCTCATCATCATCATCATCATTTCTAGTGCTAATTATACATATATATAAAAGTATAGCGACGTCGACTTTATTTCGATTCCATATATATTTGTAGACATGATACAATATAG
Organism: Bidens hawaiensis; assembly: GCF_021521415.1. Taxonomy (NCBI): domain Eukaryota; kingdom Viridiplantae; phylum Streptophyta; class Magnoliopsida; order Asterales; family Asteraceae; genus Bidens; species Bidens hawaiensis. Next base: position 188,350 of record NW_027493317.1, on the reverse strand, counting down.
TTTATTGAGAGCTCTTTGTTTTCAGGTACCTAAGGTTCTTCAAGAACCAGCATGACTAATCTCATTCAAGAGACCCTTTACTGCACCTCGAATTGACCATCTTCATTATTTGCTCCAATTTTCGAGGAAATTTTACCTTTGGAACCGATCAGTCTACCACGCTACACGCGTGCGTTAGACTTATTATGAATATGCGTTTGTCCTGCCGGGACATTTATTAATTGGAGCATTAGCAGTTCGTATAGGTGTCTTAGTTAGACACTCTCTTTTGGCCAGTAAGTCGTCCGGTAATTGATTCGCTAATCTTTATACATGAATTATCCTTTGAACTTTTAGTTCATATAATTTAGTTTGAGGATCAATGATAATTTATTCCAACTAAATTCGTTTTCCAACTGCTTTATGCCTCTCCCTAATGTTGATATGCTGATTCACTAAAGTGAAAACTAATGAGCTATAAACAGATATCACATTAACGGCTCATAGATATCGACATAAATTCCCAACTTCCTTTGTGATCTCATCTTTGTGTCTTGTGGTGGATTAATTTCAGTATATAACACACATTAGATGAGGAATACTTGGTTACTAACCAAAAACCAATTTCAATGGGAAGGAAGTATCATAACTTGTTAGCTTGATGTGGATTACTTTTAAAACATGTAAAATCATATGTACTCAAATACAAACATGAGCATTTTCTCTCGTGATAATTTTCTTTGCAACCAATTATAGACATTGAGTAATCGTCTTTAACAAAACAATTTATGTACATAATCTGTTATTAAGTTCAACACTTATTCCAATGATCATTATCAACTTGGGAATCAAATTCATTATTATAACCGAATGTAAATATATCAATCTGGAATAATATGCTTGCTATCTTATTAGCTAAGCCATAGATCATGTAAACATCAAGTTGCGATCTTGATAACCATTTAGACGATGCATCGATTTTCAAAACACTAAATGGTATCATGTTAGGATATGAGTATCATTTTCTCAATTCCATAACATCTAAGGATTCACACCCTCCTTCAATTGGTAAATAAATGATTTTCCTTGAGAGCAATATTACATCAATAATGAAGAATCTTTTGGTTCCTCAATAAATTTCACATCATTGACTCGGTGTGGTCTAACCGGTCATGCCATTAGATAATCATGATCCATAAACTACAGGTTTATGATCGTATGTGTATTATGCTTCTTTAATACATGACTATGTTGATGAGAGAACATTGTATCATCTACTCTAGTGATCATGTGATTTTAGTATTATATTGATGTAATTTGTTCTCATACATGATTAATATCTTTGCCACTGCTAGTGGTTGATCTCAAAAAAAAATTTAAACCTCTAATTGTCGATCTTATTACTAACATGACCATCTTTAGAGTTTTCTCAATTATGTTCATGATCATGATATACATTGATCATTTTTTTTAGTCACATCCACTTCAAGGAATGGATTATAATCAAACAAATTTCAAGGTTTATAACACTTAGCTCATTGTCTTTTCAAACCATTTATATCTAAATATGAGCCAAATAGAAGAAATATTCAATCAAAAACACTTACAAATGTAAGGAATATTAATTTAATAATACGTATATTTTAGATCACATCAACCAAACACAAAACTAAGTACAAACCAACTAATATTGGCCATTGTCGACAAAAGAAATGATTCCCTCTCATACTCTGTCAAGTGTTGCAAACCCAAGAAAGATAGATAGATAGCTTCCATTCCACTTTTATATTCATTCTTACATTCACTACTTGCTTTTTCAATTCAATACTATATTATACTTGCAGGATGGTGGTCCCTTAAAGTATTTAAGTACAACAACATTTAATAACTATTCTCGTGACACCCTCCGAGACTTCTACATGGATAATTTCTATAGAAAGGAGTGGGACAAGACCCTGATTGACCATCACCAGTTGCAGATAGACGACACCAATGGGACTGAAATTGGACGGATCATCAAAAAATTCCCTCTTTTAACGCCAAGAGAGTAGGTTCTAGCATGCAGGATCTAGCAAGGAACAGATGGAACTTATTACTGTTATAGAAAGGTATTCTTCTTTGTTTGGGGTTTATTCTTATGCATTTTGCAATTTACTTAAATCATCATCGTCTTCTTTTTCTTCTTCTTAGGAATGTGATCATCCTTTAGCTCCAAGACAAAAGAAGTATGTACGAGTCGGTCTTTTTAGATCTGGCTGGAGAATCAGGGAATGTAAGTCTCTTTTGTATAGTCATATTTAGCATCCACCTTTTTTTTTTACATGCTTTTGTTCTTTTGGTTTCTTTCAAGTAGATGGTAGAAATGCATGTTAGATAAAAATGGTTCAGCAAGAAGATGTTGGTTTGAATGTTGAAATGGAAAAAATGATATTTGCCAAAGGCATATGGAGTTATGTGAGTAAGATGGATAATGCTCTTCGCAAGTATTCTCCAATAAAACGTATGCAATTGACTTCAACCGTTAGTGCAATCACCTTTGTTCAAAAAGTGAGTCATCTCGTTAATATGAAATGACTTTTGAATGTTAATCTAATTATTGTAATCAGCTTTCGATAATCAGATTGAGAGTAGTAGATTATCCAAAACTGGTTCTTTAATCATTAGAATATCCAAACACTCTAGTTTGATTAACTGATTGTTGTGACATTAGTCAAATAGTAGAAGCACATAAGCTCATTTTGGTACAACTGATATTATTATTATTATATATTATTATCATCATTAATATTATTCCATATCACATAATAACTTTCTAAACACGATCCCAAACACATTAGTAAAGTTATTTCTTTATTGATTTAGGTGCCGCTTTTATTGGATTCTACTAGCGCAATTACTGACATGGCTCGTTCTGAAGTCCCAGAAGAGTGCAATAAGAAAAAACTATCTAGAAAGCCTTCAAAGAAATTCATAGCCAACGGGTTGATTATCATTGGTGGTGTGATCTGCCTGGCTCTTGGACACGCCAACTTCAACGCAAATGACCAAGCTATCTTACATGAATTTATCAAATCTGTATGCAACATATTTGTCGGTGGTAAAGAGTGAAAATTCAGTCAGTAGTTCTGTAACTTGCTTTGGATCTGCCACTAGAAGACCGGCAGTAGCTCCATGCCCACAGTAACAATACTTGCACTACACACGTTATTTTCAAAAAAAAAAAATTGTTTGCAAGACAAAACAATATTGAATAACATTTCGAAATTTTTGTGATCTAAAATTCATTCTGATCCCAAAAAATTGTTTGCAAGATAATACTAGGTTCTTTTGTGTTTTTAGTATTTTATGCTTGTACAAACAAGAAACCGAAATGCAAAGTAATGCTACAAGAAACAAGTCAAACTTATTCCAACCGAACAATATTGTTACCTATATCGGTATTATCGAAACCGAAATTGATACTCGTATATGTATCGACATATTTTTGACATATCACAATTTTATTATTGTAATTTTTACGAAATTCTTTATTTGTATTTAGAAAGAATAAACATTTTATTATCTAATACAACTATTTTTTTGTCATAAAAAAATTAATATGTGTATGTATATATATATATAAAAAAAATTAATGTATGACTAAAAAGACAAATAAGCGAAAAATAATTTATTTAGTTAAAAATGACTTTCAAAAAGAAAGTTCATTATAAAAAAATCTATAAGAATTGTTTCTAGTCATAGCGTAATAGAAAAGAAAATTTTATTGAGAATTAAAATAAATTGTTTAAATAAACAAATTTAAATTATTATTATTATTATCATTATTATTATTATTACTAGCATAAGTGCCCGCGCGTTGCGGCGTGATCATATTAAGGTGTCGGCGATAACGTGTTTGTTGGTATATCCGTAGGACCAATTGGATTAGTCGAACCATAGTCAAGAACCGAATAAGTATATATATTTTTATATAATTTAGTATATAAATTAATATTGATGAACCGTTAAATTGAATAATAACATAAACTTTGTTTAGAGTAAAACTAACTTAAATATTATCTTTGACTTCCTTAATCATGAACTAACTTGATAACATTATGTAACATTGTTGGACGCATGGACGCTTACCCAAATATTTTTAGTTACATGAATTAAAAATCAATTAACTATAACTTAACAAAATGATTAAGCTATATTTAATATTTGGTTCAATATTTTTCAACTAAAGAAAATGGTTTTCAAAAGCTTAAAAACCAACAGAAAACCTGAACTTTTGTCATTCTCTCTTCTTTATTTTGAGCAAGCGTGACATAAAACGGTTTATTTCCATTATGAATATCAATGTTACTTGGTTTGATAACAACCATTTTCCTATCCATACCCGTAAATTATATATTAATTACTTTGCATGGTTAAAATGTATATTAACATTACACATTTTAGTCTAAAATGCCACTTAGAGTTTGAGAAGCTATTTAAGAAGTTAAATGCAACCAAGAAAGACCCTCTGCTATTTTCATTGTTGTCCAATGTTACCTATTAAATTATCTCAACTCATATAAATATAAAATTTAACAAAAACTTAAAAATAATTAAGCAACTCATTGTTGTCCAAGACCCTCTGGTATTGTACGAGCACTGTAACAAACCAAATTGATATGGACCCGCCGAGTTATAAGTTATAACTGCTAAAATATAATGTTTAGTGCACTCCATATATAGTGTTTGACTTAGGGATTGTTTGATAGTCTCTTAATAATTCAATTAAAAAACCACATCTGAATCGAACAGACCTATATAGTATGTTTGGTTCATTAAAAAGACTATAATTCATTGAGGCTTTTGATGGTTAAGTTTCAGGTCTCTTAATGATTTTGTGCAAGAACAACAAACAACCCCTTAATTATTTCTTTTTATGATAATGTTTTACGTTTCGGTCTGAGTTTTGTGAGTTAACACACCATAATGCGCATGGGTGGTTCAACAATTTCACTTCTCTTTTTTTATCGGTTTAACGGTCCCATCATAAAGTACGGTCCAAGTAGTTTCTTTTAATTACAGACTTCCAATTTCCAAAGACCCATTGTGTATTTATAATGGGCATCTATTCAATTACAGCCTACTTCACTTAGCATGCAATTACCTCGACCCAAATTAGATTTATTTACAGCCCAAATTCTTCTTTATCTTCACTAATATCCATCTTTTATTCCTCTCACACGGGCAACAATTTTAGACAAAATCCGAACACCATGGAGATAATCAAATTTTAGGTTGCACTATTCACCTCGTTTAAAAAGTAGTTCTTGTTTGGTTGACCATTTATTTAAATGGGTCGTGTTTGGATTGACATGTTTAACTCATTTAATAAAACTTGATGACCCACTAGCCAGTTTTTGACCCGTTTAACCCAAATATATACGACCCAACAACCCAATTAAAACGGTTGCAGCTTGATAGTTACTCATCAACCCATCAAATCATTTCGCACGCTTAAAATAAATGGGTTAAAAGAGTTTTTTTCAAATATACGATTTTAAATTGTGCAGGTTAGTGTTAATGCTTTTAACATACATAAAAATATAAGTCGTATTCGGATCGAACATTTCAAAATATGACACAAAAAACATGTATGAATAACTATTGATGAGGATAAATACATAAAGTATATAAAATTGAGCCATATTTAAAAAAAATATCTTATGTTTTTAACGGTCAATGAATCATTCTAATAGACTACTTGCTAAATTCATTACATCGAGATACACTCACATTTTGATCCGGGAAAAACCCTCATCTATGCCCAACGCCCGTGAACACTCGTCCAAAGGCACAAACAGTATGGTGAGACAAAACCTTTTAGTTAAAAGATCCAACTAATGAATTCCACTTACCCGTCTATTCTCCCATCATCATCTGGTGCCGCCAAAATTAAATGATGGAGACAAGATTCAAACATGTGTCACATGGAACACAAAATGTCTCACTTACCACTCCACCACCAGCTCATTGAAACTTCATTTATCTAACCGGGTAGAATTAAAATATAAAGGGAGACAAAACTGAAAAGCGTGAGAATGATTTATGGTCACACAAAAAACTCATCAACAAAAATTCAAAAAAAAAAATAAAAAATCATAACTCAATATATAAGTAAAAAATGAAAAAAATAAAAAAACCAAAATGTCATCCCCGTTCAAAAGAAAATGACGAAAAGACACAATGTAAAGAAAAAAAACATAATGCCGAAAATGAACAAACAACACAATGGTAAATAAAAAAAAAGACACAATATGTCGCAAAATTTAATACAATGTCGAACAAAATATAACACAATGTTGAGTAGTATAACACAATATCAATAAAAAAAAGACACAATATCAAAGGAAAAAAACATAATCAATGACGTAAATAAACACAAAAAACAATGATAAATAAAAAAAGACACAGTGTTGTTTTTCCTCAACATTGTGTCTTTTTCGAGTTTTTTTTACAGAACGAGGAAGACGGTGGAAACATTTTCGCATTTTTTACATTTTCATTTTTTATTAAATTTTATATTTTGAATTTTTTAATTATTTTGTTGAGAAGATTTTATTTACTAGAAATTCTTCTCATCCTTTTTATTTTTGTCCCCATGTGAAAAATAACTTAACCCTTATCTAACTAGCCATAACAAATTATTATGAGTAAAAATTTAAATTTAATATGCGAAAAAATAGGATACCATTAAAGATGTTAACTATAAAACCGGTAAGAGTCTTGTAAATCAATTTCTAAACCAGCCCACTTCATAAAAAAAAGCCCTGTTTTCGTTTGGACTCGATCCAAATTAGCAGTTCGAAATCTCAATGAAACCGGTTTTAAACTCGACCTAATTTGAAAAATATTGAAAACAAAAACGATTTTAAACACCAAATCGGTTTATAACCCAACCCAAATCAATTCCATATTTTCATAGGTTCAAACAGCTTTCCTTTTAAACCGATTTATAACCCGAACCAGTATTTTACAATAGTGTTGACTGGGGTGACATAATCAACGTCAAAACCCTTGAAACAGCAAATCTTGAAGCTTATTTGTGAAAATGGAGAAACCCAATAAAAAGCAAGTGCTTTTATTCTACTGTGTTGAATCCCAAGAGCTTTTACTTGCTCACAAGATTTCAGATCAATCAGATCTTATTCAGCTCCAATCCATCAACTGGAGGTATTATTGCAAAATGGATATTAATATTATTGTTGGGCATTATTATTATTACTGCATCTTTGTTATTTAGAAATTCGAACTTTTAAGTTGATTGAAAAGATGATAAAGTTTGTATTCTTATTAGTTGCAGCCGGTTAGGTTTCAGGGTTTAGGGTTTATCGAAGAATATTGAACTTTAGAAACCCTATAAATATAATGTAAATTGTGAAATACATTAGGGGTTTTTTGGATCTTTACTAAGTTAAAACATTCAGGTTGCTTGAAAAGATTATAAAGTTTGTATCTGTATTAGTTGTAACTGAATTAGGGTTCAGGGTTCGGGGTATATCGGATGATACTGAAACTTTAAAACATTCAGATTTATTAAAAAGATTATAAAGTTTGTATCTTTTCTAGTTGCAGCCTGGATTAGGATTTAGGGTTTATCGAAGATTATTGAACTTTAAAAACCCTAGAAATATAATGTAAATTGTGAAATGCATTAGGGGCTGTTTGGATCTTTACTAAGTAAAACATTTAGATTGAATTAAAAAGATTATAAAGTTTGAACCTTTACAAATTAAAACGTTCAGGTTGCTTGAAAAGGTGATAAAGTTTGTATCTTTATTAGTTTCGGCGGGGTTAAGGTTTAGAGTTTAGGGTTTATCGGATGATACTGAAACTTTAAAACATTCAGATTTATTAAAAAAAGATTATAAGGTTTATATCTTTACTAGTTGCAGCCCGTTTAGGGTTTATTCGATCATACTGAACTTTAAATATCCTAAAAATACAATGTAAAATTTGAAATACATTGGTGGGCTGTTTGGATCTTTAGTAATTTAAAACATTCTGATTGCTTTAAAGATGATTAAGTTTGTATCTTTAGTTTTTACATGTTAAATCATTCAGTTTGCTTGAAAAGATGATAAAGTTTGTATCTTTACTAGTTGCGGCCTGATTAGGGTTTAAGATTTAGCTAATGATAATGAATTTTAAAAACCATAAAACCACAATGTAAATCCTGAAATAATTTAGGGACTGTTTGGATTTTTTATTAAATAAAACATTCAGATTGCTTAAATAGATGATTGATAAAATTTGCATCTTTACTAGTTAATCTGTTATTTATGCTTAGTTTAATAGTTTTTAGGGAAAGTCTGAAATTAATCTTGATTATCTAATTGTTTTGTTACATTTTACTTTCAAAATCATAAGTCTGACTTTATATTTACTGTTTTAGGAATTTTGATGATGGGTTTCCTAACTTATTCATAAACAATGCTAAAGATATCTGAGGCCAGCTCGTTGCGTTTCTCGCATCGTTCAGTTCACCAGCCGTCATTTTTGAACAACTTTCTGTTATATTCGCACTTCCAAGGCTTTTTGTTGCTTCTTTCACATTGGTGTTACCATTTTTTCCGACGGGATCTTTTGAAAGAATGGAAGAAGAGGGAGATGTAGCGACTGCGTTTACCATGGCGAGAATATTATCAAATATTCCCGTGTCAAGAGGCGGACCCACAAGCTTAGTTATTTATGACATACATGCTTTGCAGGTCGGTTTGTTAGTAGAAAAGAATTCAAGATTTTTATTAGTTAGTTGGTTAATTGTTTTAATTTTAATGGTTTTATTGTTATAATAAAAAAATTGTATCTTTGCAGGAAAGATTTTACTTTGGGGACCATGTTTTACCTTGTTTTGAAACCGGGATGCCTCTCTTGAAGCAACGTCTTCAACAACTTCCCGATGCTGATAATGTTAGTAGTTAGTAGTTAGATATATATTCATTTTTCGAGGGGTAAAAAAAAGATACTTATAATTACTTAACCTATCTTCATTTTTCGCGAGAATGTTCTTTTTATCATTTTACATTTTGGATAATTTCATATATTTAGCCAAGAAAATCATAACAGCAAACATACCTTTTTTCAAATTTATGACATTTATACCCTTTCCTTAAATCTTGCATTTGGAATTTTGGATATGCGAGTTTGAAATGTAAAAAAAAAGAAAAGGGTATAATGGTGATATTATGAATCGTATTTAGTAAATGAGTAAATACGAAATTTTAAGTTTTTCAAATGGTTACATTTGATATTAATTTTTATGTATGTACTTTTTCTATATAAATCTTCAGGTTGTGATCGCCTTTCCAGATGATGGAGCTTGGAAGCGGTTCCACAAACTGTTGGATAATTTTCACACAGTGAGTTTAACTTTCTTTTCTTAAAAAAATTTATGAATTTATTTTTCTTTTATAGAAACACTATATGATGATTGTCAATAACAGGTGGTTTGTGCAAAAGTTCGTGAAGGTGATAAACGGATCGTGAGGCTGAAAGAAGGTGATCCTGCTGGTCGCCATGTAGTAATCGTTGATGATTTAGTTCAGTCTGGAGGCACTTTGATCGAATGTCAGGTACGTTCATGTTTAAAATATTTATTAAACATATTCTCGTTAATTTGTTCAATATATATATTTTTGTGATGCAGAAAGTTTTGGCGGCTCATGGAGCAAACAAAGTTAGTGCTTATGTTACTCATGCGGTTTTCCCTAAAAAGTCATGGGAGAGATTTGTTCATAAAGATGGTGGTTAAATTGTGATCTCTCTCGTAGTTTATATTATAAGAAATAAAAAATAATGTGATTTAACATGTATTTGTTTATTATATTTGTGTGCAGAAAACTCGAAGAAGGCGTTTGAGTACTTTTGGGTCACAGATTCGTGCGCTAATACTGTTAAAGAGATTGCAAACAAAGCTCCTTTTGAAGTCATAAGTCTGGCTGGATCTATTGCAGATGCACTTCAAATATGATGTATTATTCATTGCCCGAGATGAAGAGTTGGCAAAATCCTAAAGAGTTTAGGAGAGGGGAGAAAAATGTTTAATTTATCGATTATCGTCATTTTGACATTTTGTTATTTAGAAAGGGATAAGACATATGACATATTCTAGAAGTACTAGTGTTTGATCTGTTTTGCTCTTTTAAGTGTTGAGGAAAGGTGTGTTTTTTTTTTATACTTTTGCTCTGTTTCTCAAGGTTTTGTGTTGAGCATTAATAAACTTCTATAAACCATTATGTAGTCGCTAAAAGGTTGAATCTTGCCAATCTTGAGTTCCTGACTGCTTCATGTCAAACGGTTTTAGGCCCGTTGCGTGAGTTATAGTCCATTATGTAGTGCACACGTTTGTTCCGAAGTGGTTGAGGGTTCTAATCTCATAGTGTATAACTTTATACAGGTGGAGATTTTTAAGCTTAACTTAAAGTTAAGAAAATAGGAAGCATAGCTAACATCAAAATTATGAGTCCAAGTATCGAACCAGGGTGCGTGTTTACTTAAACAAGTAAATGTCAACGTGGCAGGTTCGCACATTAACCCGTTATTTTTTTAGATTTAGAAAAATTTCTTTATGTCAAAACTAGATATCTTGTAACAAAATTAAACCATAATGGAGAAATAAGCATGAGTGTATATATATAGTTTAAATATAACTATATATTCACATTTGTACTTTTGGTTGTAAATTTACACTCACCACAACCACCTACCTTTTAAAGTTAAACATGTCATTCATGCCAACTACGCCCTACCTTGTAAATTTACACTCACCACAACTACCTACCTTGTAAATTTACACTCACCACAGCTACGCCCTGCTTGCGGTGCGCGCATATAATGTATATATGTGTGAACCCTCGGGTGGGCAAAAGTAAAATTGCACTAATTTTAACGTTATTTTACTAATCTCGTGAAAATAACGTTAAAAGTGGCGGAAGGTTAATCAGGCATCATGTGGTGGCGTTGATAGCCGAAAGACAAGGGCACATGCACCGATCAGCCGGTGTCCCGATGATTGAGTGCTATGTGCCTTATGTCCAAGGCTTGATGCAAAACTACTATCGAGCCGGGGGTCTCACCGGAAGCAGCCTCTCTATCCCTATGGGATAGAGGTAAGGCTGTCTACATCTTACCCTCCTCAGACCCTACCATAGCATTGCTATTGGTGGGATATACTGAGTACGATGATGATGATGATGTCATTCATGCCAACCTATGAATATATATATACATTCTGTGTGTTGACAAGACTTTCAAGTTTTTGTCAAATTTAGGTTTGACCCGTCAATCCACGAATACAACCCTTTTAGCATCCCCATCTTACATGTATTGATTGATGACTCAAGATGAGGAACAAGTCCGTTTAAACGACCAATAAAGATCAGAAATGAGAAAGTGCACCTTAAACCGACCTGTCCTGTTAATCCATAACAAAATCTTACAGTCCTCAATTTCTACCTACCTAAAACCACAATCACAGTTTCCTTCAAGGCTTCACGGCCAAAAAACAATAAAGCCCGTAAACTACAATGTCAACTCTAACGTGGTCAACGCAACACGCTTTCTTTTACAAAAGACCGCCCACCCGACCTGCAAGAAACATATTCAAACCAACGATTACACACGGGTCAAAACAGTTACATTTTGATAAAACAATGTTATCACAGTAATAATCACTAGGTTGTATTCACAAAGAACGAGTAACTTACGCGTATTCAAGATGAATGTTCATGAACCGAGCGTTCTCTTTGCTTTGTGTTAATCTAACAGAACCATCAATAACCTGATCCTGCTCTATATCTATTGGTTCATAAAAATACACCATCGTCTGCCCAAAAAAAAAATTTATAAAAAGAACCGCAAAATATTAAAAAGGAAACCTAAGAGTACCTGTTGCCAATGTGTAGGAGGGTCCTCGGGTGCAGTTGACAAAACAAGTGCTTCATCAGGATTGGCCCGTTTCCTTCTTTGACCACCAGTCATTTTGGTTGACTCGTTAACCGAAGCTGATTCACCAGCATTAGCGGGCCCACCAAACTCGACATCAAACCAGAATGCAAAACCATTGAAAGAAGCTAAAATAATAATAAAAAAATTAGTTAAACTAGTATCAAATTGCATTACCAAAATAATATTAAAAATAATAATGGAAGGACTTTACCTCGCATCATAGATTGAAATTTAAAGCTTGATGTAACAGATTCTAACTCTTTAATTGTGACTGTATAGCAATCTACATGCTTGACCTATTTCCAGTTAAACAAAATAATAAAATATACGACACAAAAACATTAAAATTAAACATATGAAAAGAAACTAACCACATGTGGCCATGTAAGAACATTTTCTCCACTGATTGTCTCCACAGATGGCTCTTCAAAGGCGCATTGTTTCGCCAATGGTAATATCGGAGACACTGTAATAAAAATACAATATATAAATAAATAAATAAAATTATTACCTATGCATACATCTATAGTATACAAATAAAAAAAATTACTCACTGTCGATTCCATAGACATTGCGCCAAAAATCAACGCTTTCTGCATATCTGTTAGGATGTGTAATGGGAGCCATGTATAGCTGCAGTAAATACAATGAAAATAAATAAAGTTCTATTATATTATTTAACGATTATAACCGGTGACGATAATAAAGAAATAAGAGCGTATACCACTGCATTAGAAGGAAGGATAAGACCGCCAGGTTTTAACCAGCGGTCTCTAGCAATAATAACACTCCCAAGCATGCTCTACAATAAAACAATAATATTATTAGATACAAATTATAATCATAACTTTGTAAATAACATACAAGTATATATATAACGATTACCTCATAGAGAAGCATATAACCCATCCACTCAGAAATTATAACATCAACCTCTTCATCAATTTCAACATCCTGCATACAAACAATAGAATGTCATAATTTGGATCATAAGAAAAACCCATGAATTATATCAAAATTTAGTACCTCAACACGTCCGTGTAAGACAATAATTTTGTCAGAAAGATTGTTTGCCTTAACAACTTCATTTGCCTGGTTCAAATTTTTTTAACAAAACAACAATAAATTTAAAATTATGATGAAAATATCGTTAACAATATTATGGTAAACTGTTAGAACTTGAGAAAATATACCTGCAATGCTATCTCACTGGCATCCACTGCATACACCTGGTAAAACATAAAGGTTAACAATGGAAAACAAATAGTTATTTAATGCTTAAAAAATCTTACTCGTTTTGCGCCTGCTTGAGCACAAAATATTGAGAGAATGCCTGTGCCACAGCCAACATCTACAACAACCTATTACACAAGTGATTGCAATAAATATTAAGTATAAAAACAGATTATCATATTACATGATTCAAACTGAGCTCTCCAAAACAATGGCATTTTATATATCCATTGCCAATATCGTGAACAAACTTCCATTAACCGTTAAGTATAAACTTAATACGATAATTTTTCTTACTTTGCCTTCAATATGATTCTGATGTTGTAAAATCGCCGTCCTGTAAGTTTCTGTCCGCACACAATCCTGCAGTGTACAAGAATGAGAAAAATGTAAATAGTGGAAATTAATTAATGCTTGAAAAAACATAACAAAAGAATTATAGATATGTTATGTACATGAAAAATAATACTATTCTTCAAATAAAATAAACAAAAGCTATTATATAACAGTTAATATCATCTAATTAGTACCAAAAGTTTAAGACAGTCAAGATTAAAATGTGATTCCAAAACTTGTATAAAAAAATGTTCAATGCAATTCCTTTGACCTCTCCTAGATCTAAGTTTCAATCGTACTCCTTGTGTTTCTTTTGCTCGGCTTTTATCTTCTCATGTTCTTGTCGTAGACAATGCCGAAGCGCTCACCTGGGAACCAGAAGCACATTTATTGAGCCTTGGCTGAAAAATGGGCCTAGGCGCAAGCAGCGATGGCTTATAACAATTATGGTACTTTTAAACGTTGTCACTTAATAAAGAATACCTAGTTTCCACCCGTGGATATAGTTCAGTTCAAACCAAACCACGTTAAATCCTAGTGTTTGTTTTATTGCTTTCGTATGTGCATAAATCTCTAATAGATTTGCCTTGCACCACTCTAGGGATGAGATTTTTTTCCCCGAATACATGTACCCTAGGTTTACATCGCCCTGCTTGCGGTGCGCGCATATAATGTATATATGTGTGAACCCTTGGGTGGACAAAAGTGAAATTGCACTAATTTTGACGTTATATTACTAATCTTGTGAAAATAACGTTAAAAGTGGCGGAATGTTAATCAGACATCATGTGGTGGCGTTGATAGCCAAAAGACAAGGGTACATGCACCAATCGACCGGTGTCCCGATGGTTGAGTGTTATGTGCCTTATGTCCAAGGCTTGATGTAAAACTAGTATCGAGCCGAGGGTCTCACATAAAGCAGCCTCTCTATTCCTACGGGGTAGAGGTAAGGCGGTCTACATCTTACCCTCCTCAAACCCTACCATAGTTTTGCTATTGGTGGGATATACTAAGTACGATGATGATGTACCCCAGGTACGGGTATTAGGGTACTCGGTACCCATTAGGACTACGCAGTGGTTTTTATTGGGATTTTCAAAACTCATAACTTTAACCGTGTTTTTATTGGGATATCCTCAAGGCTGTCAAGCGGGCTTTTCAAAACCATTGATAATCAAAATATTAAGTACTAACAGTACTAATTAAACCATGAATGAATTTTATATTATTGTTGATTTGTTTCATTTTTAGTTTTGGTATCGATACCGAGTTTAGTGGAGATTTTTTTTAAAAAAGGAAAAAGTGGTACTAAAGCGAGTACAATACCTAAAGTACGAGGTACAGGTATGGGTACCCAAATTACTGATTTTCGGTACGGGTATGTTAACTCAAACAATGCAGACTCATAAATCACAAAACAAAACAATAATCTAAATAATAATGTTAATCTGTAACAAGAGCAGTAGTACCTTAATCATCTCTTCATGAATACCAACATGAGAATAAGACTGAAAGTAAGCCTTATCGAAGTCCGTACAAGGAGGCGTCTGTATATCATGATGAACCCTGCTACGAGACGACCTATGAGATGACTTCCATGGGGGGTTGAAGTGATCTGATGATTGGTGGTGGCCGTTGTTACTGTAACTGCTACCCGCTGCTGCTGCTGGTGGTGAAGAAGAAGAAGACATAGTCTGCCGTTGAGGTTTGAGTGATGGGTTTTTGGAAGTACGAGGGGTTAATGTGTTTGTTAACTAAAGTATAATGTCCTGGTGTTTGGGACTTTGGGTACTTAGGCTATTTGTTTATCAATGTGTTGAATTTTGAAAATGGATCTAATTGGATTTTCTTCTTTTCTTTTTTTTGATATTACTTTTTTAAAGGGTAATTCGTACTTGGGTCAGAGGTGGGCAAATAAATCAGTTAACTGAACCGACCTGAAAATTGAACATGTTTTAAACCGATTGTGTAGGAACTGATTTGGAACCAATTAAAACCGTTGGTTCTTGGTTCGGAACAGGTTTGTAGTTTTCTCCATCAAAACCGGTTTCAGCCCGGTTAACTGAACCGAAACCGGTCAAAACCTTGGACCGAAACCGATCATTAACTGGTTTTGACTGTTGTTGAAGAAACCGAACATGTTTCAACCCAGAGTGGTTTTGAGTTTTAAACCGGTTTGTGCACCTCTACTTAGGGTTCTATGTGACCCAAGTTCGATTCATGCCCAAAGGGCATTTAGTTTTGGTGGCACCAGGTGATGATGGGAGACTAGGCGAGTATAAGACGTTCAATAATTGGATCCTTGAAATGAACAGGTTTTACCTCACTGCATCGTCATGCTTTCGAGTAAGTGTTCATGGGCGTTGTCCTTAGATGAGGGGTTTCCTAGGATCGGAAGATTAATGCATCCCGATGTGATGAATTTAACTCAGTTGAAAGATTCGTTGGTCTTAAAAAATGTTTTTAATTGGTTCTTCTGTGTTTTGATTGGTTTTAAAAGTCGGGTGATTTTATAAATCATAAATAAATTTAATACTAGTAAAATATGAAGTATATGATTGGACACAATGTTAGATCTTGCAAGAACGAGAAAAGAAAGGCAGATGTGTAGTTAATCAAGAGTAAGGGTTCAGAAAGTTGTGTATAGTAACGTATCAACCCATAAGAATCAAAACTTTGTTTTTAGTCGGATTGGGTTTGCTATCCAAAAGGGGGTTGCGGCGCAGCTTGTTGTCCGCTTACCTGCCACTTTATTGTAAATCGTTTGGATGTTTCTATGAAATATAATGTTATCGTGAAAAAAAAATCCTTTTTAAGAAAGAAATGAGTCATAAAAGTTCTCTTAGGAATTGGACACAATGTTACATCTTTTAAGAACAAGAAAAGAGAGACACGACTAAAGGAAGTGAGACCAAAAGGGTTTTGGTTTATGCAACAAGTGAGATATGTGATTAGGGTTTTGGTTAAGAACATTTTTATAAGGGGGAAGTTAATAAAATATACACATTAGATCTTTCAAATAACAAAATAGACATTGACTTTTAGTCATTTAAAAAATGCATTTAAACCACCAATCAAACGACAAATAAGTGTCGCCTACTAAGGCTTAGCCACCAACTTTTGTTGTTGGCTAAGAGCCGGCCCCTTATTGTTTTAATGGGCCATTTTTGCGATTTTTCTCCCGAGAATGTTGGTTACTTTCTTTTTTATGATGAATATATAAGTTTACTCTTTTGCGAACGTTGGTAAAAATGCTGCTTTACCTTTTCTTTTTCTTTATTGGATTTAGTATACCTAATATTAGATGGTTATCTATTTATTTTCATTTTATTAACTTTTCACTCTTATTTTTCAAGTTCAAATCATAGAGTGTGAGTATTTATTCATTGCGGAAACCCCTAACAAAACATATACAAATAACCCTAAAACTTGATTCAATTACATGGTCATTTGCATCGCCTTGGGCGAAAGCTGCTTGGATAACTAACCCGAACAGGATAGATTTTGTTATTAGACGGCACAAGGTGTATCATGTCGTTTGGCAGAAGGGGAACACATGTATACCCTTTTTTCTATATTACTATAATCTTTTAAGATCTGTATTATTACAATAGCAATCTAACTTTTTACTAGAGTTTGTATCATAATTTATAAACATATAACCAATTGTACATTTCTTTATTCTTCATTA
Organism: Bidens hawaiensis; assembly: GCF_021521415.1. Lineage (NCBI taxonomy): Eukaryota > Viridiplantae > Streptophyta > Magnoliopsida > Asterales > Asteraceae > Bidens > Bidens hawaiensis. The sequence goes on along the minus strand of NW_027493317.1, from coordinate 171,126 downwards.
TCTAATAGAATAATGGTATGCCACCAAAAAGAACATTATACCCTTAAAAATAACAATTTGTATAATCACCAAATCTTTTGCTTTCATAAAACTCCCAGCCAAAACATATGCACATAAGCAAGGACTTGAAACAGCAAACCACCCATTTAACTTTCTGGTATAGAATATAATTGTCCCTGAAAAATAAGAAAAAAATATATAAAACCATTTAATAAAATGTTGATTTACTCGTGTGGGGTTAGTTTTTCCAGTTTAGTGTGTGTGAAATGACTAATATACCCTTAAAAAACTTTTACCTGTGGATTTCGCAGCCGGATGTTATCGTCGGCTTTTGGGTCATTAGTGAGCATATTGGAAGATGGGTATTTGTTATTCCACCGCATATGCGCGTTTTTCAAAGGCACAGAAGGTAACGCACGACAAAGCCACGAGTCTGATGGCGATTTTGGCAATGGTGGGGGTACAGGGAGTTCAAAGACTCTGCTTTCAGAAGCTTTTAATTGTTTATCACCTTCATAAATAATATCATCAACCACTTCAGTTTTTGAAGGTTTCAACTGTTTATCACCATCATTAATAATATTATCAACCACTTCTAATCCAACTTCATGATCTTCAAACTTTTTTGTTTCTTGATCATTTTTTGGTTCATCAGCAAACATGTCCGACTTCAATGATTCATTAAAGACAGGCTGTTTATTTTCTTGTGGAGATTTGATTATTTGAACAGTATCGACATAAAGTGTCTTCTCGACTAAGGTATCTTGAGTGTCTGTAGTTTCGGTTTCGTTTGTGTTTTTGTTAGCTAATAAATCTTTAAAACTTGTGCCTTTTTTATTTGAACTTGAATCGATTTCTTCAGAAACAATAGATTGAAATGATCCACTGAGATCAGCTGAAATCGCGTTTCCTTGCAGACGATTGTACAGTTTTAATCCTTCTAGATTTGAGGTTCGATTCGGTTCGTTCTTCAAAATACTGTCCAGTGATCTATGCTTATATATACCACTCCTGGCAGGCTAAGATCAAAAGATAAGATTGATTATAAGAAATTATTAGTTCTAAGTTCTAACAAAGCAATCATACTTGTAGGTTGTAACTAACCGAACAAACAATTGAACACGAAAAATCAAACGAACAGCATTTTCCTGTTCATGTTAATAATCACATGTTAATTCTTTTCATTAACTAAAGAATATCGATTACATCAAAATAGAAGGCAAACGGGCAACAAGCTGCGCCACTGGCCCTTTGTGATATCAAAACTAAGTCGTTCATTAAGAAATGATTGTGTTCATGTTCGTTTGTTAATAGTATAAACGACCGGTTCATAAACACAAACAAACAAACATAACTGTGGATAGATGAACAAACATAACCAAGGGAGCACAAACTAAAACTAAACGTGGACATCAATCTTTTTGGCTTAACAAAATAATAAAACTCGACAAAATTATAATGGGTGATATCTTAATTTCATAAAACTAGACTGAATTTCCATGGACCCAAAAATTTATATGAATATATAAACGAGCATAAATGAACGAACTTAAAAAACGTAAACTAATGAACATAAAAACAGACATTGAGCGTACACGAACGAACATTCACGAACATAAAAGAACGAAGGAGACATGTATTCATGTTCGTTTTTAACTATATGAACAAACACTTTTGTTCATGTTAGTTCATTTATTATATTACCGAGCATAAACGAACTTCCCACCAAACGGTTCAATGAACGTTCGGTTCGTTTACAGGCCTAAAAATAATCATGGGAAAAAGGATCAAGCTAAATACCTCACTATCGGTTTCTCCAAAAGAATTACTAGAAGACGAGCTTGTTTGAGCTCCTTTAGCAGAAGAGATTGGTAACCTGGCCCGCACACACATTCCATCAACCGGATTTACCGAGCAAAAACGCGGAAGCAATCCACAAAGTTTAGATGACTTATTTCCATGACTGTTGTAATCATAAACACTATCATCATCGTCATCATCGGCGTCATCATCATCATCATTTTCATCATCTTCTACTTTCTTATCAGGAGTAACATCTTGCAAGAAGTTCGGTCCATATCTAAGCATCTTTTTATTATTATCATCAATATTAACTAATTTCTTAACTTCTTGTGGCTTTTCTTTAATAACATTTTTCTTGAAAGTATGTTGTTGAGGTAAATCAGCAGCCATAGCTTTCGCAGCAGGAAGAAACCGACCCATCATGAAATCCCTCATTTTCGGATCATCTGGAACTGACCTGTAAGGTTTCGCATCCGACCCGAATCCACTTACACCACTTGCACTACAATTATAGAACGATGTTTCACCACGCGAAAGTGTATCAAGTGCATCCATATATGTTTCATCATCATCTTCTTCATTACCATTATCATTATTGGTATCAGCATCATACTTAACATCCAAGTTTTCTTTCTTTGTTGATTCAATGCTTTCAGATTTGGTTATCTTTGAAATATTGGTAACTGCGTCGTTGTTCATAGGTTTTAAACTTAAAAACCTGCCTGGTGGAAGCTTTGGTAGACTTGGAACACTTTCAATGGTTTGAACTTGTTCGTTTTTAGGTCTTCCTGGACTGTGTTCCCACCCAAAAGGAACACTTCCTGTGTTCATAATCTCGGTTGTACACGATTCTACTGAAGGTCTAACCGGGATGCAACTTTCAGTTTTTCTATTATTATCAGTATTATTCTGTGAAGATGTTCTTCGCCTCACAGATAGAAGCGGCCGGTTGATGTTCAATCGATTGTTCTCCATTGATATCAGAAACAGTTTGGCTGAATTTGCTGCATTGATATCAAACAAACGAATCATGTGTAGAAATTAGAAAGTATGAAGTAAAAGGGTGTAAATGAGCCGAGCCAATCCCGGGCCCGGCTTGTTTTGACTTATGAGAGCTCGGGCACGGCTCGTTTGTTATGGGTTATGCTATAGCTACATCACTCCCATCTGAATTCAGGCCATCAAACAGCCTTCCACAAAACACTCAACCGGCTATTTTGACCAAAAAAAGTCAAACTTTCAAATTATTGGTCGGAATAGCCGTTTGAAGAATATTCGGATGCTCATTCTGATCATTGGGGGCCAAACTTTGAAGATTATTTCAGAACGATCATTTGGCCAGTATCTGGATAGCAATTCTGACCATAGAATGTCAAACTTTGAAATTTTTTGTTCAAAACAGCCGCATGACCTCTATTTTGACGGCCGTTTGAAACAGTGTAGGATTAGATGCCAGGCGGTGTGTGTATAGATGGTCTCGTTTATTATGTATTAATTAATTTATATACATCTTTAGTTATGTTTATATATTTTGAGAAAAACCTTGAAACGAGTCTAAGCTCGGCTCTAGCTCGTGTAGTACCACCTTACACGAGCCAAAGCTCAACTATGCGGAGTGAAATTAATACACAAAAGTCCAAAAGAGGTCAAATTTGAAAACACACAAGCCTCGTTAAGGCTCCATGAGCCTAAACGACGGCTCAAACTCAGGCTTGAAACTAAACAAGCTTTATTTAAGGAGCTCAAGCTTGGGCTCGTTCCAAACTTTTTATCGATCCAATCTCGATAAAACTCAACTCATTCCAAGCTTACTCCAAGTAATTACCCCTTTTTATGATCTTAGGGTTTCAGAGTGATGATCATGTTTCTTATATTATAAACCTAATCATATGTTTAATACTTTAATCATCTACTCAAGCAATAAACATATCAATTAACACATTTAACAAACTTCAAAATTAGCGAACCACAATTCGAATCATCATACTCATAATTTCAAACACTCTGTAACAAATTTATACAAAATAAGCAAAACTTAATACTCTGTAACAAATCAAAAGATGTGTAATCGAGTAATTACCTGAAATTAGGTTAACAGCTTGAACGATAGCCGTTGAATATAGTTGATCATGGAATAATTAAAACGAAATCGGACGTTTAATTTTACGTTAACACACTCTGTCAGGTGGAATAATAATAATAATGAATGATCAATTTGCTGATGGTTGAAGATATGTAAATGATATTATGATAAGAGTACGTTTCGTCGGTTTGAACTGGAGTGTGCAGTTGACTTTGGTGGTTAATATAAGCAACTGTTTTGGATCATGTGTTTGAATGCTTTGATGATGACATCCATGGCACAGAGAAAGAGAGAGTGTGTGTGTGTTTCACTTTCACCAACCTGTATTTGTGTGTGGGTTTTAATTGTTACTTATTATTATTGTTACAGATCTCTGCCGATTTCATTAATGGTGGTCAAAAGAAACCCACCCCTTGTACTTACTAATTTCTTCCTTCTTTTTCAAGAAATAAAAAGGTAGTAGTTACTAAAATAATTATTTTAAGATTTTTGTGACAGATAAGTTATTAAATCATGAAAATTCATCACCGACAAACAGTTTTTTACTTTTTTTCATGGTGGAAATGAAGTGATTTTTTAAACTGGGTGGAAAATTTGGAAGGCTCGAAATGAAGTATATTTTTTTTAAAACACAACAACAACAAATATAATCTGTTTGTTTTTATTGTTTTAGTTTTTTTTGTTTGGTGGTTTCTTCTTTTTGTATGTTATGTTCCCGAGTATCATGTAGGGAAAGAAAAGATTTGTTATGTTACCGAGTTTCATTTAAGGATAGAAAGGGAAGGAAATAAAAATGTGTGTTCCTAGAGTTTCATTAAAGGAAAGAAATGATAAGAATTGGAAGGAAAAGTAAGGCTAAAATGTAATTTTTTGTTTCCTTCAAATTTGGAAGGAAATGGATGGAAAGAAAGTTAGTGAAGAAAAGGAAATAAAATGAAAGAGTTAAGTGCCATTTTAGTACCTGTGATTGACCAATTACGCAACTTTAGTACATGTTCTTTATTTTTTGCAAATGACTACCTCAGTTTCAAAAAACTTGCATTTTTAGTACTTTTTTTCTAACCCCGTCTATTTTTGTCGTTAAGTTAATGATAATTTGGTAACTTCATTATTTTCTTTGTTTTTTTTATTTTCTTCCAAATTATCCCTAACTTAACGGAAAAAATAGACGGGGTTAGAAAAAAAGTACTAAAAATGCAAGTTTTTTGAAACCGAGGTAGCCATTTGCACAAAATAAAGAATAGGTACTAAAGTTACGTAGTTGGCCAAACCACAGGTACTAAAATGGCACTTAACTCTAAAATGAAAAGAAAAAGAAAGGAAACTTTTCTTTCTTTCGTTTAATGATCTCGGGAACATAACGGTAACGTTACTGAAGAAACGTGGATCGGCTCACTGGTAGACGATCAACTTTCCTCGGGTATGAGTATGCTATATCACCGATGGTTCTCCGGAGTATGAATTCTTCCACCTACAAAACGAGCAGCACCGTGAACTTACCCCTCAGAAAGGGACAGAGGGGTCCTCTTTGGGGTAACCCTCCGGTGTGAGAATAAGAGATTGTAGGAGAAGATAATAATCTGAAAGTGAGTAAGGATTTAGAGTGTATTTTCTTGCTTACCTCCCCTTGTGGAGGTGGTGTGGTATTTATAGTGTTAGGGTTTCCAATGATTGGGCTCAGACCCAATTAGGGCCTTTTTGGCCTCCTCCTATTGCTTCGCGCCACGTGTCCTTAGGACACCTGGTGCTTTTTCATTGATTATTCTCTGACCAAGGTATTTCACCTGACCCATGTGCAATCACGTGGTAGCACATTGGTTTTGCTGAGTTGTCCACCTTTCATTGGCAGCTGTCAACATCAGCATATTCTTTATTCCTTAAAGGATACCTTCTGGAAGGTTGTCTGATGAGCACAATCATGGTTGTCCTTATCCTGATTTGGATAAGGATGTGATTGATTATGTGCATGTGTGATATGCGCCTATCCTGGGGATGCGCGAAGTCTTCTCTTTATTCTCACGCGCAGATGTTTCATGCACAGATGTGATATGCGCAAGCATATGTAATATGCGTGAGCATATGTGATATGCGCCACGCGCAGATGCGCCACGCGCAGATGTGATATGCGTGAGCATGTGATATGCGCCACGCGCAGATGCGCCACGCGCAGATGTGATATGCGTGAGCATATATGGTGCGTGAGCATATGTGATACGCGTGAGCATATGTGATGCGTGAGCATATGTGATATGCGTGAGCATATGTGATATGCGCCATGCGCATAGGTTTTGGCTTTGTGCCTTCATGACATCCTGATTTCAAGCCTCTTGTCTATATCTTGTGGGTTGACCCGCCCCGCTCGATGTTAAGGCGGGTGCATACCTCTTCAAGCCCCCCCAGTCTAATGTGTGTCTTGTCTCGCGCGAGCGAGGTAAGATAGATATTAGACTTAATAGTTTGCTCTTTTAATAGGGTTTGTCTTTTCTTTTTGTTTCTCATATGTGCGTTGCGCGAAATTCTATCCTTTTGGTTGAAATGAATCGTCCATGTACGTGGTTGGTTGGTGCTGACATGCGTCAGAGATGGAGACATGTGTCAGACTTTTCGTGTGCTCGAGGTGCTACAGTTGCCTTTCATGTCTCCTCACACAATGTCAGGAACACGTGTCGCGCTCGTGTTGGCCTGCACCTGCGAGTGGGGGCGCGTGAACTCTGATCAGTACCTGTTTCTTTCTCTCTCCTGGGCCTATAAAAGCAAGCCTTTTGAGTTGTTATTCTTCATCTTCATTGTTATTTCAGAGCTCTTTCTTCTTCAATTTTCATTCCGATTAAGAGCCTTTGTCTTTTGCTTCCAGATTTCCGTTCTTGAAGTAACCGATGTTTGATTCACAGTTGTATGTCTGATAACCCAGACACCACAATCTCCCCCAGCAAACGCCGTGTAAAATCATTAGTTATGTCCACTTTGAAGAAGACCGGCAAGGGAAAACGGGCTGCCGAGGCCTCGTCGGAGGAGGTGGGGAAGAGCAAAACAGTGAAGAGATGGGATGAGATTCCCTGCAAACTGAAACAGTCTGATTTCGACAATCTCATCGCCTCTCAGGGTTTTCTCCCTGAGTACGGCTGTCTGCTCCCGGCGGCCGGGCAAACGGCGGCAGATCCGCCCACCGGCTATATCTCCTTATACTGTCACTTTTTCACTCACTGTAACCTTCGTCTCCGGATGACAAGGTTTATGGGTGCGCTGCTTCAGTTTTATGGGATTCACATATCCCAAGTCCATCCTTGTGGACTAGTGCGCATGACTCATTTTGAGTTCATGTGCAAAGCTCAGCGCGAGGAGCCCACCCCTCGGCGCTTTCAATATTTTTACAAGCCAAAAATCCAAGATTCTTGGTTCTCATTCATACCTCGCAGTCAGAAGGTTAAGTGCTGCACTGTTTCCTTCAAAAGCCTTCATGACTGGTCTGAGAAATTTTTTTATATTAAGGCTGGTGTGATTCCCATCCGCATGACCATGCGCGCGATCACTTCTGCGCCCGCGGATGAGAATGTTCTTAAGAACCCCACGGGCACGTGGGTTAACAAGTTAATTGCTGAACCATCCCCCGCCAAGAATATTTGCGAGGAGGCGCTGGTGGGGGTTGGTATGAGCAAGAGGTGGACCGACAGCGCGACTGAGCCTGTCATTCAAGTTGATGGCTTAGGTGAGTTATTAGCTCATTGCATTATTTCTGCGCGAATATAATTCGTTTTGCTGATATCATTTGTCTTGTATTATGCAGTAAGCAAGGAATACGTCCACGCCGCCTATGATGAGCATATGGAGGGTGGCTCTGTCGCGCTGGGCGCTGGGGAAGTTGCTTTCCCCGATCGCTTCGATGATATGTTCATCCCTGTTGATTTGGGATATTGCTTTGACAGCGATGCGCCTGGTAAGCCTTTGTACTTATGCTTATGCCTTTAGAATACCAAATTTGGTTAACATTTATGTTGCACGTATTGTAGATGCGCTCGAGAACTATGAGCTGGAGCTCGCGGAAGAAGAGGTGGAGGAAGAAGCTGAGGCGCCACAACTCAAGCGCAAAGCTAAAGGCAAAACTGGCGCAGGGGCCAGTAAAAAACAGAAGAAAAATGATGCCCCTGTTGCTCAGGATCCTCCTACTCAAGCGAAGGGACTTGAGAAAACCAAGGGGTTTACCTCCAAGTTTTCCTCGTCTTCTTTGCCTCGAGGTGTGGGCAATCCTCCTGTCCACACGAGGTATGGTGCCGCCACTTCATCTCTTCGCGCGGCGGACAAGGGAAGCGGCGCTGCGCCTGCTGTTTCATCTTCTCCAATAGGTATACTTTGTTTATATTTTGTGGTTTTATGAGCGTGATTCCGATAGAGTTATTAATGAATCTTTGCTCACTCAAATGTTTGTAGAGCCGGCGACCTTGGTGGATCAACCTTAGGCGCAGCAAGGTACCGAGGCTGCGCCGAAGGTTGCTTTGAAGTCCCCTGTTTTACCCTCGAAAAGGGGGAAAATGGACTTCATGGCGATGCTCAATTCGCGGACGGCGGTGCGCCAAGGTATTTATTGCGCTTTTGATTTTCTGACTTTTTTTTTTTTTTTTTTAGGTCAAGTCATGAATCATTTCTCTTTGGTTTTTTCATAGAAATTATAGCTAGCACACAAGCTGCTGGTGGCACTGCTGGCGCCGGCGCCGTTAGTTCTGCTCCTGCTCCTACAAGCACTGAATCTCCTCTCATTGGGATTACTAAGGAGCAGGAGACCATTTTACGCGCTGATCTAACGGCGTCGAGACCTCCCTCACCTCCTCTTGCGCGCGGCCCTCCTTGCGAGACTGTTTTTGATTTTTCCAAGTCGCAGGAGAAAAGACCTGTTACAGAGGATGATGAGGAGGTCAATTTTGAAGATTCCGATGGCGGACGCGCAAGCCCTGTAGCGCCATGAGATTTCGTGGCGCAGCCTTCTCGTGGGGCTGGCGCTGACTTTTCTGCTGGCTCTCCGCAGGTATAAGTTTGTTTTGCTCCGCTATGCGGACTTCCATATTAATGTTTAGATGACTAAAACGTTGCTTTTGCGTTGCTTTGTGTTTGCAGGAAGCCGATCACATATACCGCCCGAGATGGAATATTACTGAGGATAGCTAATTTCAATCCATGGGTGTGTGTGAAGACTTCTGGGCTCACTCTGTGCCTCCGGCTGAAAGGAGGTTTCAGGAGGACCGCGCTCACGTGGACTTGCTCAATGACCACCTTTTTGGTGGGTCTGCGTTCTTTGCTGCCTCCCAAGAGCTTCGCAATGATTATATAAAAGTGCGTGATGCCCTTGTGGAGGCCAAGCAAGAGGCTAAGGTTTCTACTTGGAATCTTTCTGACGCTCGAGAGAGAGCTGAGAAACTCCAAGCAGAACTTAGCGAGAACCGAGCAAGTGCCAACGCTGCCTTTGTGAAGCGCGGGCATGAGCTGCAGGCTGCGCGGGAGAAGCTGCAGGCGGCAGAGGCGGATGCGGCCAGGTACGCGCGCCGAGCGCGTGACTTGGAGTTGGAGGCAGAGGCGCGTGATCAAACTCTTGTGCAGGCTATCACTGACAAATCTTTATTAGAGAGTGAGGTTGTGCGCCTGAAGAAAGAGCTCGAAGCTGCGCGGGCAGAAAAGGATGAAGCCCTGGCTGGCAGCAGCGTCTAACAGCGAAGAGCTCGATGCTGCGCGAGCGGAAAGAAATGAGGCCTTGGCGGCAGCAGCGTCCGACAGAGAAGAGCTAAAACAGACCAAGGAAACTGTTGAGTTGTGAAACTCTCAGATTCCTGCTCTTGAGACGTCTGTTTCTTCCCTCGCGCAGGATCGCCAATGGCTAGTTTCATAGGGTGTGACTCGTTGCGCTTACGCGATGAAATACTCAGACGAGTTTCAGACCCTTGTGATGGATTGCAATGCTGCGTCGCGCTTGGTGGGTCGAGCTGAAGGGTTTAAGGATGGCTATGAATATAGCATGCTGAAAAAGAATCCATCCGACTACCCTTATCAGCTCGACGTTGTCTGCGCTGATATGGCCGAAGTGGGGGAGAAGTACTTGATGTAACACCCCGACCAAAGGCGGATTATACATCGGGGCGCCACATATTGTTTCATTACTCGTGACACTATTTGGGTGTCAATATTTAATAAATATATTCATTCGCGCACGCGCAGCGTAAACACAAGATAACATAAATCAACATAAATCATTATATTATAAGGCAAAATATTCGAACAACCATAACTTGTCTTGATACATTTTAATCTAGGTCCAAAAGTAAAAACGTCCTACGTGTCCACAAGCTTCGAATGTAGCTACAGCAAACCTGAACATGTGTTAAAATAAAACGTCAAACACTTGCGTGTTGGTGAGAAATCAAGTTTAATAGATAATAGATAACAATAATCACTGCGCGCAACACGTGTATGTCTGGTGTTTAACAAGGGTGTAATCAGATTGCGATCAAGCCTAAATAGATCATAGTTCATAGTTCAATCCGTGCTCCCAAATGAGCACAAAAACAAGAAAACATCTGTGCAAGTGTAAACAAAGAAAACCGTAAACGATAGGTCTCCCGTGTTCATCTAATGGATCCATGAAAACTTCGGAATAGGCCGAACAAAGCGGTTAATGATACACACATACAAATAAACAGCCAAGTAAACGTCCTCAACACATGGGATACTGCGCGACTAAAGTTCATAAACAAGTTTAAGACTCGAGTTTGTACGAACACATGAACATCCCAAAACATTAAAAATAAAAAGGGATTAGATACGAGATTACTCACTTGATAAAGATGCGTTGAAAGATAATGCAAGAACCAACTTTAAACAAGCACAAGTTAACCTATAAATAAGATTATTGTTTTAATGTCTTGAATATAAGTTAGCATAATTAATAAGTAACTTAAACAAATTATTATATATTATAGATTACCGGAAAACAGGGCAGAACAGAAGAGAGGACGAAGGCAGAGAGAGGAGGCGACAGAGGACAACGGCAGAGAGCAAAGGAAGAGAAAGATAATAAGTATTTGTGTGTGTAGTGTTAAGAAAATAGCATTATTATTTATAGGGAAACCCTAGGGAACACAATCTCTAGAAAAGGGGAAAAGATCTTCAACAGGATCAAGCAAAAGATAACAAAAGCAAAAAGGTTCCAAAAGCAAAAGATATCAAAAGATATGGCAGCTGCAGGGGACAAGGGAAAAGCTGACAGGTAATAGTAAACAGGCATGGGAGGGTCAGATAAAGGTACTGGTCAAGCATGGAAAAGCAGATCTCAAAAGATAATGTCAGTCACTTTTTCTGCCAACCAATGGGGTTGGTGCGCATGCTGCGCCGAAAGTAACTTTTCAGACATAAGATAGGTCAGGTCAACAGCACAGAAGATAAGACATCACAAAAGTAAACGGCTAGATTAAACAGAAGACTCAAAGGGTTTAGCGCGAGAAGGCATCGAGCGCGCGAAGGCGGACACAGAGGGTCAAGAGTGCGTGAGCGCGAAGGCAGACAGAACAAACCTTAGCGCACTGCGGGAAGAACTACAATTCTAAGCGCGCTGTGGGGACAGCTCGCCTCGCGTATCGCAGTAACAGATGGTCTTCACGCAGGCTTCCTCGTAAGGAGTCTGGCGCGTGGAGCTGCGCAGACAACCTTAGGCGGGAAGAAACAAAGGACAAACAAAGAGAAGGGGGGGGGGGTTCAAGGCTTAAGGACGGAACGACGACAAGAAAGAGAGAGGCGGGACGGCAACAAGAGGGAAAAGAAGGCGGAGAGAAGAAGAGGGACGGGACGGCGGAAAGGAAGAGGCGGGAAGGAAAATATTATTAGTAATATATATATTTTAAATGTCAAGTTTTAAAAGAAAATAATTAAATTTTAAATCATAAAAAGAATCGGATCAGAAAACGGGTACCTGGGTCGGGTCGGATTCGGGCAGATGTCACAGTCTCCCCTACTTTAAGAAATTTCGTCCCGAAATTTATCTCGAAGTAGGTTGCGCAGAGAACAGGTGCGGGTACTTGATCTTCATTTGATCTTTCCTTTCCCATGTAAACTCGGCTCCGCGCTTGGACTCCCAGCGGACTTTCACGATAGGGATGCGACTGCGCTTGGTTTGCTTTACCTCGCGATCCAAAATCTCAACAGGCTTCTCAACGAAATGCATGGATTCATCAAATTGAACTTCATCAAGTGAAATGTGAAGGTTCTCGTCAGCTAAACATTTCTTGAGATTGGAAACATGGAACGTTGGATGCACATTGCTGAGCGCGGGCGGCAGGTCAAGTCTGTAGGCAACTTTTCCCACACGCGCGAGAATCTTGAATGGACCAACATAACGAGGAGCAAGCTTACCTTTCTTCCCAAAGCGGACAACACCCTTCCAGGGCGACACTTTGAGGAGAACAAGATCACCAACTTGAAATTCGAGAGGCTTCCGCCTACGATCTGCGTAACTCTTCTGTCGGCTTCTGGCAGTCAGCAGATGATCACGGATCTTGGCGATTTTATCGGTTGTCTCTTAAACAAGTTCGGGTCCTGTGATTTGAGCTTCACCCACTTCGCTCCAACAAATCGGGGAGCGGCACTTACGACCGTAAAGTGCTTCAAATGGGGCCATACCAACACTGGAATGATAGCTGTTATTATAAGAGAACTCGACCAGAGGTAGGTGTGAATCCCAATTACCTCCAAAATCAAGAACACAAGATCGGAGCATATCCTCAAGAGTTTGAATAGTTCGCTCAGACTGTCCGTCAGTCTGAGGATGATATGCAGTACTCATGTCCAAGCGAGTTCCTAGCGCAGATTGGAGAGATTTCCAAAAGCGGGATATAAAACGGCCATCGCGATCAGATATGATGCTCAAAGGAGTACCATGACGGCAGACAATCTCCTTGACATAAAGCTGCGCGAGTTGCTCAACACGGTAGTTTTCACGAATGGGCAGAAAGTGAGCAGACTTAGTCAAACGATCCACTATTACCCAAATGCTATCGTGTTTGCTTGCTGTCAAAGGTAACTTGGTAATAAAGTCCATCGCTATACCTTCCCATTTCCACGTAGGAATTTCTGGTTGTTCTAGCAAACCAGATGGGCATTGGTGTTCAGCTTTTACCTTAGAACAAGTCAGGCATTTAGCTACGAACACAGCAATATCCTTTTTCATACCGGGCCACCAATAAGTTATGCGCAAATCCTTGTACATTTTATCAGCGCCGGGATGAATAGAATACCGAGATTTATGCGCTTCACTCAGGATATCAGCGCGAAGATTCTCATCAAAGGGAATCCAGATGCGATTGAGATAGCAGAGAATTCCACTCAGATTAGGGACAAAGTGAGCTTCCGCGCCACACGCTAACTCGGCGCGAAGGTTACCATTACTGATGGATGCGCGCTGCGCGTCACGAATGCGTGATTCAAGATTGCTCTGAATCGGCGCAAAGTGAAGCTGCGTGCGCGGCAAGATACAGTTAAGTTGGCTGGGTTTACGGCTGAGCGCATCGGCTACCACATTAGCCTTACCAGGATGATACCGGATCTCACAATCGTAATCGCTGATGAGTTCGTTCTATCGGCGTTGTCTCATGTTGAGTTCCTTTTGATCAAAAATATGCTGAAGGCTTTTATGGTCAGTGTAGAGGATACACTTAGTACCATAAAGGTAGTGTCTCCAGATCTTCAAGGCAAATACAACTGCGCCTAGTTCGAGGTCGTGAGTTGTATAATTCTTTTCATGAACCTTGAGTTGCCTTGATGCGTAAGCGATAACCTTGCCTCGTTGCATAAGAACACAACCGAGACCTTGGTTGGATGCATCGCAATACACGACAAAATTATCATTACCCTCAGGTTGCGCAAGAACAGGAGCTTCACACAACAAACGCTTGAGCGTCAGAAAGGCTTCTTCTTGCTTCGAGCCCCAAATATACGGTTTACCTTTGTGCGTCAGAGTTGTTAAAGGCAATGCGATCTTTGAGAAGTTCGAAATAAATCGCCGGTAGTAACCAGCTAAGCCCAAGAAGGAACGGATTTCGGTAGGAGTGGATGGCGTAATCCAGTTCTTGATTGCTTCAATCTTGGATGGGTCGACATGAATACCCATCTTGTTTACAACATGACCAAGAAACTGTACTTCATCCGACCAGAATTCACACTTGGAGAGCTTGGCAAAGAGCTGCTCGGCTCTAAGCCTTTGCAACACCAACCGAAGATGTTGCTCATGCTCGGCCTTGGTCTTAGAATACACCAGAACATCATCGATAAACACAATCACGAATTTATCCAAGAAAGGCCTACACACCCGATTCATTAGATCCATGAAAACGGCGGGTGCGTTGGTTAAACCGAAGGACATGACCAAGAATTCAAAATGGCCATAGCGAGTACGAAAAGCAGTCTTGGGAATATCTTCATCGCGGATGCGCAACTGGTGATAGCCAGAGCGGAGATCGATCTTGGAGAAACAAGAGGCACCTTGGAGTTGATCAAAGAGGTCGTCAATACGCGGTAAGGGATACCGGTTCTTAATGGTGAGTTTGTTCAACTCGCGGTAATCGATACACATGCGAAACGTACCATCTTTCTTTTTAACGAACAACACCGGAGCACCCCAGGGCGAAGAGCTAGGGCGAATGAATCCTTTAGCGGTCAACTCTTGAAGTTGACTTGCCAATTCTTGCATTTCAGCGGGTGCAAGACGATAAGGAGATTTGGCTACGGGGGAAGCACCAGGGACAAGATCAACACGAAACTCGACTTCACGAGCGGGAGGGATACCAGGAAGATCATCGGGAAAAACTTCAGGGAAGTCACGCACTATAGGGATTTCGCGAAGTTTCTTCTTTCCTTCATCGGGTTTAACCACATGGGCTAAAAATGCAATACACTTCTTCCGCATGAGTCTTTGGGCTTCGGCGCAAGACATAAGCTTAAGACCACTGGAGGGTTTCTCGCCGTAGATGTGAAGATCACCGTTTTCTCGAGGAATGCGAATCAACTTCTTGGCGCAAATAACTTCGGCGCGATTATTCGAGAGCCAGTCCATACCAATGATAACATCGAAACTTCCAAGAGGCATGGGGATGAGGTCGATTAGAAAATCGTTTTCGTTAAGGTTAAGCGTGCAATCCTTAATCACGGAGTTTATTAAAATAGTTTCACCATTAGCCAACTCAACTAAAAAGTTTTCGTTTAAGTTATCGCGCGGTCGCGCAAGCTTCTGCTCAAACGCGCGAGAAATAAAACTTCTATCGGCGCCAGTATCAAAAAGTACGGAAACATAATGTCCGTTAAGCAAAAATGTACCATTAACTACGTCATTATTCGCTTGCGCTTGGTGCGCGGTTATGTTAAAAGCTCGTCCGCGCGTCACTTGGTTCGAGATTTGGTTAACCGGATTTGCTTGTGTGATTTGCACTTGTAGTCTCGGGCACGCGTTCCGGAAATGACTGGGATCACCGCAGTTAAAGCACGACCTGGGTCGTGGATTAAGGTAAGTTGGTTGAGGGTTTAGCGGGTAGGTTGGTGGTGTTTGCGCGATTGGGTTGGCGGGAGGGACTCTACAGAACTCAGCAGAGTGACCAACGCGGCCACATCGGTTACATTGTCGACACGGGGTTTGGGTTGGGTGGTGAAGTTTACAGGTTGGGCAAAAGGGTTGGGTTCCTGTGTAAGGTTTCTTAGTGGGCGGGGCAGGGAGTGCGGGATTGGTTAAGGCATAGTTGTGGACTATAGGGGGAGTTGGGTAGGCTGACAGTGGGGTAGGGGCGTATACTGGAGGTAGGTACGGTTGCTGGATAATGGGTGGGTTGGTAAGCGTATAAACTTGTCTGCGCCTACGCTTCGGGTTGTTATGGTTTGAGGGTTCTGGTTTGGTTTCTGTTGGTTCAGGGGCAGTCTTGGTGGGTTTGGTCTTCTCAGTTCCCCGCAGGAACAGGGTTCCTGCTCTGACATGGTTGTCGCTGAGCACAGCGGCCAACTCGATGGCGTCAGAGAGGGTTGCTGGGTTTCTGGCCCATACAGAATCTTGAATTTCCATGGGGAGACCCCCAAGGAACTTCTCGATGGCTCGGCGGGAAGGGGTAACAAGGTGAGGGACAAGCAGGCTTAGTTCATGGAAGCGCGTCGCGTACTCGCGCGCTTCGCCACTGTATTGCTTCAAGTTCCAAAATTCTTCCTCCAGGCGCTTAACTTCGTTGGGAGGGCAGAATTCTCGCGTCAAGAGATCCTTAAATTCCTCCCAGAGCATGCTGGAAGCAGCCTCTGCGCCACGCGCATGAGCTACTCCATTCCACCATGTAAGCGCTCTAGATTCTAGGACACTGGAAGCATATAGGGTTCGTCGGTCTGAAGGGCATTGGGTATGGAGGAAAGTGTTTTCAATCTTCTCGAGCCATTGGAGCATCACGGTGGCTCCTTCAAGCCCTGTGAATTTCGGAGGGTTACCCGCATTAAAGGACTTAATGTTGTAACCGGAGGTATTGTTTTGGCTCAAAGCTTGGGCTATTGCGGCGGCCATTTCCTGGGAACGTTGCTATCTACGCCTGCGCGAGACTTCTCTCCTCTGATGACGGCGAGATAGCGGAGGCATTCTATAAAAGTTTTAGTTTTAGTTAATATCTTAGCGCAAAGTATAATCTTATAAAGCTTGGTTTCGCGGGGTTAGATACCATCAACAGTTAAAGTAAAACCTGAATTTGATTGTAACTTAATACAGGTAACAAATTCGAATCGAGAATCGACAATTCATGTATCACCATGACTTTCCGAATTCTCAATTTAAAATGACGAGTAAACGAGTATTGGAGATTGACGATTCATGTATCACCATGACTTTTCAATCCTCAATATAAAATATACAAGAAAATGAGTATTGGAGGTTGACAATTCATGTATCACCATGACTTTTCAAGTCTCCAACCTCAGAACATAATCGTAAATGGAATTTGAAAATCAACTATTCATGTATCACCATGACTTTTCGGATTTTCAATCCCAACAAACGAATATGTAAGTAAAACCAATAAAAATCGAAATTCAGCAATAATCGAAATATCGCGAAATAAAACATAAAACCATACGCTGCGTCTGCGCAAGCATATTTATAAATAACGAGTACTTAACAATAAGCGCGCAAACATGAGATTTCTCTCATGCGCGAGAAGGGACTCTTAGGCATTCTAGGCCGTTACGTCTAACCACCTATCCTAAAGTCACGGAGCTCTGATACCAATCTGTAACACCCCGACCAAAGGCGGATTATACATCGGGGCGCCACATATTGTTTCATTACTCGTGACACTATTTGGGTGTCAATATTTAATAAATATATTCATTCGCGCACGCGCAGCGTAAACACAAGATAACATAAATCAACATAAATCATTATATTATAAGGCAAAATATTCGAACAACCATAACTTGTCTTGATACATTTTAATCTAGGTCCAAAAGTAAAAACGTCCTACGTGTCCACAAGCTTCGAATGTAGCTACAGCAAACCTGAACATGTGTTAAAATAAAACGTCAAACACTTGCGTGTTGGTGAGAAATCAAGTTTAATAGATAATAGATAACAATAATCACTGCGCGCAACACGTGTATGTCTGGTGTTTAACAAGGGTGTAATCAGATTGCGATCAAGCCTAAATAGATCATAGTTCATAGTTCAATCCGTGCTCCCAAATGAGCACAAAAACAAGAAAACATCTGTGCAAGTGTAAACAAAGAAAACCGTAAACGATAGGTCTCCCGTGTTCATCTAATGGATCCATGAAAACTTCGGAATAGGCCGAACAAAGCGGTTAATGATACACACATACAAATAAACAGCCAAGTAAACGTCCTCAACACATGGGATACTGCGCGACTAAAGTTCATAAACAAGTTTAAGACTCGAGTTTGTACGAACACATGAACATCCCAAAACATTAAAAATAAAAAGGGATTAGATACGAGATTACTCACTTGATAAAGATGCGTTGAAAGATAATGCAAGAACCAACTTTAAACAAGCACAAGTTAACCTATAAATAAGATTATTGTTTTAATGTCTTGAATATAAGTTAGCATAATTAATAAGTAACTTAAACAAATTATTATATATTATAGATTACCGGAAAACAGGGCAGAACAGAAGAGAGGACGAAGGCAGAGAGAGGAGGCGACAGAGGACAACGGCAGAGAGCAAAGGAAGAGAAAGATAATAAGTATTTGTGTGTGTAGTGTTAAGAAAATAGCATTATTATTTATAGGGAAACCCTAGGGAACACAATCTCTAGAAAAGGGGAAAAGATCTTCAACAGGATCAAGCAAAAGATAACAAAAGCAAAAAGGTTCCAAAAGCAAAAGATATCAAAAGATATGGCAGCTGCAGGGGACAAGGGAAAAGCTGACAGGTAATAGTAAACAGGCATGGGAGGGTCAGATAAAGGTACTGGTCAAGCATGGAAAAGCAGATCTCAAAAGATAATGTCAGTCACTTTTTCTGCCAACCAATGGGGTTGGTGCGCATGCTGCGCCGAAAGTAACTTTTCAGACATAAGATAGGTCAGGTCAACAGCACAGAAGATAAGACATCACAAAAGTAAACGGCTAGATTAAACAGAAGACTCAAAGGGTTTAGCGCGAGAAGGCATCGAGCGCGCGAAGGCGGACACAGAGGGTCAAGAGTGCGTGAGCGCGAAGGCAGACAGAACAAACCTTAGCGCACTGCGGGAAGAACTACAATTCTAAGCGCGCTGTGGGGACAGCTCGCCTCGCGTATCGCAGTAACAGATGGTCTTCACGCAGGCTTCCTCGTAAGGAGTCTGGCGCGTGGAGCTGCGCAGACAACCTTAGGCGGGAAGAAACAAAGGACAAACAAAGAGAAGGGGGGGTTCAAGGCTTAAGGGCGGAACGACGACAAGAGAGAGAGAGGCGGGACGGCAACAAGAGGGAAAAGAAGGCGGAGAGAAGAAGAGGGACGGGACGGCGGAAAGGAAGAGAGAGGAAGAGGCGGGAAGGAAAATATTATTAGTAATATATATATTTTAAATGTCAAGTTTTAAAAGAAAATAATTAAATTTTAAATCATAAAAAGAATCGGATCAGAAAACGGGTACCTGGGTCGGGTCGGATTCGGGTAGATGTCACACTTGAATACTCCAATTCCCATCCTTGAGTGGGTATTTTAACCTTAATGAGTTTACCTTGACTTATTTTCCTAGTCTTTTGTACTCATAATTTTCCTTATGACTTGCAGATAGCCGCGCTTGCTGACCAGCCCGATCTCGGCTCGCTAAAGAAATTACTTGACGAGTGTGAAGGGACTGGTGGCAGCGATGATGGCGCGGGCAATGCTGCCTCTGCTAGCGGCTCTGGCGTGGCCAAAGGACCGACTCCTGACACTATCGTGATAGAAGACGACTCCATTCAAGACGAACAGCTTGATTATGGTAAGTTTGGAGATGACGAGGAGCGGGCTGCGCCAGATGCTGAGGGAGGGGGTAATGATGAGGACGGTGAAGAGGCTGATGTTAATATAGAGACTTGAGAAGCCCTTCATGTTTTTTTTTTTTTTTTGTAGTTTTTATCTCATCATTTTGTAAATTTGTAAACTTCTATGTTTTGGAATGAAATTTTGTTTTTCCCTTATTTGCATCTTGCGCATTCCCAATTCATCTCTTTATATTGCGTGTGTTTGCTTGTTGAATATAAGATATGCTTGCACATTGAAACTTGAACAAGGTTGTAAGGAAATTATTTTACTTAGTCCTTGTCATATTTCAAGTTATTTTGCAATATTCCGAATATGTTGACACGTGCTTTGGCATTTCATTATTCCTCTTTTGCGCGGCGTTATCGCGCATTTATTATAGGGAATGATGAGTTTTTTAGCCTTTACGTGTCAGTATGTGTTACTCTGATATCCATTACAATCTCATGCGCGACCTCGACCTGAGACCTTAACAACTATGTTTTGGCATGCGCTTTGCCTTAGCTGTGCTTAGGTATTTTTATGGTCTAGCTGTGCAGCATGTAGGATGAATGTTGTGAGTAATTTGAGCTAAGGCTCATATTATTGGGCGAAGGCCCTGAGCTAAGGCTCATATTATTGGGCTAAGGTCCTGACGTTTTAGAGTTAAAACTCGTTAACGCGTTTGAGCTTGGAGCTCGCGCATGTATGTTTTACTTCGTTTTATTTTTAGTTTTGATGTCAATACAATGTTGTCATATTGCTCAAAATTAATAAAGGGAAGTGTGAAACATGTATGCAAAAGGTAATAGAACACACATTAAGAGAAAATAGTGCATATCGTTATTCATAATGGCTTAAAAAGTCTTGATTACAAACTTGACAATTTTTACATGAAACATTTTCTAAGCTGCGCTGCGTTCCATGTGCGCGGGATCTTCTTTCCATTCAAATCTTTTAAAGCGTATGCGCCTTTTCCCAATTCTTCCGAGACTTGATAAGGTCCCTCCCAGTTGGGGGACATCTTTCCCGGGGGTATCGCGCGACTAGCTTCATTGTTCCGAAGGACGAAATCATTCTTCTTGAAGTGGCATTCTTTCACGCGCTGATTGTAATATTTTTCTAGTTTTTTCTTATATTTGGCTTCACTGATGATAGCCGCCTCTCCGCGCCCTTCAAGTAAGTTGAGATCCAACCTCCTTTCGCGCTCGTTATCCATCTTACTCATCATGAGCACTCTATGGGATGGGCATCCAATCTCTGCTGGAATCATAGCCTTCGTTCCATAGGTTAGGCTGAACGGGGATTCGCCATTGCTGGTTTTGCTTAATGTCCTGTGCGCCCACAGGACATTAGGTAGCTCCTAGACCCATGAATGGGATTCTCCCTCCAACCTTTTCTTCAGCCCATTCAGCAAGCTTTGGTTCGCGCGCTCCACTTGGCCATTCCCCTGAGGGTGGTATACTGAAGTGAAGACTTGGTTGATGCGCAATTCCTTGAGCCAGCTGGATATCTTCCTGTCAGTGAATTGTTTGCCATTGTCGCTCACAATTTCCATTGGCAGGCCAAAACGGCATATGATGTGGCTCCAAATAAATTGCTTCATTGCCTCGGCTGTGATTTTTGCTAGTGGCTTGGCTTCAACCCATTTTGTGAAATAGTCTACTGCCACTACCAAAAACTTTACTCGCCCTTGCGCTTGTGGTAAGGGACCCATAATATCGATTGCCCATTTGTGGAAAGGCCATGCGGAGGTCACCGGAATCAAGTTGTTCTTTGGCCGCATGGTGTTTGGCGCATAGCTCTGACACGCTTTGCATTTTTGGATCTCTTTTAACGCGTCCAAGTACATGCCTGGCCAATAGTAACCTGCGTTCATTGCCTTGGCAACCACCATGCGCGGGCCAGCATGTATTCCACAGATTCCTTCGTGTATCTCTCTGATCACATAGCTTGCTTCCTCGGCATCCAGACATTTCATGAGCGGTCCAAGATAAGAGCGTCGATATAACGTACCATCAAGCAGTTCGTAGTTCTGCGACTTGTGTCTTATCTTCCTCGCCTGTGCGCGATCGTCCGGTACCTTTCCCTCCTTCAAGAATTCCATTAATGGAGTTATCCATGATGAAGGTGTTGTATGAATTACAAGGACAGACTTCGCTCCCACCGACGGATTGCTCATTTCTTCCACCCTGACATCTTTGCCAAAGTTATCGAAGCTGGTTGATGCCATCTTGCTCAGCGCGTCGGCAGACTTGTTTTCACTGCGCGGAATATGTATGATTCTGAAGAAGTCAAATTGCTCGGTGAGTTTCTTCGCCTGCTCTAAATACAGAGGCATAGTGTTCTCCTTGGCATCATAAAGGCCATTGACCTGTGCTGCTACCAAGTATGAATCGACATGAGCCTCTAGCTTTTTAACTCCGAACTTGTGCGTGATGCGCAGACCAGCCAGCAGGGCTTCATACTCAGCTTCATTTTTGGTGCTCTTGAAATCCAACCTGATTGCGTAAGTATACTCATGACTTTCTGGATCCACCAGTTTGAGGCCTGCGCCGGACCCTTCGTTGTTTGAAGCTCCATCAGTGAATAATCTCCAAACATTTTCTTCATTATTGGCTTGCGGAGGGTCTACCTCGCGCTGAGCCTCTTCAATTTTTCCTTCAGGGATTTCTGCGATGAAATCAGCTAAGACTTGTCCCTTTATTGCTGGACGGGGCTTATAGGTGATCGTGTGCTCTCCTAATTCCAGCGCCCATTTTGTCAGCCTTCCTGAGAGCGCGGGACGCCGCAAGACTTGCTGGATGTTGTAACCAGTCAGGACTTCAATAGGATGACCATTGAAATATCTGTGAAGCTTGCGTGACGCATGCGTTAGTGATAAAACTAACTTTTCCATGATGGTGTAGCGCGTCTCAGGATCTATCAGCACCCGACTTACATAATAGATTGGTGTTTGGATTCCCTTGCGATCCACCAACAACACTGCGCCAATGGCGCGCTCTCCTGCTGACAGGTACAACGTTAGAGTTTCGCCAGGTAGTGGAGCTGTGAGCACAGGCAGATTTATCAGACATTCTTTTATCTCACTGAAAGCTTGCTCGGCCTCAGGCGTCCACTTGAATTGGCTTTTCTTTAAGCAATTTCTCAATGTATTAACGAATGGGGTAGCTTTGCTTGCATGGTTCGCTAGGAACCTGTTAATTGATACCAATCTACCATTCAACTTTTGAACTTCCTTCATGGTGGATGGTGAGGGCATGTCAAGGATAGCCTCCACCTTCTCTGGGTTCACCTTGAAACCATCCTTGGTGACCATTACACCGAGGAATTTCCCTTCTTCTACGCCGAATGTGCATTTGCTCGGGTTGAGCTTCATGTTTACTTCCTTTAGGAGCCAAAGGGTTTCTTCGATGTCTTTGAGCATTTGTTTTTCCTCCCTGCTTTTAATCACCAAATCATCCACGTAGACTTCTAAGTTTCTTCCAATTTGCTCGTTGAAAACTGCATCCATGAGTCTTTGGTAAGTGGCTCCTGCATTCTTCAAACCAAAGGGCATTTTTGTGTAACAGAAAACACCCTTGTCAGTTCTGAAGGCAGTCTTGTCCTCATCTTGTGGTGCCATTTGAATTTGGTGATAGCCCTTATAGGCATCTAGGAAACACTTGAGCTTAAATGGCGCTACAGAGTCCACCTTCGCGTCAATGTTTGGGAGGGGGTAACAATCTTTTGGACACGCTTTGTTGAGGTTCTTGAAATCAATGCACATTCTCCATGACCCATTGCTCTTCTTTACCATCACAGGATTGGCTACCCATGTTTGGTATCGTATTGGGCGGATGATATTTGCGCGCAGTAGATCTTCTACTTGCTCGTTCATGGCCCTTGCCTTCTCATCCCCCATGACTCTTTTCTTTTGAGCAATTGGCTCTACAGACTTGAATGTGTTGAGAGAATGCTGCGCCAGGTCTCGCGGAACCCCAGTCATATCAGAATGTTGCCACGCGAAGACCGATATATACGTTGTGAGCAATCTTTTCATTCTCACCCTTGTGTCATCTGATATCGTAGCTCCAATTGTGATTGTTTGTTCTGGGAATTTTGGATTGAGAATCCATTCCTCTGGCGCGTTGTTTGCCATTGGAAGCTTCATTCTCCCTTCTCGCGGTATGCTTGTTACTGCGCACAAATGATCTCGGTATACAAATGTTACACCTGTTGGTGTTGGGAACCCCATCGCGCCGTGCGCTGGTGACGGTATGGCGTTGAATTGGGCAATCGTTCCTCTACCCAAGATCATATTATGGCATGAAGTGGTGGGCAAGACCAAGAAGTTGACAATTTCAGCTCGCTTGTGTTTCTCATCCCCCATAGTTAGTTCGAATTGTATCTGACCTAGGGGGTGAATAATTTCGTTTGAGACACCCGAGATTGGTGCGTTCACAATTTCGAGCCTTGCTTGGTCTGCTGGGTCCATCTTCCTAAAACATTGCTCATACATGATGTCTGACTCACCGGTGTCCACCAGGAATTTTGACACCTCGTAATGAGCGATGTGTGTAGTGATGACTAGAGGACTGCTGATGGACGGGCCTCCTCTGATTCTTGGGAAGATTACTTGTTGCTCGCGCCAATCCCCTTGGACTTGCGCGCTTCTCTTCCTCGAACTTTGCCCTTACCTTCCTCCTTCAGCTACACAGATTCTTTTGAATTTTTTACTGGCTGAGGCTCCATCTGGTTGTTCATTCTCTGGTCTTGGGTTTTTCACCAGGTGAGCCAACTTGCCTGATTTCACATCTCTTTCAATCGCATCCTTCAAATGGTGGCATGCATCGGTGTTGTGCCCTGTGGACTTGTGAAACTCACAATACTTGCCACTGTTTGGTGGTCCCTTATGGAGTAATGGCTTGGGGCTTTTAAACTGGACATTCTCTGTGCTTAACACTTGCGAAGGCGTTTTGGTGAGGGGAGTCCATATTCTTGGTAGAGGTCTGTTAGGCTCTCTGCCGCCTTCCCTCTTGTCACCTTCTCCGCGATTACGAATGTCTTTTTGGGGCTGGGGTGAACTTTGTTGCGCTTGCTTTTCTGCGGGAGAATAACTGGTTTGTTGCAACCTGGACCATACGGAGTTTTGTTTGCCCCTCCTTTCATTATTGCGTGGTGCTTCTGTTTGATGCCCTCTATCTCTTGCTCTGTCTTGGGCAATTTGTTTTTCATTTCGCGCGAAGACTCGCGATGCTTCCATAAGCTTAGCCCAAGTGGTTGGCATGCCATCTCTGCTCACGAGAGCTCTGCGGAGTTGATCACTGCGCGCACCTTGAATAAAGGCCACGCGCAAGAGTTGCTCAGTGATACCCCCGATTGCAAGTGATTCCTGATTGAAACGAGTTATGTAGTCTTCAATGGTTTCATCGTTCCTGCGCACGCAGTGCATGATGTCATCGGGGTCGCGCGTGTGTCTGCGCTGCTGTACGAAGTGAGCCTGGAACTTCTCCAATAGCTCTTCGAACCCATCGATTTGTCCTTTCGGTAAGCTTTCGAACCAGACACGTGCTGCGCCCGTGAGGCAGCGAGCAAACATGTGACA
This sequence comes from Bidens hawaiensis, assembly GCF_021521415.1. Lineage (NCBI taxonomy): Eukaryota > Viridiplantae > Streptophyta > Magnoliopsida > Asterales > Asteraceae > Bidens > Bidens hawaiensis. Next base: position 146,163 of record NW_027493317.1, on the reverse strand, counting down.
CCATGTTGGCATCGTCCAGCTTTCTAGGTTTCCAGTGTTGTAAAAACCTTGTAAGAAATCGTCTGGATCTGTTGTGCCATCGTACTTGCCCAAACCACTTGGCATCTTGGTTTTGTGTTGAATGGGAGCCTTCGCGATGCGCTCAGTGAATTTTGAATGCTTCACCAAGATGGCTGGCCTATATGGTGTGGTTACGTCCACTTGCCCTCTCGCTGGTGGGTTGTACGGTGTGTATAGATCCATATCGGCTTTGGCTCCAGGCGCTATGTTCATGTGCGCGCGGAGCTGTGAGCCTCCTGCATGAGTATCTCGCGTCTTCCTCATGCTGTGCACTTCTTCATCACTAAAATCAGCGTGTTCGGTGTGAACAGAGTGACCATCTTCCGGCGCGCGCGCCCTTTTTGTTGTTCCCTGAATGGTCTGTTTATCAAATGCGAGCTTTTGTGTTAAGTCGGCTAACTTTTTGTGTTTGACCAGCTCATTGTATTTGTCCATTAAACGCCGTTGTTCGTTTATGAGCCATTCTTTAGGGTCATTGGTTTCAAATTCCGGACCCATTGGTCCTTTTTGTTTTGCACCAGTCAGATTTTGGAACGTGAGATCGTCTGGAGGAGTTTCAGTCTGGCTATGAGGTGTTGTGATGAAGGGATGGTTACTGGTGGTGCGCGCAGTATCACGCGGCGTCCTCAGAAACTGCTGTCCCTCATTAACACCCTCAAGCTCATTATCCTCCAGAACTTGATCGCTGTTTCGAATACCGGAAACCATGGTGAAGATTTTCAGAGAGAACTGATGAGATAGTGATTTTGTTGCCGTTGTAACAGGTGATGGCGCCAATGAAGAAACGTGGATCGGCTCACTGGTAGACGATCAACTTTCCTCGGGTATGAGTATGCTATATCACCGATGGTTCTCCGGAGTATGAATTCTTCCACCTACAAAATGAGCAGCACCGTGAACTTACCCCTCAGAAAGGGACAGAGGGGTCCTCTTTGGGGTAACCCTCCGGTGTGAGAATAAGAGATTGTAGGAGAAGATAATAATCTGAAAGTGAGTAAGGATTTAGAGTGTATTTTCTTGCTTACCTCCCCTTGTGGAGGTGGTGTGGTATTTATAGTGTTAGGGTTTCTAATGATTGGGCTCAGACCCAATTAGGGCCTTTTTGGCCTCCTCCTATTGCTTCGCGCCACGTGTCCTTAGGACACCTGATGCTTTTTCATTGATTATTCTCTGACCAAAGTATTTCACCTGACCCATGTGCAATCATGTGGTAGCACATGGGTTTTGCTGATTTGTCCACCTTTCATTGGCAGCTGTCAACATCAGCATATTCTTTATTCCTTAAAGGATACCTTCTGGAAGGTTGTCTGATGAGCACAATCATGGTTGTCCTTATCCTGATTTGGATAAGGATGTGATTGATTATGTGCATGTGTGATATGCGCCTATCCTGGGGATGCGCGAAGTCTTCTCTTTATTCTCACGCGCAGATGTTTCATGCGCAAGCATATGTAATATGCGTGAGCATATGTGATATGCGCCACGCGCAGATGCGCCACGCGCAGATGTGATATGCGTGAGCATATATGATGCGTGAGCATGTGATATGCGCCACGCGCAGATGTGATATGCGTGAGCATATATGGTGCGTGAGCATATGTGATACGCGTGAGCATATGTGATGCGTGAGCATATCTGATATGCGTGAGCATATGTGATGCGTGAGCATATGTGATATGCGCCATGCGCATAGGTTTTGGCTTTGTGCCTTCATGACATCCTGATTTCAAACCTCTTGTCTATATCTTGTGGGTTGACCCGCCCCGCTCGATGTTAAGGCGGGTGCATACCTCTTCAGTTACGTTACATTTGAAAGAGCAGTATAACTCAAAAACCCGTTACTTTATGATTACATTGTTATTATTTAGAAAAATGAATACCTAGGTAGGTAAAATATTGTGGTCAAAATGAATATTTTTTTATTAATTCTGATAAAAAATGAATTCTGTAAACGAAAATTTATTATATGATCAAATAGTAAAGCATAGTTATAATTTTTTTTCAATAAAATCAAAGAAATATATTTACCTGAAAAATATCAATAGAAAACAATTATGTGGCTAAAATAGTTTTCTACTTAGAATAGTGAGGACAAACAAATTTAAATAGAAAAAGAAAATTATAATATTATCAAGAAAAGGCCAAATGAATTTATTTCAAGATATTTATTGATCATAATGTGTGAAATAAAGATAAAAACCTTGAATTATAAAGAAAACATGGGACTAACCGACAATCGACATGGAGAAAGGTGTCATTGAAATTGGGAAATCAGGAGCTGACCAGCGGTGGGTCACCGGGTCGAGTCGGTGAGTCGTCTTGTGAATTTTCTAGTTTTTTTTTCGAACTATTTGTGAATTTTCTAGTTAATACATAAATTAACTAGGAATTTTCTAGTTAATTTCTTATATTGGAATTTTCTAGTTTGTTATTTTACAAGACAGAATTACAAATTTTGTCCTTTAAAAAAAGTCAAATTACGGTTCGTGTCATTTTCTAAGTTTCCTTGCAGGCGGTGTACTTTAAACTTTTTTTTCCTACAAGTTATGTCCTTTACGCTAACTGGGTTAGAAAAACTCTGTTAAATCCCATCACGTGAGAAGCATGTGAGGGTAGTTTTGTCTTTTTGCCTACCCTGCTTCTTCTTCTTCTTCTTCTTCTTCTTCTACTTCTTCTTCTTCTTCTTCTTCTTCTGTGCTGCCTCATCTCACTTCTCTCTCTATGTTCTACCACACCATCACCATAACCACTCCTCAAACACCATCACCACCGCCACCATAGCGATTCCCTCATCCACCATCGTCCTCAATTCTGATTCGTTTGGAATTAGGGTTCTATCACAAAACACCTCTTTTTTAGGGTTTTAATTTCTGATTTTTGTTCATCTCTAAAAATAAACCAACCCTACCGTTGGTTTTTCTGGGTTCTGAGCTTCTTGCTCTTCTCCGTTCTTTTTTAACTCTTTTTCTCACTCCAATTTCTGTTCTTTGCTCGGAATCTTGATTTTCCGGTAACTTGTTTTTCACTTCCGGCAACACTTTATTCAACTCCAAGCTGTTGTCTTTTTGCTCATCAGCTCCAGACACAGAATAATAAGTTCTTATTACTTCCGGTTTCTGCTCCGGCAGCGGAGATGGTGGTGACGGCGGCTGTGGCGGCGGAGATGGGGATTCAGCTTCAACAACCGGCTGTGACGGCGGCGCGTATGAATCTTGTTTATTATTATTAATATTAATATTATTAAGATCCATCACTGTATGGTGTTCTCGAAAATAATATCGATCATAGTTGAAATGGGTATCATCGGAAAACCGATAAGGTGACTCCACACGGTGGTTCCACTGCGGAGATAGCTGCCGGAGATCCGGGTAAGAGCTGGTGCTCCGATGTCATTTTAACTGAGTTTTTGCTCAAAAGGACAAAAAGACCAATATACCCTCACATGCGCCTCACGTGAGGGTATTTAACTGAGTTTTTCTAACCCAGTTAGCGTAAAGGACAAAACTTATAGGAAAAAAAAGTTTAAAGTACACCGCCTGCAAGGAAACTTAGAAAAGGACACGAACCGTAATTTGCTTTTTTTAAAGGACAAAATTTGTAATTCTGTCATTTTACAATATTAAAATTTTATAGGGTCGTTAGTGAAAAAGTAAACACGTCAAAAACAGTGTTACAAGCCACTATGAACACAATGGATGTTCTAACGGTGATATATCTTAAAAGATTGTGTTGATGATAAGACTATTTGTTATTATGATTTAACATGTATTGCTACTTACTTAAACTGACATTAGCGCTTTAAAGAATATTACATTTGTAGTAAAACTGTTTAATAATATATTCAAACAGAGATCTTTTATTGAAATTTGTGTCAACATTTAGCTTCTTTGTAAACAAAATTGTAAAAACTGAAAAATATCAATTCATGAGTAACTAATCTTTATGAAACTTAGGTTAATTTGTTTGATGTTTCACAACTGGCTTTCTGGTTTAATGGTATGAACGTGATGATTAAGACTTGTGATCTTATGATCTCGAGTTCAGAAACTGACTCAAAGGGGTTTTCCCATAATAGTGAGTTTCTTCTTTGATGCTGTTCTTAGGTGAACCATATTTGTAGTGTCAAAATCAGTATAGATTATTGACATCTTATATCAGAAAATGATCATCCGGACATTTGGGGTTAGCTCCAAACACTATAAACAAAGAAAACTTTGTTTGATGTTTCAATACTTTTACTAATGAAGTGACGGTATCGTTACAAAATAATTGAATATGAAGGTTGCATTATCAAGGACTCAAGGAGATGGAAGACGATGGGCCAAATTTAAATAAAAACATTGCCCTCCTTGTAAAATAGAAGCCGGATGATCTTTAGAAATTTATACATGCTGATTTTGCTAGTTTTGACAAAATTTTGAGCTCGATTGTTAATTATAGTTTAAAAAATGACAAACCAAACCAAATTGGCCGGGTTGGTTAGTTCAACTGAACCAGCCATTTTCATGGTTTGATGGTTAGCGGTTTTCGACAAATTAGCATGTTATTTTGTTAAATTTCTTAAATATTATAAAGATGGTCATAAATATGTCATATAATAACTTTATATTTCTAAATGAAAAAAAAAATATTGAGAAGTGTTAAACGGCCGTTCAATTTATATGGTTGATTCCCAGCTTCAAATCGTAAAATAGATCTTATTCAAACAATGACTTGCTTTAGTTTACACAGTGTGGTCATTTCAGCTGTATATGAACGTCCCTAGATAAAACTCTCGTCTTGTCCATTCTCCTTGATGCTATTTACAATAATCAATGTAATATGTTTAGTGATTGATCCTTCCATGGTTATCATTTGTCTCCATAACTTAAAGATACAAGTTCATAAAGTAATTGAAAGAATTTGAAGAGAATTTTGAGTTTATTAATAACTAGAAAATCACAAAATCAACAGGATGTTGAATTCTTCTACCACGCAACTTCCTAAGTCATCTACTTCAATTGTACCTTAAGAAAGAAAAAAAGAGGAGTCTATACTTTTGAGGCCAAACATGCCACTTTGATTTTTGTTATTTAGAAGCAAACACATGTGACACAACATGTAAAGAAGAAGAAATATAATTGAATAGAGTGCCCACTTTAGTTAAATATGCAACGAATGTCACAAGTTACCACCACCAGTGTATAAATCAACCCAATTAATGTTGTTTTCATCACACCATCTTTAACAAGATAAAAGAGACGAAGTTATTGTGAAAGCAACATTAACTGGGTTGATCTATACACTTTTCACAAAAAAAGATAATCTCATTCTTATAAATTGTTTTTGTTATTAAGATTTAACTGGAAAAAAAAATTTCAAACGGGTTCGAATTATATTCAACAATATAAAAACTTTAAAGTTATAAGAACAATTATTATTGTAATAAGAATTTTTTAATCATATTCATAACATTAATTATTTAAAACACGGATAACGAAAGTGTTTTTGCATTTTGGCCTGTCCATTTCACCATTTTTAAATTTTGTATACACCTAAAAACAACTTTTGTTTATAGTCCAGTTGTACTGAAAATAAATTTAAATAGTTGTACACTTGTACTCTAATTAGTAAATGTGCTTTATGATTCCTTAGGTACGAGGTGGCCATCAGGGAGTCATATAACTCATGTGAGGCTTATGATTTTTGATATTTTGTCTGTTTGAATATTCTTTATGTAGGACTATAACAATAATTAGGTGCATAAGCTTTGGGAGTAGTACTTAGTTGTTCAACATTATATGATTACAGATGACATGTCACGATTATAATATGTACATACGTCTTTGTGTACATAACATGCAATAATGATTGATCCTATGAAATGTGGCAAGTGCTGTTCAAAAGAAAATTATTAGTCCTATGACATTATGCTATAATATAGATTATATAACAGTATACATTATAGTTAAAACATGTATAATGTGAAAATCATTTAAACCCATTGCCATCTTTTAAAGTGAAACCTTATTGGTTGACAAACGGTAACCACATTAAAGATGATTACTAATTACTTACGGTTGAATTCACGAGAATGCTACATTACGTCACAATACCAACAAGTGGCATTACTATATACGTGAAATACAAGTAAAAGAATGTTTAATATTTGGTGCAAAGTCATAAACTTGTGTGTGATCATTATAAGTATATTAATTGCATGTATAATCATTAACTTGTTAAGCCCGTGATAGTATGATTATAGTTCTATTGGCTCGGCCAGCCCACTCAGGCCTCGGGTAGAGGCCTGTGTATTCAGAATCCAACGATCGTTAAACATTAAACATAATAGTCTAATCATTGATAATTAGACGACTCGCTAATCGTGTTAGAGGTTTGGTTGTAATTATAAAAGTATACAAGTAACTTAACACATATGAAATATTTTCAACATAAAACATATTTTCTGTTATTCTAAATTTAAATTCTATGTTCTCACAAACTATCTTTAGTTGACACTCTCGCATGTTTTTCACGTGGTGGAAATTAAGTTATGAAGATTCATGAAGTATTGCTTAAGGGTCGTGCCAGACCTAAAAGGTTAAATAAATCAAGTGTTACGTCTTGCTTATTATTAGGATTATGTTTGGTTTGAAACATGTGTTGGTCTATTATAATAATAATAAGAGTTTTTACATTTAATATCATGTGCATGATTTCAATATATGCACGCCTCGTCGTTTCCGCCTTCGGCCGGGGGGGGGGGGTGACAAACACCAGTTTCGTCCGCTTTTAATTCGAAGTTTCAAGCATCCGACTGCGGCATTTCAGTATTAATCGAGGAAGAAGTTTTGGACCTTTTTGCTCATGGCCTACTTCTGCACCGGGGGGGGGGGGGGGATACAACATTCCACTTAGGGTGATAATGAAGAATATTCCAACAATTCATATACATAAAGTTCTCACGTTCACTTGGTCAACGCGCCACAATAATTTCAGCATCACCGGTACCACGATCCCATGATTTATGAAGCCAACTGTAAACCCCTTGAAAGAGCTCGCATTTACCGTTTATATTGGACCATTTTCCTGATATAGAATCGGCCGTTCGGTAGTCGTCCTCTTTGCCCATTTCTTTGAAAAAAACTTCCCGAAGTTTTCCCCAAAAAATTCCTAATGTTTGATATTTGGCTTTAAAAAAAAGAAAAAGAAAAGAAAACATATTAGTAACCTTTGATACTTTGACGATAAATAAATTTTTTTTATTAAATAACACTTAAAACACTTGGGATTTTCCAAGACCGCGCACCACGCACGTGAAAGGTTCAAATACTCCTCCGGAGGGGGGGGGGTGTTCCATAGTTGAGTTGTTTTTTTTCCCACAAGACTCGGTCTGGTCCTTCTTTTTGTGTGATCGTCCTCTTCCGGCTATGCTCGAACTAGCTCTTTTAGATTTGCTCGAACCAGGTTGTGTGCCCCGCTCATCTTGAAGCACCATATCGAGTTGCGTCTCCGGCACCATCTCTGTAACTACTCGGACTCTTTTTTTCATATTAACAACTTATATAAATACCCGAGCCATTTGGATGTCCGGGTTATTTTATTAAAATATAAATATATCACGTTTATCGAGAAGATTTATTAATATTATTATTGTTTATAAAAATTTTATATAAAATATGTTATAATTTTCCTACTTTGACAAAAAATCACCCAAACCTAAAATTTTATCTAACTATGTTTCCAATTTCAAACTCCAGAGACTAAAAGGCAAATATTTCATATTAATATGTTATTATCCTATAACCCGTTTCCTCAAACCCGTTTTTCATACCCGGATTCTTATCCATGATCCGTTTAGTGTCTTGGGCCTCAATTCTCGGCATAAATCTGGAAATTAAATCAACCTATGTTATATTACTTCCTTAATCGGCCTAACCGACATCACAATTGTGTTAACTAAATCAAAATCAAGATCTGCATTGCCTATTATATCTAGCCGACCCTAAACCGACTTCGTTAAACTATTAAATGATCATGATAATCTAATTAATCTTACAAACATCTTCCTATTACCCGCGCTAGCATAAACCCCATATTCAATTTGATTATAACAACCTCATAGTTCATGTTCAAGCCTTGTTTCTTGCCGTCTGTTCTTCGATATGTTAGGCCATCAAGTAGCATCTTAACAGGTAATTGATTATGGTAACCCGTTCATGTTTAATCGGGAGTCATTAACCCCATCATTAATTGAATCAACATTGATCGAGTTTACGGATTTAAGAATTTAGAGTTAGTTTATGATATGGGTTCGTCTGGTCTGCTGGTTACAAGCTTGTAGTTTTTATCTCTTAACCAAGTAATATACCAGCACGTGTGGCTGGTGTGTGTGATGTTAAGTTTCTCGCTGGAGGGCATGGATTCGATTCCCTCCAGCAGCGTTTTGGGTTTTTTTTTTTGGTTTGATTTATTATGCAATATATCAATCTTTTTACTCTCATAAATCATAATAATAATATTGTAAATGATATACTATTATAAATTTGTAATTCATCAGTTTTTTTTATATAAAAAAGCCACTCGTTTCCGAACCTCGATTAAAACCATATATATATATACCATATAAATAGAAAACTATACGGTTTTTAGAAACTACTAATCTCAACCGTCAAATCCTAGATCCAAGGGTCTAGATCTCTTCTTATGCTTCTCACAAAATTATTCATTTTTACATTAACCCTACCTTATATATATATGTATATATATTTGTATATATATATATATATGTATATATTTTAGTTAAAAGTTGATAAAAGTTTTATAATAAAGATTTTTGATTAATAAAAGTTTAATAAGGTTTTAATTTAAAATGTACCCTTAAAAATATATAATTTAATATATTAAGTTAATTTTGGTCAAGAACTTTCTAAATCAATATATATTTTTATTATAGAAATAGTCATACATTATTATAACTTTAATGTTTATAAGTAAAAGCATTTCATAACGATTATATTTTATATAAGTATTGTTTTCAAGTAATCTTTATTAATAATGATAATATGTAATATTATAGCTCTCCATGTCCGTTTATATCTCAAATCATTATATAGTCCAACTATTAATCTTTAGTATTCTTCGTTATTATTATTAGTTAGGATTTCCCTGTTGATTAATCTCGAGCGTGACGTTTGTTCTTTTACCATTCTTAACGCATCTAGTCATTTGCTTCTCGCTAAGGTGAGTATTGCACTCCCCTCTTTTACTTATTTTAACCTTTTTGAGGACATATGCGTTCGTAGATATTTTTATATTATATAGTACTCAACAACAACTGTTTATCCTTGTGTGTTTATCAGTCTGGCTAACTTCCTATTTGCCTACCTGCTTTATTTGAACGCTATTGCTTACTTCGGCAACCGATGTCCATTTTTATGGCACGGTTTAGTCCTTGCTTGGTAACAAATTCCATGTATATTGATTGGTTGAGCCCTTTCTTTATAGTTTGATTTTTTATAGTTGTTTGATTGTTATGTGCTATGGCTTATCTGTATATCTCACAGGAACAGTTTGAACTTTTACTTATTGTTATATAGTGTCTCAAATCTGGTGATTTACTCACTCAACATTGTGTTGACAAAACCTATTTTATTTTTAACACATATGCAGGTTATCGTGTGATTTTCAAGCTTATATTTGAAGAACACTTAGGTTGCATGCTAGAGAAGAAGATACAAGAATTAGAATATTGGATTTTGTTTTATGTGATTCAATTTTAATTTATGTACTTTGGTTAAATTAATGTAAATGATTATTTAATTAAATCTAATTTATATTGTCACATTTAATATTGCATGATAGTACCTTTGAAAAGCTATGAGCAATCAGTTTGCGCCCCGGCATTTCCGCCGTAGGTTGGGGTGTGACAGATTGGTATCAAAGCCGAAGGTTTAAGATATGTCGTTAGAAATTGCCTTAGATACATGTTTAGGAGCCTTGTACGTGCCTATATGTTTACTTTTATGTGTTCAAATTAAATTGTTTACAGATTTCTTAGATAATTATTTATTTATTATCTATTGTGTTGATATGCACACACACAAAAACTCCGACACTATGCCTTAACATTCAAATAAAACTTTTCAAAAGATAGATTGCTTTTATTTGCCGGAAATTCCTTAAGAATTCCCACCTATTGTTTTCGCTTGTTCACCTTAGGGCTAGGTTGTGTGGCATGTCCCTATCATAAATGAAAAGGGGAGAGAAACTGTGAGTTGGGTACTGGCAAAACGGTTCCAAGAACCAAAGGTAAGACGTTATTCCTTACCTGGGTGATAACCTGACCACAGTACTCAACCCTATGGACCCGAGCGAGACCTAAAAATGCCATATGACCGACACCCTAAGCTGTCAACCGTGACCACATTAGTGGTTGCATCCCTATAATATTTTTAAACCGAATTCACGGTGGTTCGTGGCTAAACTCAGTTTTCCCGATTATTGTGTTCCGTTATCTAACTGGTTAGTTGGGTGAAAAATCCATGGAACCCATGGGCACTCCTACTATCCATTTCTTAACTTGTTTTCGTATTTTTGTTGGAGTAATCAAACGTGGTGATTCAAAAGATACTCCGACTACCCATATTTATTTCGATAGTTCGTTATTTAGTTTGGTCGGTTAAAACGCCGTGTAACGCTCATTGGGCCAACGAACTTCATCGCATTGTTAATTCGTTAATTAGTTGGGACAATCAAATTGCCATGTAACGCTCATGGGCTGTCCAACTCAGTTGTTCTCTTCGTTAGTTTTTGTTTGGCCATTCAAAATGCCATGGAAAGCTCATGGGAGGCCAACACACAAACTTTGTTTCGTTAACTGTTTGTTAAGTTAACTCAATAAAATAAATTTTAACTTTTAAACTGACCTCCTCTAATTGTCACGCATTAAACTTTTACTACATCAACTCATAAATATCTACGTAATGTACCCCCTTACTTTACAATCTCTTACTTTTATTCCTCATGATATCACATATTCTTAAAAGCAAAGTTATCATAAAACAACTAATCTTCTATTTCTTCAACTTACCCTTCGCCTTAAAAATCCTTTACTTTTGGTCCTTATAGAATGTCTTTGCTAAGAAACCATCGTCGTCATCAACGTTCCTCTAGTTCTCATGATCGCCGTTTGGCTGCTAGAATCACGAAGGAGTTTGCTGCTGCTATGCCCACAATCATCACTCAAATACAAAGCCTCAACTCCAATAGATACGCTACTTCGGCCGCACCGAACAATTATGATTTCCTCAACTTCTTGAGCACTAAACCCCCATCCTTTCTTGGTGAGGAAAATGCCATCAAATTGTTACAATGGTTAGAAGAGATGGAAAATATTTTCATCCACTGTGAATGCCCGGACGCCAAACGGACTAAGTTCGCCTCAAGCAAGTTCTAGGGTCGAGTTGTTATCTGGTGGAATGCCCTGAGGAACGACCAAGGGTCTGACTTGGTCGTATCCATTCCTTGGGAGGAACTTAAGGAAGCAATGAAGAAAGAGTTTTGCCCGGAACATGAGCTGCAAATACCTGAAGCCGAATTTTGGGAACTCAAGCAAGATAGCGGAGACAACTCTACCTACTCGAACCGCTTCCGTGAACTTAGCCGAGTCGTACCCCGCCTTGTAACCCTCGAACACCGCGACATTCATAAATATATTCGCGGTTTACCAAACATTTTCCGTGATGCTGTGGTGAGTCGTGACCCCTTTACCATTGGTGAGGTGATATACCTAGCTGCCTCTCTCACCGACAGTCATGTTAGGGATGGAACCTTGTCTCGTAAGGATTCCAAGCCTAATCCCAACAAGACCGAAACCGACTCATCCGCTGATGCTAAAGCTGAACCCAAGCCTGCTTCCAACAACAATCATCGCAACAACCACAAAAATTGCAACAAGCGTAAAGCCTATGCCGTTAACTAACCCAGTGACCAACCTCCGCCTAACCAAAACCAAAATACCCCGAACAAGAAGGCCTATGCCGGACCTTATCCCCTATGTGTCAAGTGTAACCATCACCACTATGCTAAATCCTCTTGCCGACTATGCATCAAATGCAATCGTTTTGGCCACCTTGCTAGCACCTGTCGTGTTCTGCCTAATGCACAAGTCGTCTCACCTGCTCACCCCGGTGTCCCTTATACCCGTGCTTGCTACCAGTGTGGAGATCCAAACCACCTCCGTAATACACGCCCTCAACTTATCCATGCCCATCAAGCCCAAACCATGATTGCACCCCATACTTTACCTATGCTCGCCAAGTTCAAACCCATCCATATCATGTCCTCCAAGTTCTCCCTACATATCCAAGTCAGCCTTCCTTAACCCAGCACTATCAAAACTCGCACCCGCAAGCTCAAGTGTACCAAGCCTACTTTACTCAAGCTCCAGCTATGCAAGTTCAACCCATTCAAGCTATCCCAAGTCAATCTACCTCAACTGCTCCTACTCCTATGAATGTAACTCCTCATGGTGCTCTAAGTCACATCAATTAAGCTACTCAAGGACCATGAAGACTTTTGCCGTTTTCTTTATCTATCTATCTTACTTTATCTTGTCTTTTTTTCTTAATTACGTATTGTAACACCAATTTATGGCCTTGGATTATTTCTCATATGAACTATTTAACTTTTATCATTTATCCCATGAATAAAGTTTCTTTTTTTTAAATAGATTGTTTATTTAAGTCTACTTTTATCTTAGTTGCCTATCCTCATCCATCATAACTCGTTTTACTAGCCTCAACAAATAATAAATTATCTTTTCTCAACTTTAAATACTTATACTTTTTATGATTAAAAGATGATTTAGAAATTTCCTTACCTTATTAAAACCCACTACAACTTTTGAATTGTCTTATACATTTGATGATTTTCTAGTGTTATAATTTAAAACTCCTTAAAAATTTTTGTTTCCTCAAAATCGTGTTTTATTCAAAATTTCTGTAACCCACACAATGGGACGAGTTATGTGGACCATCCGACGATCTAAGTAATTACGGGTCGACATGTAATTACCAAAGTCCTCGCATGGAAATCATAATCCGAATAATTGTTTTTCATAATATAGAACCGTAAGTAGTTGAGATAACGGTGCAAACGTAAAGATGATAAGGACATGGTGGATACGCCGCTGGTACATTATATATATTAGTGCCCTAATTAGATTTCCATTTGAAGCGTTGCATCAACTATTCAAAGTTCTGTATTATGATTTAAATTATATTTAAAAAAACTTCTTTTTATTTTTCTTAAAATTTTAATGGTGTTGTAATGGTATTCTTTAATTTCGGGACGAAATTCTCTAAAGTAGGGGAGACTGTAACAACTTGGACTTTTTTCATATTAACAAATTATATAAATACCCGACCCGTTTGGATGTCCGGGTTATTTTATTAAAATATAAATATATCACGTTTATCAAGAAGATTTATTAATATTATTATTGTTTATATAATTTTATATAAAATATGTTATAATTTTCCTACTTTGGCAAAAAATCACCCAAACCTAAACTTTTGTCTAACTATGTTTCCAATTTCAAACTCCAGAGACTAAAAGGCAAATATTTCATATTAATATGTTATTATCCTATAACCCGTTTCCTCAAACCCGTTTTTCATACCCGGATCCTTATCCATGATCCGTTTAGTGTCTTGAGCCTCGATTCTCGGCATAAATCTGGAAATTAAATCAACCTATGTGATATTACTTCCTTAATCGGCCTAACCGACATCACAGTTGTGTTAACTAAATCAAAATCAAGATCTGCATTGTCTATTATATCTAGCCGACCCTAAACCGACTTCGTTAAACTATTAAACGATCTTGATAAAAAATCTTACAAACATCTTCCTATTACCCGCGCTAGCATAAACCCCATATTCAATTTGATTATAACAACCTCATAGTTCATGTTCAAGCCTTGTTTCTTGCCGTCTGTTCTTCGATATGTTAGGCCATCAAGTAGCATCTTAACAGGTAATTGATTATGGTAACCCGTTCGTGTTTAATCGGGAGTCATTAACCCCATCATTAATTGAATCAACATTGATCGAGTTTACGGATTTAAGAATTTAGGGTTAGTTTATGATATGGGTTCGTCTGGTCTGCTGGTTACAAGCTTGTAGTTTTTATCTCTTAACCAAGTAATATACCAGCACGCGTGGCTGGTGTGTGTGATGTTAAGTTTCTCGCTGGAGGGCATGGATTCGATTCCCTCCAGCAGCGTTTTGGGTTTTTTTTTTTTGGTTTGATTTATTATGCAATATATCAATCTTTTTACTCTCATAAATCATAATAATAATATTGTAAATGATATACTATTATAAATTTGTAATTCATCAGTTTTTTTTATATAAAAAAGCCACTCGTTTCCGAACCTCGATTAAAACCATATATATATATATATATATATTTGTATATATATATATATGTATATATTTTAGTTAAAAGTTGATAAAAGTTTTATAATAAAGATTTTGATTAATAAAAGTTTACTAAGGTTTTAATTTAAAATACACCCTTAAAAAATATATAATTTAATATATTAAGTTAATTTTGGTCAATTCTTTCTAAATCAATGAATATTTTTATTATTGAAATAGTCATACATTATTATAAGACAAAATGGCAAAAGACGTCCTTTATATTTTCACGGTTTTTCAATGGATGTCCTTTGGCAAAATTAATGACAGAAAACATCCTTTATGCTTAAAAACGTTATCACGTTACGTCTTTTGACACTAACTCTGTTAATTTTTCTAGTTAAATCTGGTCATGTGCCTTGCACATGAGGGTACTTTTGTAATTTTATAATTTATTTAATAATTAAAACTAAAATACATAAAATTTACACCCACACACACTCTCTCTCTCTCTTCTTTCTCTCTCTTTCTCTTCTTTCTTCTTCCCTTTCAACCTGCAGGTTATTATCTTAAAAAAAAACCCAAATCTCCCAAATTAAACCCTAAACACAATTCATCTAATAATCCAAATTCACTCTAAATCAAAACCTTAAACCCCAAAATCAACTCATTCTTTCTCTCTGCTCTATGTCTTTATGCCATCAAGAAACCATCACCGGCCACCGCCACATACCACCACCGGCCACCACCAAGTCTGTGTAGGTAAGGGTTTTGTGATCCATATTCAACCCCTTTTGTTTTCTCTATTTCATGTCTTCTCCAAAATTATCAATTATCAGAAAACCTATAACCCAGATCTGTTCGACATGCCCATATCTGTTCGATATTCCTTGATCGGAACATATTGTTTCCGGTTCACTATTACGCCCCCGGTTCGCCGGAATTTAAACCCATTGGAACTTGTTGTACGCTAGGGTTAGCTGTTGTAACGACGGCTGTGTAAAAAGCTCCGGCGGGAGGGTTCCGGTGAGACTGTTGTAGCTCAGGTCTAATACTTGGAGATAAACGGAATTGTTTACTAGATTCGCCGGAATATTCCGTTTATCTCGGAAAATAAAAACCGGTTGGTAGATTATGGTTTATGAGATGATGATGGTGGCTGGTAGTGATGGTGGGTAGTGTAATGGTGTTTGGTTGTAGTGTTGATGGTGGGGAAGATGAGGGGTTAAAAAGAAAAAACTTTTATTTGTTTAAAGGCCAAAATTTTAAGCTAATTACGTAAATAACCCCTGAGAGGGTAAAAGACCAAATTGCCCTCACATGATGTGCACATGACTGGATTTAATGGGAAAAATTAACCCTCGTTAGTGATAAGGACGAACCGTGCAAGGTTTTTTGAACATAGAGGATGTTTCTGTGATTAAGTTTGCCAAATGACGTCCATTGAGAAACCGTGCAAACATAAAGGACGTCTTTTGCCATTTTGTCTTATTATAACTTTAATGTTTATAAGTAAAAGCGTTTTATAACGATTATATTTTATATAAGTATTGTTTTCAAGTAATCTTTATTAATAATGATAATATGTAATATTATAGATCTCCATGTCCGTTTATATCTCAAATCATTATATAGTCGACCTATTAATCTCTAGTATTCTTCGTTATTATTATTACTTAGGATTTCCCCGTTGATTCATCTCGAGCATGACGTTTGTTCTTTTACCATTCTTAACGCATCTATTCGTTTGCTTCTCGCTAAGGTGAGTATTTCACTCCCCTATTTTACTTATTTTAACCTTTTTGGGGACATATGCATTCGTAGATATTTTTATATTATATAGTACTCAACCACAACTGTTTATCCTTGTGTGTTTATCAGTCTGGCTAACTTCCTATTTGCCTACCTTCTTTATTTGAACACTATTGCTTACTTCGGCAACCGATGTCCATTTTTATGGCACGGTTTAGTCCTTGCTTGGTAACCAGTGTCCATGTATATGGATTGGTTGAGCCCTTTCTTTATAGTTTGCTTTCTTTATAGTTGTTTGATTGTTATGTGCTATGGCTTATCTGTATATCTCACAGGAACAGTTTGCACTTTTACTTATTATTATATAGTGTCTCAAATCTGGTGATTTACTCACTCAACATTGTGTTGACAAAACCTATTTTATTTTTAACGCATATGCAGGTTATCGTGTGATTTTCAAGCTTGTATTTGAAGAAAACTTAGGTTGCATGCTAGAGAAGAAGATACAAGAATTAGAATATTGGATTTTGTTTTATGTGATTCAATTTTAATTTATGTACTTTGGTTAAATTGATGTAAATGATTATGGGATTACCCCATAGAATAGTAATCAAGTTTCAACTTTGTTCCAATTAGGTCACTCATACTTTTTATTGTTCCAATTAGGTCATTTTACCTTTAAATATTGTTCTAATCCTAGGTTTTTTACCTATTGAAGAGGTAAAATGATGACATGTCATTTTTGTTTCATTTTTCTTTTAATCTTTTATATTAAATGCAGATGTGTCAAACAACATTAGGATTTTATAATTAAAATTGTAAGTTATGCTTTGACTTTTGATTTAACAATACAATTCTGGCCGCTTCCTCCACCAACTCCGGCCACCCCCTCCGACAACTCCGGTCACCCTCTCCACCAACTCCGGTCACCCCATCGAAAACTCCGGCCACCCACTCCACCAACTTTGGCCACCTCTCTACCAACTCCGGTCACCCCCACCGACAACTCCGGCCACCCACTCCACCAACTTTGGCCACCTCTCTACCAACTCCGGCCACTCCTCCGACAACTTCGGTCACCCTCTCCACTAACTCTGGCTACCCCCTCCACCAACTCCGGCCACCCCTCCGACAACTTCGGTCACCCTCTCCATCAACTCCGGCTACCCCCTCCACCAACTCCGGCCACGAGATGTCGATCCGTACAAGTCCATACGCGATTGATGTGGGAAGAAATTTGGGTGTTTTTTTTACATAATTTCTAAAAAAAAATGTCACCAAGTTGAAGTTGGAAGTAGAGTACAAGAGTGGTTATACAAACAGAGAGTATAAATGCGGTGGGGCTAAGACGATTGTGACTACAAATGAATCCAACCCATACCTGTACGGGTTGTCGGAACCGGTGGCGTTGGAGACGGTTTGGTTGTCGGAGAAGCTAATCTGGGGTTTGGGTTATGGTAGAGAGAGAGAGAGAGAGAGAGAGAGATATATGTAGGGAAAGTAAAAATGAAACTTTGTTTATTTAATTTTTTAAAAAAGATGTATATAATGACTAAATATGTTATAAGCATTTAACATAAAAGAATAAAAGAAAAAGGAAACAAAAATGATATGTCATCATTTTACCTCTTCAATAGGTAAAAAAATCTAGGATTAAAATATTATTTGAAGGTAAAATGACCTAATTGGAACAATAAAAAGTATGAGTGACCTAATTGGAACAAAGTTGAAACTTGATTACTATTCTATGAAATAGTCCCTTAATTAAATCTAATAGATATTGTCACATTTAATATTGCATGATAGTACCTTTGAAAAGCAGTGAGCAATCAGTTTGCGCCCCGACATTTCCGCCGTAGGTTGGGGTGTGACAGATTGGTATCAAAACAAAAGGTTTAAGATAGGTCGTTAGAAAGTGCCTTAGACACATGTTTAGGAGCCCTATACGTGCCTATATGTTTACCTTTATGTGTACATATTAAATTGTTTACAGATTTCTTAGATAATTATTTATTTATTATCTATTGTGTTGATATGCACACACACAAAAACTCCGACGCTATGCCTCAACATTCAAATAAAACTTTTCAAAAGATATATTGCTTTTATTTGCCGGAAATTCCTTAAGAATTTCCACCTATTGTTTTCGCTTGTTCACCTTAGGGCTAGGTTGTGTGGCATGTCCCTATCATAAATGAAAAGGGGAGAGAAACTGTGAGTTGGGCACTGGAAAAACGGTTCCAAGAACCAAAGGTAAGACGTTATTCCTTACCAGGGTGATAACCTGACAACAGTACTCAACCCTATGGACCCGATCGAGACCTAAAAATGCCATATGACCGACACCCTAAGATGTCAACCGTGACCACATTAGTGGTTGCATCCCTATAATATTTTTAAACCGAATTCACGGTGGTTCGTGGATAAACTCAGTTTTCCCGATTATTGTGTTCCGTTATCTAACTGGTTAGTTGGGTGAAAAATCCATGGAACCCATGGGCACTCCTACTATCCATTTCTTAACTTGTTTTCGTATTTTTGTTGGAGTAATCAAACATGGTGATTCAAAAGATACTCCGACTACCCATATTTATTTCGATAGTTCGTTATTTAGTTTGGTCGGTTAAAACGCCGTGTAACGCTCATTGGGCCGACGAACTTCATCGCATTGTTAATTCGTTAATTAGTTGGGACAATCAAATTGCCATGTAACGCTCATGGGCTGTCCAACTCAGTTGTTCTCTTCGTTAGTTTTTGTTTGGCCATTCAAAATGCCATGGAAAGCTCATGGGAGGCCAACACACAAACTTTGTTTCGTTAATTGTTTGTTAAGTTAACTCAATAAAATAAATTTTAACTTTTAAACTGACCTCCTCTAATTGTCACGCATTAAACTTTTACTACATCAACTCATAAATATCTATGCAGTGTACCCCCTTACTTTACAATCTCTTACTTTTATTCCTCATGATATCACATATTCTTAAAAGCAAAGTTATCATAAAACAACTAATCTTCTATTTCTTCAACTTACCCTTCGCCTTAAAAATCCTTTACTTTTGGTCCTTATAGAATGTCTTTGCTAAGAAACCATCGTCGTCATCAACGTTCCTCTAGTTCTCATGATCGCCGTTTGGCTGCTAGAATCACGAAGGAGTTTGCTGCTGCTATGCCCACAATCATATAAGAATATTATAATGGAAATTCTCTTCCTTATAAAGAGCTTCCATTTCTTTACCACTTTCCATGTGGGATGAGATTACATTCCTTATTTATACCCATGTGGAATGCTTCCACTTTCTTACATCTTTCAATATAGGATGGAATTTCCTTATTCCATATTCTTAACATAAGAAAATCTTATTTCCTTATAGAATAATCTTGTTTTCTTTATTTGAAATTTTCCCAACACTTATTTTAGGGAATAATCTTGATCCTTCAACTTTACTTAGTTGTCAAATTTGGATCGAAATTTTGGGGATGTTACATCGCATCTCCGCAACCTTCGATTAACCACTGTTTACCACCACCACTCAGGTACTAGCCTCACCTCCACCACGAACCATTAGACTTTGAATGGAAATAACCAACACCCTTTACTTTCTTCAATTTCTTCAACCACATACACACCCTAAAATCATCAATTTCTTCAACCACATATACCTCATTTCCCTCTCTACACCATCAGACCACTACACCTGCCAACTACGGCACACCACACCACACCACACCACACCACCAAACAACCAAAATAACACCGTCGAACTTAAGATCCGAAATTTAGGGTTTTCGTATAGCCAAATTAGGTATGAAATTAGGGTTTCCGGCGCACCCCAACCACGACGTCATTAAGATCTGAAAAGTGGAACCTTAATCAAGATTTTGGTACACTTATCAGGCCTTCGTTCGTTCTGCTGCTGGTCCGATTATACTTCTAACCATCGTCTGATACTAAAATCACCACTAATCGCCGCCAAAGGGGGTTTTTTTGGTCGCCGGAAAACGAGAGGGGTTGTACCTTTTGGTCTCCGGAAAACGAGAGAGGTTATACCCTCTGTTATAATCACAAATCAACATCCTCAAGATGCCTAAACCCTGTTACTACATACCAATTTCGTGGCTGCCGTAGTGGTGGCGGTGGTGATGGTGGCATGTGGCGGTAGGCGGAGGTTATGGTGGTTGGGAGAGAGAGCTAAGAGAAAGTGAAGAGATGGGGAGAGAGTGTGTGCAATTGCTATATATATGGTTATTAGTAATTAAATAACATGTTAAAGTAACTAAAATACCCTCATATGCCTTGCGCATGACCAAGTTTAACGAAAATTTTTAACTGGGTTAGGATAAAAGGACAAAACATGATAAGAGTTTTTAAATATAAAGGATGTTCTTTATCATTAAGTTTGCTAAAGGACGACCATAGAAAAAATGTGTAAACATAAATGACCACTTTTGCCATTTTGTCTATCATAAATTTACTAATATTTATCACAAAATAGGTAAAGATCAATATAAATAAGAGAAATACATTTTCAAATAATAAATTATTCTAAAAATTGTTACCCATTAAGTAATAAATGATATTTATACTTTAATATTAAACAAATACGAGTTATGTTTTATTTTTTTTAAGCCAAAATCGGCCCAAAATCACCGACTTGTTGCGATTCTGACTAAGGTTGACCACCTTTAGTCAATTCCTGTTTAATTGGCGGAATTAAAGAAACTCTCCTCGGCGACATACCTTGTAGCGAGTACTCGGCCTTGGAAACCTACTTTTACAACATTGAAGGTAAGTGTATTAACTAAACACATTGAGTATGCGCACAACCCCAAAAACATAACAAGAAAATGGGACAATAAACTCACCATGTCCTGTTCTTTTCTGAGTTAATTGTAATACCCCCTTCTTAGTTGTACACAGCTAACTGTGTAATAATTATAAGTGTCAATTAACTACCTCTAACCATATCATACTTCTAGGTTAGTGAAATCCCTTGCTAACAGGGGTCCGGTGGCAGCACCCCTGGCAGCGGGGTTCTTGAGGCAGCAACCCCTAGCAGGGTCCAAGGGGTAGAGCCCCGGGTTGGGTTAAGCTAAAGTTTAATAAAACTTCATCAGAAAACTGAAGTTTAAACCAATCGAATCGAGTTTTCAAATCAATTTGATTTGATTCGTTTTTCAAATGAATCGAGTTTCTTCAGAACTCCATACATGGTTTTTCGTGTATTTTCATTCTAATAACTTCCTTACATCCCGTCATGTCTGATTTACAAACGAGTTATGTAAGGTCTCGGTCCTGGTGCCCTACTTTGGCGTTGATTTACTCATAAAAACAGTTCTAAATATCAGAGTGAATTAAAACTTTCGTGGAATAATAATAAAAGTCAACCATTCATTACAAACATCCATAACTTGTCCTTTCTTAAACATAACATAAAATGTAGTATCAAACATCATGACAAATCTTTAGATGCCAGACTCTTCAATCCTGCCATGTGTCCCCCTGAAGCCAGCTGTCTTAGTCTATTTACCTGCGTGCATACTAAAAGTCAGCTGCGCTGAGTGAGTTCTAGTTAATCAGGCAGCATACAATACCTTCACATACTTACATATATACGTATCCGAAGATACATATTACATACTTAGCCTGTTATCTTTCTTTCATTCATACATACATACTTCCTTTCTTTCTTACTTTCAATATTTATCTTACTTTACATACACACTTACATGTTTTAAAAAGAATTTCGCCCTATAACCTTTGCATATATTATTAGGGTCTGCAACCCTGTAACCTTCACAGATATTGTTAGGGTCTGCAACCCTTTAACCTTTGCAGACATTATTAGGGTCAGCAACCCTGTAACCTTCGCATATATTATTAGGGTTCACAACCCTTTAACCTTCGCATATTTTATTAGGGTCTGCAACCATACAACCATACATTATCTTATTTATATTTATATTTATGTACTTTCACACATACACTTAATCTTTTCATAGACATTCATATATCATACATACATCAGTCATAAACATTCACATAGCATACACTTTCCACTTAAGGTAAGTGTATTAACTAATCTCATCGAGTATGCACACATCCCTGAAAACATAACAAGGAAATGGGGCTAGAAACTCACCTGAGCTCGGTTCCTTTCAGAGTTAGTGGTAACTCATTTCCTTAACTGAGCGCGGCTAACTGTTATAACAATTACACGTATCAATTAACTATCCCTAACCATAAAAGATTTCTAGTTTAATATAACCCTCAACGAACGGGGGTCCGGGGGCAGCGCCCCTGGCAGCGGGGTTCTAGGGGCGGAACTCCCTAGCGGGGTCCAAGGGGCAGAGCCCCTAGCTGGGGTTAAGCTGCCAGGTCAGCTTGAAAAATTTTTATTTCCATTTCCTTAACAAAATTTCACTATAATTCTTAAATAAATGTTTATTCGCTAAGTCATTCGTTATGACGAATGGGTTCTGGTTAAGCATCATTCACTATCATATTCGCTATGACGAATGACTTCATTCGTTATAACGAATGGCCTGATTCGTTATGAAAGCTTCCTTCTGGTTTAAGTATCATTCGCTATACCATCCGTTATCTCATTCGCTATGATGACTAGTTCCTTTCGTTATAACGAATGGCTAGATTCGTTACTTTATATAGGCGAATGATGAATAACGAATGAGTAGTCCATTCGTGACCTCTAATAGACGAATGAAGGGTTCATTCGTTACACATGCATTCTCATTCATTATGATTGCCTAACGAGTGACCAGCGATTCGTTCAATCATGACGCATGAGCATTGGTCTTATCCAAAACTTTGACTCAGGGGTCAAGGTCAAAATCGTCAAGAACATAAATGGGTCAACTGAACCAGATCTGCGATTTAAACATCAAATCATGATGAAACAACACAAACTTGGTATCAATAAGCTCGTAATAGCAACGCTAACAAACCCCAAACATCCAATCAGCCAAGCGTTCGTGTTTTAATGGTGCGATTGACCAATACAAGAACCCGGTTGTTTATATTAACAATTAACCTATCAATCGTTAACAAATTTCATTGATAATCATTGCGTTTGAATAGTCTTTATCATTTGAACAGATCTAGGAATCCTAAACGAGCCGAACAAGTGTTTCGTTATAAAACGTACCTTTAAACAGACCGGTTTACGAACACAATCTCGTCTTGATGTCGGTTTTGGCTCGTTATGATGCTTTAACACTAACAAGCTGGGTTTTTGCCTTTAGATCTTGGCTCGGGATATAGGAGGTGTTTGTGTGTGTTTTGAAGGTGTAGGCTATAGTGTACAGATGGATGAAAATGGAAATGATTAGGGTTTAAGGGGTATTCATACTCCCTTAAGCCCATGGGCCCAAGTCCCATTCCATCTCTTATTCCATCTTTTAGAGTCCAAGCCCACCCTCTTAGAGTTAATTCACCCAATACTAATAAATGACATATTGTTGAATAATGTAAGGCCTTGTTACCGGTGCCTCACATTTGGACGTTGGATTTACTCATAAACACGGTTATGAATATCAGAGTTAATCAAAACATTCGCGGAATATTAAAAACTTTCATAAACATTACAATCAAATCCATAACTTTGTCTTTAACGAACATATTGTCTTTCATATCAAAAACATTAATTAAAAACGTCTTAGGTCTTCAGATGTCAGACTCTTATTCTTCTGCTATGTGCCCCGCTCAAGCCAGCTGTCTCATTCTACTCACCTGCGTGCATACTAAAAGTCAGCTACGCTGAGTTAGCTCTAGTTAATCATACCACATACAACACATTCATAACTTCATAATTTTTTTAAATACTTCATACTTTCATACTTGCATAATCATACCTTACGTTTTAAAGAGCATTGCGCCCTATAACCTTCGCATATACTATTAGGGTATGCAACCCTACACCTTCGCATATATTATTAGGGTATGAAACCTTTTAACCTTCGCATATATTATTAGGGCATGCAACCCCCTTAACCTTCGCATATATTATTAGGGTATGCAACCCTTTAACCTTCGCAGAACCCCTGGCTGGGGTTAAGCCGTCTTAACACATTTTTCATTAGGATTTTAAATTATTATCCAATTTGTTAACTCATTCGCTATAACGAATGAAGCCTAATTCGTTGTCTGAACATAAGCTAATTCGTTATTACCTAATTCGTTATCTTATCATCAATTGATTCTTCATTCCAATTCGTTATCTGAACATGCCCTGATTCATTACCTTATTCGTAACGAATTGGTGAGTAACGAATCACCTAATTCATTATCTGGTTCGTTAGCTGATTCGTGATTCCGGTTCGTTGTCTAGTTCGTTATCTTAGTATAAATGGATAGATTCGTTATCCATTTACACGAACGAGTCACATTTGTTATATACGCGTAATGAATCGATCATCCATAACGAACTACCAACAGTTCTTATCCAGATCTTTGACTATTGGGTCAAAGTCTAAATCATCAAGAACATACACAGTCAACCTTCATCAAATCTGCAATTAAACCCTCATTTCGTGATGAAATAACACGCTTTAGGTATCAATGGATTCGTCTACCCAGCGCCTACAAGCCCTAACCATTCAATCGTTCAAACATTCATGTTTATAGGGTGCGATTTAAACATATACCATACGGCTCATTTATAAATCAATTAACCCATCGAATGTTAACCAATTTCAGTAAGACTTGGCGTGTTGGGTTCGTTTTTATTATTCTCATACAGATCTATGATTTCCCAACTAATCTGAAAGTAAATGAACGATTCCTAATCACAAACGTACCTTAAACGAGTCGAACTACGAACACGGTCAAGTTTGGTGTTGGTTTTGCTTGTCACGACGTTCCAGCACCAACAAACTCGGGTTTTCGCCTTTGGATCTTGGCTCGGGTTATATGATGGTGTCAGTGTGTGTTTTTTATGGTGTAGGCTATGGTGTAGAGATGAATAAAAATGGAAATGATTAGGGTTTAAGGGGTATTTATACTCCCTTAAGCACATGGACCTAAGGCCCATCCCATTTCTTATTTCATCTTTTAAAGTCTAAGTCCATCATCTTATAGTTTATTTATCTAAACCGACACATGACACTTTATTGAATAAACGGAATTTTATTTATTTATTATAATCAAAAGTGGGATGTTACAAATAAACAAAATTTTCTTTATTAATATTATCAAAAGTAGGATGTTACAAGTTCCGAGCCATAACAACTTCGTTTACTCATTCTAACACGGTCCAAAGGTCACTCATTTGTCCTTTTTCATTCCAAGCAACTTGTTGACGTTCAAGTTTACATTTTTCTTTCATTATAAGGCCTGGTTTGCCTTAGTATCAAATCCTAGGGCAAATCGACCTCAAAAACTTAACCTTTAACCTAAAACGTACCTTTTTGGGCCGCTTCTGCTTCGGCTCGGATTCAACACGTGAATCTAGACATGTTTCTTGCTTACCCGTGGATGCTAGAACACAAACTCTAGTCATTCCTTCAGCTCGGATCTCGGTCCGAATAGGATGAGAGTGTTTGTGTGTGATTTTGAAGTTGTATAGTATAAGCCCATGGATCTTATTCCCCTAATCCATCTTTTATTTTCCAAGACCATACTTAACTTATTATTATTCAGAATAATTAAATAATAACACACAATTAAATAAACAAAACTCTTTAATTTATTATTCGAAATGTAGGATGTTACAGGGGTGCTCCCCACACAACGTTGGTTGTGCCTTGGTTTCCCCCCACTATCCGTTGAATAACAACTATAATTAAAAATAACAATTTTATTTTCTATCATCCTATATGTATGTATGTATGTATGTATGTATGTATGTATGTATGTGTGTGTGTGTATATATATATATTATCTAAGAACTTGAAAAAACATTTATTAACTAACGTTTTTTATAAAAAATTTTGTATGTTAATGTTTTTTGAGTGTAGTTTTATCACTTTTTATATCTATATTTACGATTACAATTATGAAAATTAGTTTTTGCACATATCTAAATTTTTTTTACATATATGCAAATTTGTTATTACATAAATTTTAAACATATGTAAACTTATGATTAATATATGTAATAAAAAATTTATATATAAAATATGGTAAAACTAGTCTCAAACAATGTTAATATATAAAATTTTCTAAAAATATTTGGTTGTGATGAGGTTTTTAGAAGTTCTTAACTTTTATAGAGTTATGAAAGGATACTAACCCTATATATATGTATATATATATATCTATACTATATATAATACACCAAATAAGGGTAAATTAAGACACCCATTTTTAAGGGATTTACAACTTAATTAACAAATTGTACAACTTACATAGCATGTTGAAGATGGGCAAAATAGTAAACTTCAATTTCTTTAAATATAGTTATAATATTACCCCCTCAAGTATAATTAACTTTTGTAAATTTAAGTAATAGTTATAACATTAGCCCTTTAACTTTTAACTATATATTCTTTTTAATTTCACATCTAACCCAACTTCCACCTATGACTTTTAAACTATCATATTTTTTTTCATACGTTAATGTTTTTTTTAAAACGGCACCATAAAAACAAGAATTTTATTTTCTTTAATTTGAGTATGATATTTTCTTAGTTTTTTTTAGTTAAAAAAATTAACATTTACGTAGTGGTGTTTGCGATCCAGTTTTGATAGTTTTTAAATATAAACAATTAGTAGGATCACGTAAACCGAAAAAGAAACCATAAAAAATTGAAATCAAACAATTATCAACGGTCAGTGTTCCCGCTGCATCGCGCAGGCACCTGTCTAGTATATATATATAGGGTGAGATTATACTAAAAAAGTAATGTATTTCTAGAAAGTATAGGCAGAGATATAGAGCATTGGATCTGATCATCCAATGGTTGTGGTTCCCTGTAGTGTTTTTCGGTAGATGTGTTCTATTTTTGCACTTGTTTTATAACATTTCATGGGCATTATCGTCTACTATGTTATATTAAATTTGGAAATAGATAATCAAATTAATTAGTCACATCTGAGAGAAAAAAACTTCCATAACCCACCACAAACCACCACCACCCACTATGAACCACCGTTAACCACCACCATTCTTCCTTTTCCGATCATCACCACTTTCTCCAGTCATATTTACTGAGTTTTTGACGCTATCAGTAGTAAAAAAAAAGCGCTCCCCTCATACACCCACATATCTGAAACTGGTGTTTCTGTTAGATTTGAAATTTGTGTGTTTTTGAAAGTATGAATATGTAGTTAATGTTACAGCCAGATTATTGTGTTTATACGGGTTAGTGTGTTTATGTTAATATTAAGTATGTATTTAATGTGTTTGACCGGGTTATAAGGAAAGATATATGTATTATAATCAGTGTTGCAAAAGTCGCTAGGCGGTTCCTAGGCGGCCGAGCCCCTTGGAGGGAGTAATCGGAGTACTCGGGGAGTAATCGGAGAGTACTCGAACATTGTAAATATAAAGAAAATTAATATTTGGTTATTATATATTTGTCAAATATCATAAGTTTAATAATATTTATTACAAAATAGGTGAATATCAATATAAATAAAAGAAATACATTTTTAAATATAAAATATTCTAAAAATTACTAATCATTAATTAAAAAAAATGATATTTTTTCTTTAATATTATTGAAATAACAATTATATTTTATTTTTTTAGTCAAAATCGGTCCAAGTTTACCGATAAGATGTAATTCTGGCTGAGGTTGACCACATTTGATCGATTCTTAGTAACTAGGCGGATTTACAGAAACTCGCCTCGGTGACATACCTTGTAGCGAGTACTCGGCCTTTTAATCTTACTTTTACAACATTGATTATAATTAAATTGCACAATTAATATGCCAGGGTTGTTTACAATCTTGTGCGTATGTGATATATTAGATCTAACAGTTAAAATCACTTTTTTACACATTTTAGAAAAAATAAATACTTATTATAACATTGCTCTCTCTCTCTCTCTCTCTCTCTCTCTCTATATATATATATATATATATATATATATATATATATATACGGGATGGATCATTCGAGAAGTGATTTTATAGCGAGAAGTCGATCTCAACTATTGATTATGCCTAATCAATGGTAAGTAATGATTATGGCAAAGTTGTAATAATAAGAAAAATAATTTATAAGACTTTTATGACAAAAGGGTAATTATGTCTTGTATGTTTAATTGTTTGAAACCATTAATTACACTAATTAATCCTACATAACTCTCCACATTAATTCTAGTACAAAGTTACAAATTACTAGAAAAAAGAAATTGACTTTTACATCAAACATATTCTAAGGATAACTTAAATAAAATATATTCATGATAAAAAATTTTACGTTGATGATTTCAAAAGAATTATTTGAGATATTTTTAACCTATATATGAAAAAATGTATATGTAGGTGAATGATAATAAATTCAGCTACACAAGAAACATAGTCATCTACACATAACTCATATTAACTTATACAACTTGTTGGTTATTTTTATTTTCATTTACACGTAACTCGTGATCACCAATACATAACTTATTTTTACCTACACAAACTGTTGGTTCCTTTTATTTTCACCAACACGTAGCTAATATCCACCTACACATAACTCATATTAACCTACACATATTGTTAGAAAATACGATTTCTCATACACGTAAGTAATATTCACCTACATATAACTCGTTTTTGCCCACACATAACTTATATTAACCTACGCGGGCTACACATATTGTTAGATAACATGATTTTTCCCATACAGGTACGTAATATTCATCTACTCATAACTCATATTAACTTATACAACTTGTTGGTTATTTTTATTTTCATTTACACGTAACTCGTGATCACCAATACATAACTTATTTTTGCCTACACAGACTGTTGATTCCTTTTATTTTCATCAACACGTAGCTAATATCCACATACACATAACTCATATTAATCTACACGTATTGTTAGCTAATATGGTTTTTCTCCTACACGTAAGCAATATTCACTTACACATAACTCGTAATTAACTACACATAAAGTTGATCAAATAATAATAATAATAATAATAATAATAATAATAATAATAATGACTTGTAACATGTTAA
This sequence comes from Bidens hawaiensis, assembly GCF_021521415.1. NCBI lineage: Eukaryota > Viridiplantae > Streptophyta > Magnoliopsida > Asterales > Asteraceae > Bidens > Bidens hawaiensis. The sequence continues at coordinate 116,804 of NW_027493317.1, read as the reverse complement.
AAAATGTTCAAACCGAACTAAATGAAGCAAATTTACTAGTTTGATATCCATAAAGTATGATGTTGATTGTTAACCGATTGTTTAATCATTATTACATATAATTCTTTTTCCCATTTTATAAATATATGTTATGTATGTGTTTATCGTTGTACATATTTTTAAATCAAATAGGTGCAAATAAAATTCAAATAATCAGGATTTTGGTATGGATTGAATTAACCATTTTTAATAATGTAAAAGTATTTTTTAAATGAATTATAAAATAATAAAAATATAAGATGTTTTGAAACTTCTTACATTTAATAGTTACCATATAAAACATTTTGTAGATGTTACTACTATACCTTTTATATATTTTAAAGAAAAATTAAAAAGAAAAATTTTGATTGGTTGATATTACTTCTCGCACTTCTCGCACTACAAACACTTCTCAAATGAACCTAATCCTATATATACATATATATGTATATATATATATAGATATATATATATATATAGGATGCTCAATTGATCCAGAAACGCCGCAGTCGGATGCTCGAAACTTCGACTTAACGCGGACGAAGTTTGTGATAACGAGCAGGAGTATGTGGATTTGCCTCGACCGGGCAGTAGAAGAAGTCAAGGAAAGGGGAATGGCCGGGGTCGGCGGCGGCGGCTGCTTCAAGTGAGCAAGTTAGAAAAGAATTCCAAGAAATGAACCGCCAACTCGCCAATTTAAACAACCTTGGGAGTCAATGTTTTCAGGTGTCGCAACAAAATTCTAACTCTAACAAGGTGTTCGCCAATCTACTCAACAACAGGCAAATGGACAAAGATCTCGCTTTTATTTTGCAGGAACCGATCAACCACCTTACCGGACATGATCGAAAGGTTGCGGAAAAAAAGGGATAAAATTATTAAAAAATATAACCTCGATGAGTAATATTTATTTTTAATTTAATGTATTTGTTTCAATTTTAATGTACTTATTTTAATTTTAATGTAGTTTTTCTATTTTATTTTGTTAATAAAATGCTATTTGGATTATTTTAAATAAATAAGATAAAAAAATAACAATAAGGTAATAATTGATAGGGGCTATATGGAGCTCTATCCACTACATCCTCTTTTAACCAAAAAAAAAACCATTTGTTAATATGACGACATATGTCACACAACGTCCACAAAAGATCTGAAAACTAATTTTTGTTTTTATACAGAAACTTCAAGTCAACTGCTGGCTTTCCAATCTTTTATGGCAAACGTACACATTAAACTAATACCACAATAACTTTTCAATTTAATAATATGAAGAAGTCTAGATTTGTCTTTTTTTCTTAAAACTTTGGATTTTAGTAAGTTGAGACGTGTTAAGAGTGGGGAAATGGTAGCCACATGAAGCTTTTCCAAGTGTGTCTTATTGGCGTTTGAAAGGGTCAACGAGGACAGAAATGATATAACCAGAGTCTTTAATGTCTTGATCAATATAGAAAAAAATGACCAAAGTGAAGAAATTTCTATTGTTTTGGCATAGAAGATGGGGTAAGTTGAGTTGTGAAGAAACACCAACCGGACCCCTGGCAGATTACGGGTAACCTGGGGGTTAGATAGATGTTTCCCACGAGGGGTTAGACCCGGCAAAGATGGTTCTTCTGATAACCTGCAAAACAGACACCGTGAGCTTGTCACTGAGAAGGGGGGGGGGGGGTCCTCCTTGTGACCACCCTCCGGCGTGAGAATCAGACTAGATTGCTCTTTAAATATAAATGTATATTAAGAGATTGCTAGAGCAGATATCAGGTATAATATGATGATAATGTGATAAGATATGATAAGATGAGATGGTCATACCATTTGGGGTATTTATAGCCGAAGGTAGGTTTCCAAGGAGGTGTGGCCTGCTGAATAGTATTCCTGTTCTACCAATTGTGGCCTACGCACGTGCCCTGCTGGTAGTTGGTGGGTAGGCAGCGGCTGATAGTGACCAGGCCTGCTGTGTACTATTCCTTTTCCACCAACTGCCGGCTATGCACGTGGTATGACAGGAGTTGGTGAGTAGGCAGCGGCTAATAGTGACATACAGTACAGAAGCATGCTGCTCGCCATACTGTTGTCAATAAGCTGTCGTATCTTTAGTCAGATCTTTTGCCCATACCTCGTCAGGTACAGTACAGAAGATCTTCCCGTATCGTACGGACTGGCTTATTTGGGCGGGAGTATTCCCCCTCCCGCCCTTGTGCGGGATTGTTCCCGGCTTTGCTCATTCCTTCAGGTGACACTGAGTGATTGAGAGCTAAGTGCCTTGTGCGTGTAGCCTTGCTGCGCGGGTGGCCTTCCCTGATGGCTTGTATCTGCAGCTGCGGGAACAGGCAGAGTCCTTCACCATTGGGAGGCATTTCCTGCGGGAACAGCTTGCGTACTGCGCGTAAGGACATCACGTCTCTGAGTATGGTGGGTCCTGCGGATCCAGTTGGTTTCTGCGCAGACGTCCCTCTTCAAGGTGAGTCTTGCGGGTCCAACTGGGCTCTGCTGGGACCTACCTCTTCAAGTCCCCCCAGTCCAATGTTCTTCTCATGAGTGTTTAATAAAGTGAGGTGAACTTTTGGACTTAAGCAAAGGGTTTTGAAAAGGGTTTTTTAAGGTTTTCCATGGGGATTCTTCCCGCGGAAGTCCTTGTCACTTGCAGAAATTCCCGAGTTTCCTGCTTGATCTTTGGGTATGATGCGGGTCGGTCTGTAACCTCCTCGCAAGTCAGGAGCGTTGAGTCCCACTTGTGTGGATTCTCCATGGGGTTTTGGTAGTTTTGAACATAGTGATCAATTATGTTAAAACCACCAATTCCATCCTGGAGCTTCAAACAATGTAGTTCTCGACGTTCCCGCTATGCGGGGATGTTATTTCTTGGTTTCAATTCCCTGCGGAGCGCTAGGTATGTGAAGGGTTTTGCCTTGACACTGTACCCGCGCTCGTCTTATGGTAACTTTACTTCCAAGGTATTCCTGGCGTCAATTCCCTGCGGGTGCTAGGTATGTGAAGGGTTTTGCCTTAACACTGTACCCGCACCCGTCTTATAGTTACTTGGTTGCCGAGGTATTCTTGGCTTCAATTCCCTGCGGGTGCTAGGTATGTGAAGGGTTTTGCCTTAACACTGTACCCGCATCCGTCTTACGGTTACTTGGTTGCCAAGGTATTCTTGGCTTCAATTCCCTGCGGGTGCTAGGTATGTGAAGGGTTTTGCCTTAACACTGTACCCGCATCCGTCTTACGGTTATTTGGTTGCCAAGGTATTCTTGGCTTCAATTCCCTGCGGAGCGCTAGGTATGTGAAGGGTTTTGCCTTTACACTGTACCCGCATCCGTCTTACGGTTACTTGGTTGCCAAGGTAAGGGGTATTTTCCCGCTTACTTTTGAATCTTTTTGAATTTTGAAATTCGAAGAGTTGGTGAAAGGATAAGAACAGTCCAAACGTCTGAAACGTCGTGCGACGGTTTCTTCTGACTGTGTCAGGACGTGCAGGAAGTTATGGTGACGTGACAGTACCTGGTCATTCCAGACGCTTTTTCAGGCGCGTGGGCGCGATTTTTCGGGCGCGTGGCCGCGAAATTAATGGTATGCGTCCTGTCAACAGCTGTTGCCAGCTTGCTTTTTGCCACGTGTCATAGTTTCATTGCACCTTCGATTTCTCTCTCTTCCTCATTAAATGCATCGCATTAATTGCGATTAGTATATAAAGGGGGAGAGGGTTCTTTGTAATTCACACTTTCACTCTTCTCTTCATCTTTAGAACGATTTCCGGCGAATACTCATCTTTCAGTCGAGCATTCTTTTGAAATCGTTTTCTTCTTTATTTTGCAAGATGTCGTCTCGTGATCTCGAATCTACAGCCGATGACAAGAGTACTGCTGGCGAGTGCCAGTGTGCTCTGCCTGTCGATCTGTACCAGTACGTCGTCAGGAAGTTCATGCTCGAGTCTCTCGAGCCTGAGTTTCCTGAACCCCATCAGACGGTGTACGATGCCCCCAGAGGCAAGATCGGGGTATATGCTGCATTCTTTGTTTATGGGAATCTTAGGTTCCCATTGACAAAGTTTGTTTACCGTGTCCTGGAGAGGCACGGTGTGCACCTGACCGAGGTGCACCCGATGGCGATTGCCAAGATTCGGCACTTCGAGTGGGTGTGCCGGATTCTGGGCATTGAGCCCTATGTTGACCGCCTGATGACCTTCTACACTTGGAGGTGCATCCAGGGGTGGTATACATTGATAACCCGGATTAAGGGTTTGAAGATCTGCGCAACCGAGCGCAGTCTTCGCTCGTGGAAGCGGGAGTTCTTCTTCATTTCCGCTCGCGCCATCCCCCTTGCCATGAAATTCAAGAACGGGCAAGCACTTCCCAGCCTTCACGCCTCCAACTACGAGGAGGCGGAATGGTTTTCGAAGATATCCCGAGTCCAATCTTCGGTTTACCGGTTTGCGGAGTCCGGGATGGTGATGCTGGGGATGAGCCGGGTGTGGAAGGAGGCGGATGCGCGGAAGATCCCGATCGTCCTCGAATACGGTTCGAACTTTGTTCCTTACGGTATGCTTTGTTTCTTTTTGTTGATTTAGAAACTCTTCTAACTTCTTTCCTGTTTATTTCAGAGGGGAACGACTTGCAGTCGCTCATGTACCCGCGGGAGGCTGACGGTCCCGCTCGGATGGGTACTCGCGCTCTAGACGAGAACGAGTTGCCCATCCTAGAACAAACGGCGGATCGGTTCGTGGAGGTCTACCCGCTAGGCCACGAGATCCTGAGCGCCAGGCGGCCAGGTAAGGCGCTATTCAACCCTCGACCCCTCAATGTTGAAACCTCTGCTGGAATTCCTCTAATCGTATGTTCTGATGAGGAATCCGCAGATGGTCCTCCGTTGGTGCGGAAGAAGAAGGCTGTCGGCGGGAAGGGGAAGGAGAAGGTGGCCTCCACTGCCGATCCAGTGCCTCGGTCTGATTCGGAGACCGAGAGCGAAGAGGTGGCGGGGAATCCCGGTGGTGATAAGACCACCGCTCCGGAGGCTGCGACTGTCACCTCCGGAGAGCCCAAGAAGACGACGGTGAGCGGCGCAAAGAGGCCGGCTCCATCGGGTTCGTCCCCGCCTCTCCTTACCTTTCGGCTCAAGAAAACCTGTAAGTACAAACTTCCTTTATCTTTTAACTTTATAGTTTTCCATCATTAATACTTATCTTCTTTACGCAGGCGTGGATGTTGACGCATTCCAGGGTGGAGCGCAGAGGAGTACCTCTCCGCCAATGACGGTAGGCTTGGTCAGCCTACCTGAGGCGACGACCCAGGCGCCTGCGCCTGCTTCCGCTGGTTCAGTTGCTCACTCCTTTGAGCCGACTGTTCCAGCTGAGATGACGTTACCGCCGGCTGTGAGTGCCATTTTTACGGCATCTTTCACCGAGCCGGCGGTTACTATTGCTGCGGATTCCGCAGCGGCGACCGCGGCGGCCGCGGCGACCTTTACCATGCCTCCTCCGTCATCGGCAACGACGGCCGATCCTTCAGGTATGCATGGGGCGTATCGCCAACCTCTGCCACCTTCCCATCTGCCTGACCTCTTGGATGGATTTCCCTTGGGTTCAGGTGATGGGTTCGGCGGTTATCGGCCTGTAATTGACCCTACAGGTGCGTAGGGTTCTTTTGGCCTATTTTATATTTTTCAATCATCTTTTCCTAACTGCTCTTTGTTTTTTGCAGTGTCGGATTCCAATGAAGTGTTTGTTCCACGATGGAACATTCGCCGAGGAACAACCCTTCGCACCCTTGTGGAGTGCGTGGAGTGGGCTCGTCACGCTGATCCTAGTGGTGCGTTGGGGGAAGCCATGGCTAGCTACCAGGAGGGTAGGCTAAGCAATGAGCTTCGGGTTCTCCTGGCCCGGATGCAGCCGCGCGTCGAGCTGCTTTGTCGTGAAAACGACAAGTTAAAAGCAGCTCGCCTTCAGGAAGTAGCTCAGGCGCGGGCTGTCCGGGAGGAGAATAGGAGGCTCTCCGCCACGGCGGCGGAGAAGGAGAAGGCGTTCAAGGCCCTTGAAGTTGAGGTTCAGGCCCGTCTCGAGGCTCGCTCCAAGGCTGCCCAAGCTGTTAATGAACAGCTTCGGCTGGCTAAGGAAACTGCTAGGAACGCAACTGAAAGGGCCACCAAGGCTGAAGCTGTTGCTGAGCCTCTACGCCTGGAGAATGAAGAGCTTAAAGCCAAATTAGAGGCTCTCCAGCAGGCTCATGATGCCTTGGCGATGGAGGACGCGAAGAAGCTTCAAGAAATCCTGGACCAGAGGGGGGTGCTTGACCATACCGAGCGTAAGCTAAAGGGCGTCGAAGAGGCTGCGGCTAAAGATGTGTTGCTTGCCAACCTCAACAAGAGTGAAGCCGAACGCGCCCGTAACGAAGCTCAAGCTGCCCTCCAAGAAGCTCTGGTTGCCAAGGAATGGCTTCTTCGAGAAGCGTTGTCTCAGGTAAGCTTTTCATGTCTTTACGCTTTTCTTTGTAAATAGAAAAGGTTCTGATACTTGTATATTTTCTTTTGTAGGTTGTGCATCGAGTCTTCACTGAGACGTCTTATGACGATGCTATGAGCGCAGCCCTCAACGCTTCTCACGAGGATGGGGAAAAGGCCGGTTTCCTGCTTGGTCTAGGGTTCGTTGAGAAAGGCATCCCGCCTTCCAACTTCCCTTTATTCGATGTAGATACTGAAGCTGTATACGACCAAGCAGTGAATCAGTATGCCGCCTTCCCGCATCCGGTGGTGGAGAAGGTAAACGAAGTTGCTGCTGCTGATGATGGGCTAGCTATCCTTAAAGCTTTCCTTGAACTGCCACGCTCTACTGATGGTGCTGGTCCAAGTGGAAGTGGCCCTGAAGCCTGATCCTGAAGATCCCTTCCCACTGCTAGGATAGATTTAGCTTGTATAGATTTATTTTCTTGTAGGCGGGTAGTTACCCGGCCATTCTTGTAATGAATATTATGAAATATAAATCTTTGTGCGGGTAAGACCGCTACTTTCACTGGATTCCTTGCTTTATAAACGTTATATGACTTGCATACTTTAGTTTAAATTAGCAATTTTCCAAGTGTTTAGAATAAGTTAACCTTTGAACGTGGTAGATAATAGGTTGAAGTTTTGCTTCCTCTTTCGTGATTGTGCGGGTAGGACCGTCACTTGCACTTAGTAGGATGGCTAAACTTTACCATCTGACCTGCGTGTAGGTTTTCCTCATCTTTTTTGAAATTTCTAAGTGTTTAGGATAAGTTAACCTTTGAACGTGGTAGATGATAGGTTGAAGTTTTGCTTCCTCTTTCGTGATTGTGCGGGTAGGACCGTCACTTGCACTTAGTAGGATGGCTAAACTTTACCTATATCTGACCTGCGTGTAGGTTTTCCTCATCCTTTTGTTAGAAATTCTCTTGAATAAGTTAACCGTTCGACGCGCGGTTGTCAATAGGTTAGTGTTCAGTTTCCTCTATCATGATTCATGCGGATAGACCGGCACTTTCATATAGTAGGATGACTGAACTTTTCCCCTTCAACTGACCTGCGTGAAGGTTTGCCGTTTTTTGGGTTTATGCGGGTTTTGCCGCCTTCCCCACGCAACGACTTTTCACGTAATTATGCGGTGAAAACCGGCATATCCGTGTTGAATAAATTAACCGTTCGCCGCGCGGTTGTTAATAGGTTAGTGTTCAGTTTCCTCTATCATGATTCATGCGGATAGACCGGCACTTTCATTTAGTGGGATGACTGAACTTTTCCCCTTCAACTGACCTGCGTGAAGGTTTGCCGTTTTTTGGGTTTATGCGGGTTTTGCCGCCTTCCCCATGCAACGACTTTTCACGTAATTATGCGGTGAAAACCGGCATATCCGTGTTGAATAAATTAATCGTTCGACTCGCGGTTGTTAATAGGTTAGTGTTCAGTTTCCTCTATCATGATTCATGCGGATAGACCGGCACTTTCATTTAGTGGGATGACTGAACTTTTCCCCTTCAACTGACCTGCGTGAAGGTTTGCCGTTTTTTGGGTTTATGCGGGTTTTGCCGCCTTCCCCATGCAACGACTTTTCACGTAATTATGCGGTGAAAACCGGCATATCCGTGTTGAATAAATTAACCGTTCGACGCGCGGTTGTTAATAGGTTAGTGTTCAGTTTCCTCTATCATGATTCATGCGGATAGACCGGCACTTTCATTTAGTGGGATGACTGAACTTTTCCCCTTCAACTGACCTGCGTGAAGGTTTGCCGTTTTTTGGGTTTATGGGGGTTTTGCCGCCTTCCCCACGCAACGACTTTCACACTTATGTATGCAGTGAAGACCGTCATCAGTGTTGATAGTTCATAAAGTATAAATGTAAAATCATCAGCGTCGATGTTCTAAGGAGAATCATTTCCATTAGAAGTGGCTATTGGCCTTTTCTTTACAAATTTGGAATTGATCTACATGCAAACTGTGTAATTGAGCTCCCTTCCATGTTGTTGGGTGGGAGTGCCATCGAGCCGATACGCACCTGGTTCGGGATCTCGTTCTTTACGCAGCATGTAGTCTCCACATTGAAGCTGGAATTTTATTCGTGTTTTCCCCAGCTGGGGTTCTACACGCATCAGCCTGCTCAGCGTTCGTTGCGCCACGAGGTGCGCGAGCGTCCCATCTCTGACGAATGCTTCGACCATGTCCTTTACGTCTATGCATTCTTCGGTGTTGTGGCCTTTTGTCCTGTGAAAGTCACAGTATTTGCTCCGATCAGCATTGTGACGATGTCGGATTATTGGAGGCTTTGGCCATGGGAGCTCCTCAGTGGCGAATATCTCGGTGACGCTTTTGGTGAGCGGCGTCCATCTGGAGTTCTGGTTCGACCGTACGTTATCCCTTCCGCCTAACCGATGTTGCAAGCCGGATGAGGTGTCAAAGTTTACCCTTGACTGCCAAATGCCTAGCTTTCGCTTTTTGTTTAATCGGGCGGTAAGGACGTTGTCTTCCCTTGTTTTCTGGGTGTAGAGGTTTGTGCTCTGAGGGAGATCTCTACCCAGTTGCTTCTCAGTTTCCGCAAAGCGTTTAGCTGCTGTCATGATGGCATCCCATGTGGATGGCATGCCATCTTTACCCATTAAGGTGCGGATGAGCTCTGGGTCGTTCGTGCCCTGAATAAAAGCAGCGCGAACAAGATCTTCGCTAATGTTACCCAGACTTAGCTTCTTCGAGTTGAAGCGAGTGATGAAGTCTAGCAAAGATTCATCTTCCTCTCGAATGCATTTGAGGATTGTCCATTGCTCCTCGGTATACTTTCTTTGCTGGCTGAAGTGTTGGCTAAACTTCTGCTGGAAGTCTGCCCAGTCGTAGATGTGGTTGACCGGTAGACGATCGAACCACGCTCTAGCAGCCTCAACAAGCGTCATTTGGAACATGTAACACCACGTAGGTTCCGTCCAACTACTGACGGTTGCCCCCGCTATGAATCTGTTCAAATGATCATCTGGGTCAGATATACCATCGTATGTGCCTATGCTGGACATTTTTTTGGCACTTTTTGGGGCGATTGCTTCCGCAATGTCCCTTGCAAATTTGGACGTTCCCGCATTTGCAACGTTTGGTCTGAATGTTTTGGAGAAGTCACGTGGACTTCCACCTGTGTTTTTTGGTTTGAAGGCTTCTCCAAAATGCCTTCTCGGTTGGGAGTCCGTTTCCTTACGCTTCCCTTTTTCCCTATGGCGAGGGTTCGCGTCGGAGTCGGATTCCTCCGAGTCATCGTCCAAGTATTCTTCGAATTCGTCAGCCTGTTGGACGGAACGCAAGCGTTCGTCCAACTCAGCTTGGAATTCCTTCTGACGTGCCTCCGCCCATGCCTTAACTTCATCGAGTGTTTGGCGGGGGAGTCTTGTTCGTTTCTCTAACTGGGTATCGGTGAATCCCAGTGAGCGATTATTTACTGCACTTGCCCCAGCTTGGGTAACTGGGGTAGTGTTCGTAAAATTTACTTCACTTTCCCCGGCTTGGGTAACCGGGGTAGTGTTTGTAAAAACTGTGTAGCCGGTATTCCCCCCAGTAGCTGGGGTTGTGGTTACCGGAGTTTCTTTAACCATCTTTCCAGAAGTTTGAAAAACTGGAGAAAAATGAAGTTCTAGCTTTATGCACGGATGGCGCCAATGAAGAAACACCAACCGGACCCCTGGCAGATTACGGGTAACCTGGGGGTTAGATAGATGTTTCCCACGAGGGGTTAGACCCGGCAAAGATGGTTCTTCTGATAACCTGCAAAACAGACACCGTGAGCTTGTCACTGAGAAGGGGGGGTTCCTCCTTGTGACCACCCTCCGGCGTGAGAATCAGACTAGATTGCTCTTTAAATATAAATGTATATTAAGAGATTGCTAGAGCAGATATCAGGTATAATATGATGATAATGTGATAAGATATGATAAGATGAGATGGTCATACCATTTGGGGTATTTATAGCCGAAGGTAGGTTTCCAAGGAGGTGTGGCCTGCTGAATAGTATTCCTGTTCTACCAACTGTGGCCTACGCACGTGCCCTGCTGGTAGTTGGTGGGTAGGCAGCGGCTGATAGTGACCAGGCCTGCTGTGTACTATTCCTTTTCCACCAACTGCCGGCTATGCACGTGGTATGACAGGAGTTGGTGAGTAGGCAGCGGCTAATAGTGACATACAGTACAGGAGCATGCTGCTTGCCATACTGTTGTCAATAAGCTGTCGTATCTTTAGTCAGATCTTTTGCCCATACCTCGTCAGGTACAGTACAGAAGATCTTCCCGTATTGTACGGACTGGCTTATTTGGGCGGGAGTATTCCCCCTCCCGCCCTTGTGCGGGATTGTTCCCAGCTTTGCTCATTCCTTCAGGTGACACTGAGTGATTGAGAGCTAAGTGCCTTGTGCGTGTAGCCTTGCTGCGCGGGTGGCCTTCCCTGATGGCTTGTATCCGCAGCTGCGGGAACAGGCAGAGTCCTTCACCATTGGGAGGCATTTCCTGCGGGAACAGCTTGCGTACTGCGCGTAAGGACGTCACGTCTCTAAGCATGGTGGGTCCTGCGGATCCAGTTGGTTTCTGCGCAGACGTCCCTCTTCAAGGTGAGTCTTGCGGGTCCAACTGGGCTCTGCTGAAACCTACCTCTTCAAGTTGTCAATGTGTAAACTCATTAAATGTAGTCTCCAAGGTTGAAATTATGAACACTGATGTATATAATGCAATTATGGTATATGAAGAATGCAAGTGATAAGTTGGGGGTAAGATGAGTTCTCTAATCCATTCTATTGGGATTGACATGATTCTCATCTTTTTTGTGTTTGTTATTCTCTCTCGACTACCACTCTTTCACTCCGCTACACCCAACGACAATTCTATGCCAATCTGCCCAGTAAAATTCACTTGTCCAGCTTTGACCACATTCAAGTACCCGTTTTACAATGGCACGGACACACGATGTGGGTTGATCAAGGTCAACTGTACTGCGGAAGGTGGGGAGATTCAAATTGGAGGAAATCGGTATAGGATTTTAAGCAAGTTTGATTTTCATGGTAATTCTAGTCGTTTATTCCTCTGGAACCGTATATTTAGGGGGCTTGTGAAAAATAAAAGCTGTGAAGCACTTATGAATAATTTCATTTCACCAAGTCCAAGACCTCTTTTGTATTCCATTTCAATAGTTGATTTCATCAATCTCTTCAAATGCCAAAAAAATCTGACATATTTTAAGCAACATAAATACAACAGCTACAACGGATGCAAAGATCACAACTTCTATTATAACTACTCCAACACAACAGTTCCAAATGATCTCCCACACACATGTCAAGTAGTGCAACTACCTGTGAACACCCCAAGTGCTCTGGGATTTAATGAAAGTAACATATTTTCTCTTCTCTATCCCGGTACCTCCACTTTTTTTAATTTATCACATTCATGTAGCAAGTGCCAAGACCAAAACCGCTCTTGTGGGATTGCAGAGGGAGTTGTTTATTGTTTTGACGTCAAAAAGGGTATTTTACATCTTTTATTTCTATTTGGTCTTCCCTTATTTTTACCATATAATGGGCACACAAGATTGATATCTCTAACATAGTCGTGAATTTTTTTCTTGCCTCTTTTTAATATAAGTTTTGTTGTTTGGTTGTTGCAGTTTCACCGAGTTCGAATCCGGGTAATTTGCATCTACGATCCAACTCGTTGTTATAGGATATTTGTCTTCATACACCAGAGTTAATGTGGCTAATGTAGTATTGAAATTAATTCTGTGCAATATCTCTAATATTTTAGAATTTGGTTGCTGCAGAAAATCCAGGCAGAGATAGGAAGATTAAGATTCTGGGTGATATGCCTCTTTGATTCTATGTATTATTACCGGATAGATATATGATTTTTTTGAATCTGTCGCTAAATGTGTTGCATTCACTTGTTGTAGTTTTCGTAGGAGGATCAATCGCAATCCTCATTTTGTCTTTTGTCATCTTCATAATCTGGCGTCAGTGTAAGAACAACCCTTTTACCTACGTATCGACAAAGAACAAATCTCAAAACCTTAAAGACATAAGTCTCTCCTGTGGCATTTCTGTTTTCTCCTATAAGGAGCTTGAAAATGCCACCCAAAATTTCGATCCTTCTCGTGAGCTAGGGGATGGAGGTTTTGGATCTGTTTATTATGGTGAGAACTTTATTGTCCAACCAAAAATGTAATTTATTGTTCATTCCACTTGAAATCACCCTTCATATTCTTTCCATGTTTCTGAAAAAGGTAAACTGAAAGACGGGCGAGAAGTTGCAGTGAAGAAGCTGCATGAGCACAACTATAATCGAGTCCAACATTTCAGGAATGAGGTTGAGATCCTCACCAAATTAAGGCACCCAAATCTTGTTGTTCTCTATGGTTGCACCTCTAGACAAAGCCATGAACTACTCCTTGTTTATGAGTATGTTCCCAATGGCACTGTTGCTGACCACCTCCATGGGGAACAAGTAAATCCATGCATGCTAACATGGCCGATACGAATGAACATTGCCATCGAAACTGCCAGTGCACTGGCGTACCTTCATGCTTCGGAAATCATACACCGAGATGTAAAGACCAACAACATTCTTCTTGATCACAATTTCTGTGTCAAGGTTGCAGATTTCGGTCTCTCTAGGCTCATATCAAATAATGTCACTCATGTGTCAACAGCTCCTCAAGGAACCCCAGGATATCTGGATCCACAATATCACCAACGCTATCAATTAACAGATAAAAGTGATGTTTATAGCTTCGGGGTAGTCTTGATTGAACTAATATCATCAATGGTGGCAGTCGACTTAGATAGGTCGCAAGACGAGATTAGTTTGGCTAACCTAGCTTTAAGCAAGATCAAAAGATGTGCAATTGATGAACTAATTGATCCAGTTTTAGGATCCGATATGAATCCTGAAATTATGAACATGATCACATTAGTTGCAGAATTGGCTTTTAGGTGTTTGCAATATGATTTAGATATGAGGCCTACAATGAATGAGGTGTTGGAGGTGTTGATGGATATTCAATCAGTGGGTAGAATAGACGTTTATGACAGTATAAGAGACTTGCAAACCGTTAATGTGCAGCCTTTGTCTGAAACCAATGATGAAGTAATTTTGTTAAAAGATTTCGTGTGTTCGCGGGTCTCTGTCACTAGTGAAAGGAAAAGCAATAACAGTGTATCAACAACATTAAGCAGCAGTGGAGATAGATCGTCAGTGAAGAATGAAATTGATACATGAAAAAACCATTGGGAACAAGGATGCCATGAGAGCATCCGTGTTTAAAAGTAAAATCATTAAAGTAACCATCATATATGAGATGCATGGGATGGTGTATCTACTTTTGTTGGTGTATGTTATTTTTTTTCATTAGTACATGGATATGTAAATACATCGTTGGTTGTTATATTTTTCTCGCGTATTCTATGTGACCATTTAATTAGTTAGTGGACTGTCTCGTTTATTTGTTATGATTTATTTAGTTTATGTTACGGTTCGATTAGGATAGAGAGAAGAAGTTCTAGAGAGAGAGAGAGAGAGTAAGCAAAGCTTAATTTTCAATTGATGGGATTCTAACTGTAATACACATTTAAGTACCCAAACTAACAAACCAGACTAACGAACTATTACAAAACACCCCTTAACTATCAACATATTACCATACGACCTTGTTCTATTTATTACTAATTATTCCATAACAGTTTATTGGGGCTTGGTACATCTAAACAACTTGGTTTATGTTTGGTTTTAATTTGGCCCGTTAGGGGTTGTTTAAAGTCCTATGGGTTGGCAAGTCGTTTGGATCGTAGGACATGGACGGGATAGATCATTTTTGTTTGGCCTATGAACCAACAAACCCAAGATATCAAATATATCTTTCGGGATCCTCTGCCTATTCCTACTACATCTACAAACTCTCGATATTATAACCGACTCTTGAATTCTCTCAAGTTCAACAACTCTTTGTTGCTAGGCTGTTCCAACTTCATGTTTAGTTACTTGTGGTTCTCAATTTTTTTCAAGATCCACATGATTATCACCAATCCCACGCGAGAATATTTGTTTCTTCGAGACACGTCCTCCCCGTTTAATGAAAATCTGGTTTTCAACAGGATGTTAGAAGTAGTAACAAAATGCCTTCGGTCAATCGACGAAAACAACCTTTTTGCCTATGTGATCAGGTTTTTCAGAAGAGTCAATGGTGATCATGTAAACGTCATAGCCCAGGTTCTAAGGTAAAGAGACTTAGGGTTTGTGCTCGTGCCATATATTATAACGCATTTTATCCACCTTCTAAGTTGGAGCTAGATTTACATTTTAGCAGCAGTATGAAGAGCGAAACTCCAAAAGGAGGGATGCAAATTTCTACGACACATCATAGACTGATTATATTTCTCCTTTCAGCAATGTTTTGGAACCCGGACCAGACCGGTCGGACCGGAACTAACACTCTTAGCGGTCCGGGTCATGCTATTTACCCGTTTTCTAAAAACCCGCCTGGTTCTTAGGGTTTGCGGTCAGATCGGAACCGACGAACCGCTGATCTGACCGGAAATTTTGAATATAGCGAATTTTAAGGGTTTTTATTCCTCAAAAGAAACCTTCAATCGATCCAACCACCTTCGATCAAGCTTTCTACATAGTTGTTGGTCTTTAAACCGGCCTTAAATATAACCATTCTTCATATTTTGTAGTTAGTAATTTACATATGGATGAATTTTTGAATTGAGTAGATATGAAGAAGAAGGAGATGTAATTTGGTTGAATGAAAGATGACGACTGTTAAAGTGTGAGGAAAAGGAAAGAAACAATTTCAAAACCCTAATAAAATGAAAGATGATATAAGTTATTGGGCTTTTATGAGCCTTTGATTTTATACATAATATATATTCATACGTATTTAAAAAAGAAACTTTTCAAAGATAATCTGCTTATATTTAAGTTGGGAAATATCATATTAATAATAAATTATTGGCTGTTGCTACAAATATATATATATATATATATATATATATATATATATATATAATGACGTCATCCGGGTCAATTTCCGGTCCGATCTGTGACCCGGTAAGACGCTTGGGTCGATTTCCGGTCCGGGTCAGGAAACATTGCCTTTCAGACACACCATTAAGCTGTGGCGTTTCTGGAGGAGTAAGTTGAGAAATTATGCCCACATTTCTTAAGATGTTCATTAAACACATAACTCAAGTATTCACTACCTTGATCTGTTCAAAGTTCTTTTACAGTTAACCCAAGCTAATTTTCCACTTCCTTCTGGTAGAACTTGAACATTTAAAAGGTTGGATGTTTATATTTCATCAAGTCTACATATCCATAGCTACTAAAATAACCAATAAAAGTAACGAGGCATCTGTCAACATTTCTTGAAATGGTTCTCAACGTCCCATAATCTGTGTACGAGTAACAGATCATTTGCCCTATGGCTAACACCGATAAATGCCTTTCTTCATGCGGTATTCACACTCATTCAAAAAGTTCGGACCGTCAGATCTTAAAATACCCTTAGTATAGAAATTCTTCATGCGTTTCTTGCTTATATGTTCTAGTCGACAATTAATGCCACGAATATATATCAATGAAATAAGATTTCATTCGCTTGGTTGAAAGATTGTTAGACCCGTAGAAACATTACTATAGAGAAGATAGATGAAGAATCATGTTAGATCCGTGATTACATTACTATAGAGGGAGAAGGGGTAGAGGCCGACCTAAATTGACTTGGGATGAGAGGATTAGACATGATTCTCTGGACCTAACCTCTCCGAGGACATGGTTGAGGATAGGGATTCTTGGAGACGTAGAACTAAGGTTAAGGATTTTTAGGGAGAAATAATTAACTTAGGGGATTCTCTTTACCTTATCTTTAGGTCACACACCATTATGTTATTCTCTTTTCATATATTTATATACTTCTATCTATACATGTATTAGTATTATTATTTTTACTACGTGCTATTATCAATTATATTACTGTTAAACTTTGGTTCCCTATTATATTCTCTCACACATATATTTTATAGAGCTGAGGGTCTCCCTGGAAGCCACTTCTCTATCCCATTAAATAGAGGTACGGTGTGCCTACATCCCACCCTCCCAGACCCTACTTATAGTTTTACTATCGGTGAGATTCCACTGAATATAATTGATTGATTGATTGATTGATTGAATAAATGAATGGTTGAAAGATTTTATATAGTGTTATTATTGTGAACTTCAATTTCATAAATGGCATTATGAGGTCAATCCTCAAAATAAAATATGCCATCGATGAGAAGAAATTAAATCATATTTAAAACTGATATAGGAGCATCTCATAATTTAAATTATGATTTTATTATCTTTTAATATTTTGTGCCTATCTTATTTTCATGTTTATCTCATTTTGTTTTAGTATAAGTTATGGTTGAAGGTTATGTAATTTTTAGTATTTGATTGATTATGAATTATAAGAACATTGTTCTTTGAACATTTGGTTTGTTTATTCATCTTTAATTATCATAAAGTGTTTTGAGTCATTGATCGCTTCTAAAACTGCATCAGTTGGTATCGAAGCTTTTAGTTCTCAAATGGCTCTACGTGGAGGTGAATACTTGTTTGATTGTAGAGTCGCTAAAAAAAAGGCAATGATAGAAGTGTTTTATATTCACGTGCTGGTGGATAAGATCGATGTCCTACTCGCAGAGTTGCCGACCAAGGCAGCGATAGAGTCTGTTCCAACCCGGGATCTTAAGAAGATCAAACGACTCCAACAACGTTTGCACGATCATAGTCACATGGATCGTGCATCTTGCCACGATTTCCATTCCGGATCATCCGTTCCGAAACACAGTACGAACACAGTCCTAGAACGCCTTGGATTGCGATTCCGGCATTGAAAACGACATTCCGGATCTGCGATTGAATGGTGCCAGAAGCGTTTAGGATCAAGAACCAGTTTAAATTGAATAACGAACCGAGTCAATTAAAACTTCGAGCGAGATTTGAAAACTTAAAGAATTTGGATTTTGGGAAGTCGAAAGGTTTCCAAAAATTCAACAGTCATCCAATTAGGGTTTATGCCTATATTATGTTTCCAATTTCCGTTGATTGATTCACCATTCTCAAATCTCAATTTCTATTTACAAATCAAAAATTCCAATTTTCTATTGAACATTTCAATCAAGGTGTTTAGAAAGAAAAAACCCAACGTTGATTATGAAGGAAACGGTGAAATTGGAGAGCAATCAGAAGAGCCTAACTTTGTTGATCTTGGTGATAAGGAAGACAACAATAATGCGTCCTCCCAAGGTACAGTGACACTGTCTATAATCTATATTGCAATATTTTGTATTTATAATAATAATTATTATTTTTTTGTATAAGTTAGTGCCTTTTATATATTTGGTGACGAGGAAGACAACTTTGTTGATTTTTTGTATCATTTTTGTAGGCAAACAAAAGTTAAAAGATACCACAGTTGATGATAAGCCTTTGTATAATGAAGTGGAATTATTAAGCGCCAGCGGTAGTAAAAACCAGGGAGGTGCTAAAGTGTGGCGTTGTAAACACTGTCTTAAAAAGTATACAAGTTCTTACACTCGAATGCACACTCATTTTTTTGGACCACCCGTGGGAAAAAAAGTTGAAATTCAAAGGTGTTCTGCTATGCTCAAAGACCGAGAAGCTTACCAATGTTTGCAAAAGCGGGTGAAAGAGGCCGAAAAGCTTGGTGTTTCTAAATCGTTAAAGAGCTCTGTAATGAACAAAAAACAAAATTTAAGCTCTAAGAAGCCAATAGACAAAGATTTTTCTATGACGGAGAGAAGTGTGGTCGATTTAAAAATTGAGAGGGCCTTATAAGCAAATGGAATCCCATTTAACGTTTTATGCAACCCACAATTGCAATTAATGGTAACCGCCATATAGAGGGCACCTAGTGATTATAAAGCGCCATCTAGTGAGAAAGCGAGAACGATCTTACTAGATGAATGTGTTAGAGATGTGGAGAAGGAGCTCATTCCATTTAAAGACACATGGTACTCATATGGTCTTTCTATTGTGTCTGATGGGTGGACAAATGTTAAACACAAACCGTTGATAAATGTTCTTGCTGTAAACAATTGCGGTTCTATGTTTCTGCATGCCGAAGACTTTTCCGGGGTGGAGAAAACGGGATTAGCCATTGCGGAATTTCTTATCCAAACTATTGAATCTTTCGGCTCAAGCAATGTTCTAAGTGTTGTGATGGATAATGCAGCCAATTGTAAAGCCGCTGGAAAGGAGATCGAAAAGGTATACAAGCATATTTTTTGGTCTCCATGTTGTGTGCATACATTGAATTTAATTTTTAAAGATTTTGCGAGAGAGTTTTTTGGGCTAGAATACACCTATAATAGAGGAAAAACGATTGTCAAGTATTTTATGAACCATGAACAAGCTTTGTCAATGTTTAGAGAAAATTCAAAGTAAGAGCTAATACAGGTTGCCAAAACCCGATTTGCCTCTCACTATATTTTGTTGAAGAGGTTAATCCTCTGTAGAGAAGCTCTTCTACAACAATTTCTCTAAATTTCTGGAGAGATTGGGGAAAACAAGGCGATGAACAAGCCAGAGATGTTGCCCAGGTTGTTGTTGACATTATTAGAGATGATCATTTCTGTAATGAAGTTGAAAACATTATAAAAATCACAAAGCCTATTTACATGGTAGTAAAATTTTGTGATGGTGAAGGCCTAAAATTGGGTGAAATATATGAGAAGGTGGATAGTATGTTGGGAGAAATCAAAGACGTCATGAAGGAAATTATATATGAGTTGTAGTTCCCTTAAATGAAACAAATTCTCTTGAAAAAGGTGGGAGAAAATGTCAATACCTTTACATTGTTTGGGATTTGCTTTAAGTCCAAGATTTTATGACACACGTTTTCTTGAAATAGTAGCACCAGGTGGCGAAACAAGTTTCACACCTAACAATGATAAAGAAGTAGTAGAAGGTGTCTTGGCAGCTTTTAGTCGCATTGCTGAAAATGAAGCTGAGCAGGGGTTGTTACGAGAACGGTTTGCTACGTTTCACATGAAGAAGGGTCTTTATTCTTTACCCGTAGCTCAATTGGATGCGGTTACAATAGAAGCAATTTATAGGTAGTCTACTTAGCTGAAGTGGCAAAAAAGGTCTTGTCGCAACCTATAAGTAGTTCTTCAGCCGAAAGAAATTGGAGTACCTATTCCTACATTCATAGTGTGAAGAGGAATCGGCTTAATTGTAAAACGCCGGACAAACTTGTTTATGCTCATTTTAATATTCGTATGATTTCAAGGTTTTCTGAAACATATAAAGAAGGACCACACAAGAAGTGGGATATAAATCCCGAATCTTCAAACTTCGAAAGCTCAAGGCTAGAAGAGATGGCATGGGAGAATCTAGAGAAGGATGAAGAGAACGATAAAGGCAAAGGAAAAAAACGAAGGGTGGAATAATTTTCTAAGTTTTATCACTTTGTTATTTAATTTTTTAGTACTATTAAGTTTATGACTTTTATCATTTAAGTTGTGCAACATGTTTTGAATTTTGAAGTTACTGTTTTGAATTAAGTCTTGAAGTTATTATGAAATTTCATGTACAAAAATAACACAGTTTAATTGGTACATCGTACCAAATAATATGGTACATTGTACCGAAGTGATCCGAAACGAGCCTACCCCCCATCGTACCAGATTTTAGCGACCTAGCGAATTGCGATCCCGTACCGAAGCGTACCACAATCTTAAAGAGATCCAGCGGCTCCATAAACGAGTCCGCAATCACGAGTTACAATAGGAGATGTGCAAGGCGGAAACTGAGTCAGGCATCTTCGTCTAGGACGAGTAGCGATAGAGAGCAGCATATTTTTGGTCATTACCCACCTCGGTTCCATGAACCAATCTATGAAGACGAATCTTGTCAGAAAAGTTTCAGAAGATGAATCAATGAAGACGGGATTAAACTCGATTAGAAAGAATGTTCTTTTTTGTAAAAGATTCTTAATGGAGTTACCGCTCAAGATGATAATGTGACATTCGTCAATTTCGGGTCTTGTTTGTTTTCGTTTATGCATTGTTTTATGTTGTAAAACGACCCGTTTGTAAACCGAAACTCATGATATATAAAATATTGGATTTTTATGTTACCAAATCATTGCCATTTGTTTAATTTGAAAAACCCCTTTTACGGATTCGAAAATGAACTTAAAACGAGTAAATTACATCAAAAACGAACTTCCAAACACAAAAGACGAGCTGGGCCACCCCCCCCCGGCACGCCGTGTCGCGCGACCAAGGGCTAAGGGGAGCTCGCGCGGCGCCTTCTGGCATCTGCACACTAATTCGTCTATGTTTGTTGTTTTGTGCTTTGCTTGTTTGTTTAACCAACCTATTTTCATGCAAACCTAAAAGAGAACCTTGCAAAGAAGCTTTGGCCCTTACCCTATATATACACACCCATCTCCTTCAATTTTACACTTGCTCTTACTTCAAATTCTCTCTCAAAACTCCATAGATTCAAGGTTGTTATTTCTTAGTGTTCTTGAAGGTTTGACTTCCAAATGTCAAACCAAGTTTAATCTTTCATTCTATTTAGCTTATGAAGTCTTATTAATACTTGTTTATGGTGTTACAACATATATATAATACACACCCCTTGTTACCTTTGGTAGTTGCTTCACCGACTCCGGTTGGTTAAGCTTCGAACTTCGTAAGGCAAGGCTTCATGTAGGACTTTCGTGGTCCTTGATATATATACACTTATATAACTTGTTGCACATATTAATCTTATTTAACTTATTCTTTTTTTTAGTTTGTTTGTCATATTTATGAAGTTCCATGGTGGGGGTTTGTAGAGACTAACCTCGGTTTAACCGTAAATTGTCCAAACCGTGAACCGAACTTGTTTACTAGTTTTTGTTAAATAATTGTTTTAAACATGCTTTATGTTAGATTTAAGTTTCAAAAAACATTTCTACAAGTTGTTTAATATTTGGGCATGTGGAACCCATCAAGGAACATATTGTGAGATATAACCCGAACCAAACCGAACTTTCGTTTAAATCACTTATTTGTTAATTTTTTGGTTGTAAAACTTAGTATTTCCATTTGTACATTATTATACAAGCTCTTCGTTATTTGGGCATATGGAAACCATCAAGGAACATATTGTGAGATGGAAACTAAACCAAATCTGATTTTTACTCGCTTAAGACACACAAGTGTGTTTTTAGCTATCAAGACTTGTATATTTCTTTAAAAATAGTTTACAAACTGATTTTAATTATTTTCTTAAGTAATTGGAAATGTTGGATCCAACTTGATCTCATAACATAGTTTGGACCACAAAACCGAACACTTGCTTAACGTACGTTAGTTCTAAAACAATAGATCTACATACTTGGTTAAGTCTTATAATGTTTTATTGAGTTATCTCATAACATTCATTATTTTGGAAAGTTGACTTTGGGTTTGACCAATTATCAAGATCCGAACCAACAACCCGAACACTCGTTAATGATCCGTTTTAGTATCTTTGTCCCAAAGGAACTTGCATTTAGCATTTTCTCACCTTATTACTTAACATTTGTTAAGTAAATATTAAGGTTAGATACTTTAATCCGGTTTCAAGCAAACATACATTTTTAAAGGTTTATTGTTATAAATTCTCAAATAGTTACATTTTAAACCTTGAACTTTAATTTTTTTACTTTTTGCAACAATTATTTTATTTAAAGATATTCAAGACAACCTTTCTAAATCTAAGACTTTCTCTTATTTAGGCTTCATAGGTTAAACCCGTCGTTCTGGAAAATCTTCAAATTACCAACCTTTCAAGTTTATTACTTGAACGTGAGTACTTTCATACCCCGTTTTCCATCTTTTGTTTTGGGGTGACATTTCATACTTATTCAAATTAAATGCTTTATATTTGAGTCTTAAACCACAAACGTTATTGTATACTTTACTTAAATAAATTCTCGATTTGGTGTTCTATGCTTACATGATTATATGCTTATGTGTTTACCGCTTTTGGAGAGTTTACTCTTAAATCCGTGAACTATATGTTATTCTCTTATAGCACGGTGCCGCTAATGTATTCTTATTAACGACCTCATGAAATCCGAATCTATTTGTTTTTCTTTTATAAATGGTGCCGCTAATGTATTATTATTAGCGACCTCATATTTTCCAAATTATTGTTTTTTATTTGTTGTTTTGTATACAAGGTTGTGGCTTTTCTTATTATATACATATTGTTCAAAACCTATGAATTGCTCACAAACCTTTGTGTTGATAAACTTTATTTTATGAAATGTTACAGGTTTGCATCTAGGTTAATTATAGTGTTTGAAGAAGAAAACGTCACAAATACCTCTAGGATATTAGCAAAAATGAACAATATTTGATTTGCTATATTTTGTTTTATGTTGTTGTATTTAACTTATGAATATTTGGTTATTTGACATTTTCGATGT
Organism: Bidens hawaiensis; assembly: GCF_021521415.1. Taxonomy (NCBI): domain Eukaryota; kingdom Viridiplantae; phylum Streptophyta; class Magnoliopsida; order Asterales; family Asteraceae; genus Bidens; species Bidens hawaiensis. The sequence goes on along the minus strand of NW_027493317.1, from coordinate 93,798 downwards.
TGTGAAATGAAATGAGTTTGTTAAATATTGTCGTTTTAAATTGTGTCATGTGCTTATGGGAAATCGTTGCACCCCGGCATGTTCCGCTGCTTTTGGTCGGGGTGTGACAGATTGGTATCAGAGCCTTGACAATAGGATAGGTGGTTAGACGTAACGACCTAGTATTGTTATGCTTAGGGTCCTATACGCTTGCTTATACGTGTTTACTCTATAATTGATTGTTCATATCGCATGTTATTTATTTATAAACTTTTTTAAAATTCACCAATCTCCTAAATGTTCACATACACATACTTTCATAGTATTTCCAAGGTATCCTTACCTTAAAACGCAAAAAGTAGATTTTCATTGTATTTTATGGATTACAAGATTAACTTGGACCCCGTTATTTCAAATCCCTTAAAGGTTGCGTTCATATCAGGTTTGTAGCCATCATAGAAACGAGACATTATAAAACGACCATTTGACAAAAAGATTCCAAGGATCGAAGGTGATATACTTACCTGCGATGGTTGGATTATAATGCTCGTTTTTTAAGCCGCAAATCGTGTTCGTGGACTAGTGTTTTGACATGACGTTGTATCTCGATTTATTGTGTTATTATCGTTATTTGAGTCGAAAACATGAAAAAGTCGCGATGGTTCGTGCACATGTTTAGACTCCAACGTGGTATTTTATAAAACTTTTTTGTGTCGGAATATCAAAATTATGGTAGTTCATATACGATTTTTCCGACTCTATAAACCTCAAAATCTCAATTTTTCAAGTTATAACTTCTCAAAATCATGTACGTTTTGTTTTTGGATTGTTATTTATATACAAAGTTTTATATTTTATCTAACACCAACATCTTCTCCTCATTAACTCTAGGATTTACAATCAAATAAAAAATCAAAACCTTATTTTATTTTGTGCACCTTTATATTCATTTATTTTACCCATAACTTATCTCATTTTGTTTATAAATTTTAGCATGCCTCCGCTAAGACGCCAAACACGCAAGAACTCCACCCGAAGTATGGCCGCTCTCGTCGCCAAACAAATGGCCGCTGTGATTCCCGGACTTATAACCCGAATCCAAGCCACCCAACCCGCACCCGTTGTTGCACCCGTTGAACCCAAACCCGCAGCTTACTTGTACAAGCAATTTACTAGTGCCAACCCGTCCGAGTTCCGTGGAACCAATTGTGAGACTACCTTGTTACAATGGTTCGAATCAACCGAGAGTGTGTTCCGACATAGTGAATGCCTCGACGCGAAAAAGACAAATTTCGCGTCAAGCATGTTTAGAGAAACCGCTCTAACATGGTGGAGTAATGTTATGCACCTCCAAGGTTCGGATACGGCTATGGTTCTTCCATGGGCCGATCTCAAGACGCTTATGATGAAGAAATTATGTCCCAAACACGAGCTCCAAAAGCTTGAGGAAGAATTTTGGAACCTAAAACAAGAAAGTGGTGATAACGCCGCTAACTCAATCCGCTTCTATGATTTGAGCATCCTTGTTCCTCATTTGGTTACCCCAACCGAACGTGAAATTGATAAATACATTGGGGGTTTACCGATGCAAATCCGTGACTCCGTCAAGAGTAGCAAACCCGCGAATCTTGAGGACGCCATCACTTTAGCCGGTGCGCTATCGAAAAATCATGTGAAGGCGGGTGCTCTAACCCTCAAGAAACCGAGTGAGAAAGCCAAGCCCGAGCCCGCACCGCAAGCCAAGGTTGAACCCACACCACTAGCCTTTAACTACTTCAACTCATCCCGTCACAACCACAACAAAAACAACAAGAAGAAGAAACCCAAGAACAACTACCGAAACTTTGTCGTAACCCAACCACAACAACAAACCCAAGCACCATCTCAAACCCGAAAACCCTACACCGGTACCTTTCCACTTTGCAACAATTGCCAACGTCACTATCCATCACATTTGCCATGTCGCTAATGCACCATTTGTAACCGTTTTGGTAATCTAAATACCTCATGTCGATCCGCACAACTAATGATATGTTTTAAAATATACATGTTATTATATAAATATTTCCTACACTTTCAAGTATTTTGAGCCAGTGTTTTATTGAATATATTTCTATTTGGCTCATAATTGAATTTTAAAGATTTGATTTTTTTTAAACGAGCTAAATTAAAGTATTTATGCATAACTTTAGACCACAATGGCATCAAAGTAATAATTGGTGGAATAAATGGCCACATATATTATGGAGTTTCATGTTCACATGCTTAGTAAAAGATAAAATTCCACGTTAAGCATGCTTCAATTATTTATGATTTTTATTTTTTACAAAGTGCAGGAGTGTAAGTCCCGAATCTGGATCACTACAATATGATATCAACCAAACGAGTATTGGTGCGGAATATCAATGCTCGGTTATTCAAGAACACAAGAAATAAAAAGTAAACAAACACAAAGATGCTTCAAAACACACGTATATTAACTACGTCGGGTGCTTAAGCACTTACAATACTTGAATAATGACTAGAACGAACAACCATAACCCTATACATTACACCACTATATATAGGGAAAACAACCAAGGGCCGGCCCAAACTACACCAAGCCCACCGAGAACATAAGTGTGTTTTCGGTTTACATATACACCCAAAACCCAACTATAATTAAGTCTAAAACAAACTCAAACCACAAAACTAGGCCCAACAATCTCCCCCTTGGTTTGTAGCTTTGTCTTTACTCTTCCTCCATGTAATCGACATCCGCATCCTGCAAACCTCCTTGCCAAAACTTGTTATTTATGATAGATACCACCAAGCTTGTGTATTATTTGGCGGCTGCTTCAAAAAGGCCATCGGCACTGATATGATGTGTACTAAGTGTCTTGATATCCTTCTCATGAAGTTTTAACAGATCCTTAGGGTCAACAAAACGATATTGACCTTTCCCTTTTTGTAACTTGATAACAGCTGTGACTGTAAAGGGATCAAATAACCAGAATCTCATGTTGTCCAGTTTACCCTCGGGAATGGCACCAGGGACGGGAATGTAAGTAGCTTTCTTTGGGGGAGGCCACATCACATTCACCATAGTTTTCCCAGTTCATGGATCCAGGACTCCTTTGGCTTTCTTCAGAAAAGATTCAGCAGTCGGCATATTTGGAAAGCCTCTATCAACTTGACGCCTAAGAAAGTTCCAGAAATCTGTGCCCCGTTTTTCGTGCGATGGATTTGAAAATGGAGCATTTATCAGGTCACTCAAATCAACTTTAGTCCAAGAACCAAAGTCCTTCATCTTTTTATAGTACTCCATTGTTCCTTACTTTCTCTTGACCCACCACATGCTCTTATCTCCATCAAAGCCCCATGAAAGAACTCCTGATCGATCACCATATTTGTCAGAGAACCCCTTCTGAAGTGTAACAACATATCTTTCTGGGTGATCTGAAGACATAACATTTTGATCCGAGTTCTTCATTACTAGCAGCTTCTTCTTTCCCTTCTCAAGCAGTTTTTTCTTGATTATGTCAGATTTCTCTTTTGTAACAGGTGGTGCATCCAAGTAACGATTTAGAGAATCTGATTCTTCTTGTCGACTGACACCAATGTTAGAATCCTCGTCTTGATTAGTAGTTGGAGCTCAATGTACCATATCTTCATTGCTTTTGAACTCATCTCCAAACTTTTGAAAAAACCTTTGTTGAAGATCGAGATACATGGCTGTTAGACCTCCCAATCCGGACTGCAATTCTTTAATCTTAGAGTCTTTGTCTGAATTGCTGGCCTCAAGCTCCTGAATACGAACATCCTTGATTACCGAATCCTGTTCGAGTTCAAAGACTCGTCTCTGTAGAGCCTGAACGTCCATAGGAGCATTCTCAATAACTACTACTTTTCCTTTGTTCTGAAGATAAGCTTCCTGCATGGCAAGAATTTGGGCAACCTTATCAGAAACACCTGAACTTGACTGACCTTGAACAAAATGGCTAGATGATCCACAGGGAATATCTGCAGAGTGTGTTGAATGTCTGCTTCAAAATCAAAATCATCTCCAAAATCACTGGACAGCAACTCCATAAATGTTGGCTTAGTAGCAGTTGTAACAGGTTCAGTCTATGATTCTGGAACATGTGATTCTGGTTGATCGGTGACTTGTTGAGGACTGGAGGTTGATTCTGGTGCAGGTGTGATTTTTGGTGTTGGTGTATCTTTGGTTGTTTCAACTTCACTTGCCAACTCGCTTGATATAAAATCATCTCTCTTTCGTTTACGATGAATGAGATCAGCAGTAGGCTCTTCAATAAATTCTTCCTCAGCATCTTCAGTAACTGTCGGAGGAGGCTTCCGAGCAGTTGACTGAAATAAAACTTTTGCAGCTTCGAAGGCTTTTAGTCTTTCATCATCTGTAAGAGTACTAAGTTGACGGATCTCTTCTTCATCATCTTCGTCATTTGAAATCTCAAACGTTGCAGCACGTGGTTGAGTGGGAGCCCAATGTTCGTCAGCAACCTGAGCCACAACGGGCTCAGCTTTGGTCTCAGCAAAATGACCGAATTTTTCAAGGTTTCTCAATCCCCTGTAAACCACTTTGGCTCCTTTTCTCGACCGTTTCATTAACCCAAAGGAGTTGCAAGGTCTCAACAGTTTTAACCAAATCGGTGTAATGAAAGTCAAAGATCATCTGCAAAAACCTTGGGTACATCAAAAACATCTCCTTCTTCTTTTCCCTGAGATTGCTCATCATTTCGTTGAAGACAAATTTGGAATAATTGTAGTTCCAACCCATGATCAGAGCAGCAATGGCAGACATTTGGGTGTGTCTGATCTCATCTGAACCCCCCTTTCTACCCGAGATACATGTGAAGAAGGTGTGCAATAAGTATCTCCAATAAGAGTGAAATAGCTTCTTGATTGCCGATGGATAAGTGCCTTCATACCCCATTCTCGTAATAACTTCTGTAACTTCGGCTATAGAGTACTCTGTTGGGTAGTCGGGTTGATCCCCAAACATAAGTGCCTCTCTGATAATGGCTTCAGTTACAGTAACAGGCTTCATCTGTATCTTGGAGTCAATTGAAGTAACTCCATCTGCTCCTTGAGAGTTGATCTTTGCATTCTTCCAGAACTCAGTAACCATCTTCTTGCAAATGACAGGATTCTCACAAAGAGCATGAGAAATCCTGCAAGTGTTTAGTCCGACAATCATCGATTTGAACTCCTTGTGAGCCAATGGCGGGTCATACAGGTGACCAGCTATATTATGAGTGTCTACAAACTTTAACGGATTTTGATAAGTCATATCTGCACCAAACTTAACAAGTTAGATAGTGATTAAATTTTATAATCATGGATCAACAATTTATTCACAAACAGATATTTGGCCAATGAAAGCCTAAATAAAAACTCATCAGGTAACAGGAAAAGTTATACTGGTCCAGGCTCACACCACTGTGAAGGTTTGGGCTCAAATAGTAGGAATTTGGCCCAGCAAGAGGGATCTCGGTCAACGATTAGGGTCTCTGTCAACAATTTAACCGAGAACAATGGTTCTCGGTCATGATTAGGCCGAAAACGAGGTTTTCTGCCATGAAGGGGGTTCTCGATCAGTGTTTTAACCAGGAACAAGGGTTCTCGGTCAGGACTTGGCCAAGAACAAGACTTTTTGTCATGATAGGGAGTTCTCGGTCAACAAAAGTCAACCGAAAACTCCATCACTACTGTGAATAGAAAAACCCTTTTGGATTCCTCCTTGGGAAACGAGCAGTCCCCTTCAATCCCACCGAGATCCCTGAAACCACCATTAAACCTGCAACAAACAGGTTAAGATCCAACCGAAAACCCCTAATTAATCACTATTATATCCATCAAAACCCCCTTTTTTCTCACAACACCAAAGATCAGAGATTTTAAGTCATCCGTAAGAACCGTTTGTAAGGCCACAATAATATAGCTTAGAACCATGAAACCATCACCAGTACCTGCTAATTACCAAATACACTTGAAGCTTTAATGAGTTAAAAGAGTATAAATCTCGACAAGAGATATTATTTGCATATGGATCTCGGCTGAGATGGTTTATGAGAATGAAAAGATAATGAGAATGAGTAAAGGAAAAGAAACTATAACATATATATCAAACCCAGCGGGCCGGGCCGAAAACTTCTTTGAGGGCTCAAGGTGAGCCGAAAATCCAACAATACTAGCCCAAAGCTTTCAACTCTTTCAAAACTTTAGAAAAATAACCCAAAACATGAATCATGACCCATTTGGAATCTCGGTAGGACCTCCAAAAGTTTGAAGAAATGGTTTATGCAAACGTTCCGAGGAGAGTAATTTCGAGGAAAAACAATATAAGACATGACAAACAAAATAAACAAAACAAAAAAAATAATTTTCACCAGAAGCCAACTCCCTTTATTTTAATGTCGGGATCAAATTTCAGTTCTTCGTAAAACTGCTGCCCTTTTCAATGAAAAGATCCGAACATGGAATCATCTTGTTTAAGAGACTGTCACAAGGATTCATGTTCAGCATTATTATGACATCTAAGAGACAGATTGATAGCGTGTATCCCATACTTAGCATGATCTTTCATTGCATCAGTGATATGATTAAGGTTCAGTTAGGCATAAAGCTTAAATGGACATCACTCATGGACCTGTGATACCTCCTATCTCTTCTCAAAGCGTATTTGGCTTTCCCCAGATCACCCCAATTTGACTCCAACCCCCTAGTGCTTGATCAAAATAATCTTTTATACAAGGAAGGCTTAGATTTAAGGTTGAACGTTGGACTTAGTGTCAGTAAACTGACAGGCCTTTCATTCGAGACATGACAGGACTTACTTGTGTGCCCCCATCTCTGTAGTTCTAGTTTGAACCCTTGAAGCCTTGATAATGAGATAACTATAATAGAAATAAATTACTTCAAACCAATAATAATTTATTTATTTATTTATTTTTGCTTCATAATAATAGCAAAAGCTTGACAATACAATATTTTTGGTGATCAAGACACTAACGGGCTCGTGTATGACTGGGTAATTGCTTTTCTGCCTATCATTCGGAGAGATGTATCTGGAGACATGCACCTGTCTTCAAAATGACTCTCCACATTGAGTTTAGAAAATTTAGTTTATATCACTTTAACTTTTACGCATCGTGGAAAGTATCATACACATCAATAACTGTTCTAGAGCCTTTTAAGCCTAATAACTTCACCCGTTAGGCACACAAAAAAAATTTATCTATCACTTTCCAAAGGTTGGATCAATTATTCATTTGAAAATATTTTAAAGCTTCTAAAAAGCCGTTAACTGAATAGTAATATCACTTTCCAGAGAGTTAGGTAAAACACACGTGTTAAGCATTTAGTCACCCCGGTTACTTTAAGCTTTCAGGTTAATGGCTATCCATTGTAACTACAAGTGGTTAACCGGACCAAACATGCATGAAAACACATGTCATTCCAACTCAGAGTTACCGACATAATTTTAATTGAGAGAGCACGAAACACAAAACATATCATAAACTCCCCGGATGCTTTCAGTCGTTAGGTATATGGCTATCCTGTGAAACTACAAGTAGAACACCAGACCAACCATATACACGTATATGTCCTTCCAACTTAAGCAACCGACATAATTTTAAGTGAGAATGAATATTGAACCAACCATTTTTTTTAAACATTTTGATTTTTCAACGGACACACACTATTTTTTACTTTTAGATTTTTCTCCCCCTAAATTTGTGCAAAAAACTAAACAAAAGTACAAATTTATCCCCAAAAAGACTCAATCCTCAAAACGTAGCATTTTAAGAAAACTCACAAGCACATTGAATTTTGCTGTTCCGACCGGTTTTGTAAATAAGTCCGCCACGTTATTATCTGTGTGGACCTGTTCAAGATGAATCAATTTTCGATTGAAACAGTCACGAATAAAATGAATTTTAATATCAATGTGCTTGGTTTTAAAATGTTGGACATGGTTTTTCACAATAACAATGGCTGCATTGTTATCACAGAAAATAGGAGTGTCAAGAAATTCCAAACCGTAATCCAGCAGCTGATTATGCATCCAGATAACCTGAGAGCAGCAAGCGGACGCAGCAACATGTTCTGCTTCGGTTGTCGAAGTAGACACGGTTTGTTGTTTCTTACACTGCCATGAAATGAGCCGATATCCAAGAAACTGACAGTCGGCTGACGTGGATTTCCTGTCAATGTCATCTCCACCATAATTACTATCAGCAAAAGCATAAAGCTCAAATTCTGATTGTTTGGGATACCAAAGACCTAACTTCGGTTGTCCCTTCAGATATCTAAAAATACGTTTAACAACAATTAAATGAGAGAGTTTAGGATTAGCCTGGAAGCGAGCACATTTGCAGACTGTGAACATTATGTCGGGACGACTGGCTGTGAGATACATCAGAGACCCGATCATCGATCGATAGTATGTCTGATCTACGGGACTCCCTTCAGGATCAGACGATAAGAGTGGTCTTTCAGCCATTGGAGTATTAGCACTCTTTCAATCTTGAAGCTCAAACTTAGCCAGCATATCTTCAACGTACTTTCCTTGATGTAACAGAATACCCGTTGGACTTTGCCGAACCTGTAACCCCAGAAATGTTGTCATTTCACCCAACGAACTCATCTCAAATCTTTTCTTCATAACGCTTTCAAATTCTTTGCACAAGTCAGCACTGGTGGAACCGAAGATGATGTCATCAACATAAATCTGGACCAGAATAAAATCCTTTCCGACTGTTTTTCGAAACAAAGTTTGATCAATCGTTCCCCGCTTATAGCCGTGGTCAAGTAGGTGTGCGGTCAGTGTAGCATACCACGCCCGTGGAGCCTGATGTAACCCGTACAGAGCCTTATCTAACTTGTAAACATGATTTGGCTTCTTAGAATCAACGAAACCCGGTGGCTGATTGACATAAATTTCCTCTTTAACCTCACCACATAAAAACGCTGTTTTAACATCCATCTGAAAAAATTTGAAGCCCATGTACGATGCATATGCCAGAAAAATTCTAATTGCCTCAAGTCTGGCTACTGGAGCATAGACCTCTGTGTAGTCTAACCCTTCAACTTGGCGAAACCCGCGAACTACCAGTCGTGCCTTATTACGAACGATAACCCCAGTATCATCTTGCTTGTTCCTAAAAACCCATCTTGTATTAAGAGCTTTATTTCCTTCCGGTAATTTAACCAATCTCCATACCCTCAACTTCTCAAACTGATTCAGTTCTTCATGCATAGCATCAACCCAACTAGGTTCTTGAAGAGCCATCTCAATATTCTTTGGTTCAATTTGAGATATGAAACAAGAGAACATGCAACTGTTTATGTGTCCGGTCTGACTTCTGGTGGACACACCTGCTTCAAAGGGACCTATGATGTTCTCAATCGGATGATTCTTTTGAATTCTTGAAGGAATAAAACATCACAGTTAGGTTGAAGATTTGTTACATTCTCCCCGAAGTCAGTAAGGGGGTTTTTCCATCCAGACGTTGCTTTACTATGAGAGTACGAGGTGCCAGCAACATATTCATCTGGAATGGCGTCGGGAAACAATGTGCTCCCGAATATCTGATGAACGGAACTCTCCCCCTCAACGTTTGCAGTATTCTCAGACAAAATTGGTTGTGAATGATTGGTCTCTGAAGATTGGATAAGCTGATTATCGGTTGTGTTTGAAGTGCTGGTCATCTCAATAACTTCATCATCCAGTGACGGAGAGATATGAGACAGTGATTGAGAACTGTCTTGAGTAATCTCCACTGTGGAACCACCTTGAGTATCTGTGATGATGACTGGAAAGACATTAAAAGGCTTGAAGAATTCATTGTAGTCGAATAGCCAATCAGGACCAACACGGGCATCAGTCTCATTTTCTTCCAACCAACGAACTTCATAAGACTCTATGATCTATTTGGTAGACTTGTTGTAAACTCTGTATGTTGTATTACCGACATATCCAACGAAATAACACTCATCTGCTGCGGCCCCAAACTTTGGAGTGGTTTCTAGATTCAGCAATGTGCATGGCCATCCGAAAGCTCTGAAATGTGCAACTGTGGGTTGATGACCATAAACAATCTCATACGGAGTCTTCATCTTTGACTTGTTGATTATCACTCGGTTCTGAACGTAACAGGCCGTGTTAATGGCTTCAGCCCAGAAGAACAATGGCAATTTAGAGTCACATAACATCGTTCTTGCTGCTTCGATTAGGGTTCTGTTTCTTCTTTCAGCGACACCATTTTGTTAAGGCGTACGAAGAGCACTGTACTGACGAAGCACCCCCTTTTCTGAGCAGAAATGATTCAGAACAACATTCTTGAATTCCGTTCCATTGTCACATCTGATTCCTTTCACCTTTAGGTTCAATTGATTCTCCATTAATACCACAAATTTCTTGATCAGATTTGCAGTTTCACTCTTATTTGACAAGAAAAACACCCATGTAAAACATGAGTAGTCATCAGTAATAAGTAGACAATAAGAGCTGCGAGACAAGCTTAACACATGAACTGGCCCAAAGAGGTCCATATGAAGTAACTGAAAGACTGACGAGATGGTATTAATTAACTTAGGCTTATGAGATTTTCGATGATGTTTTCCCTTATCATATGCCACACATTTTTCAATAGTCACAAAATCTTTGACAGGTAAACCACGTACTAAATTATTTTTAGCAAGACGATTTAGGTTTTTAGTATTAGTATGACCGAGCCGACGATGCCAAAGCATCGCATTATGTTCTGACACTTTTGAAAACAAGCATGTAATTTCGTCGGGAACATTTTGGTTCATGTCGATCACATAAGCATTATCTTTTCGTTGTGATCGAACAAGAATCCATTCATCTGGTATGATGATACCCGGTTTCAGAATTAAGCACTCCTTTTTAGTAAAATGAGTTGAAAAATCTTTGTCACAAATTTGCGACACACTTAAAAGACTGTGCTTCAATTCTGGAACAAAATTAACATTTTCAAACTTCAACACACCGTTACTTACAGTACCCTTTTGAGTGATTTTTCCTTTCTCTCCTCCCGCAAAGGACACATACCCACCATTAAATGTTTGAATGTTGTGTAGCTGGGTGATGTCTCCTGTCATGTGCCTGGAACAGCCACTATCAACATACCAAGGTCTGATGATATTCCTCCATATCTGTCCCTGCACAAAACGCAGGATTAGTTAGTTTTTGGTACCCAGTCCATACTTACACTGGGTGATCCTGACTCATCAACTTTTGTCACAGGCTTCCATGTCATATCCTTTTGATCATTAAAAATAGAATGATTAGATGCTTTCGTAGGAGATTTAGGCAACCATTTATGTCTGGAAGATTTGGAATTATAAGTACGAATGGTCGTCATGATCTCCGGTGTCTTAGACGTAGAATTATTAGATGAAACATTTTTCTTCTCCAGTTTAGGTCTAGTGTTAGTGTTTATATGTAATTTTGAACTTGAAACACTTTTACTAACCCTTTTTTTGATCATGTTGGGTTTGGTCTGATGAGGACTAAACCTGCCAGATTTGTTTCGATTCCAATCATCGTCAAAGGAACTAGCCGAATAATGTCTAAACCCTTGCCTATGTGTATCATGAGGTACATACGGCATATTCCTTTGATAAAATCCGTAGTATGGAATGTACGGACGATGTGGACAATTTCTGGCAATATGACCAGGAGTGCCATAGTTAAAACATGTCTGGCGTTTTAAGAAAAAATCACTCTGGGCAGTTCCTTGTCTGGACTAGTTGTGTGGACCAGTCTGTTTAGATTTGCGAGGATTTGAATTTTCCTTTTTTAACTTATTACCTTGGTTGTCATTGGAGCATCCCTCCTTGACAAACTTAGGTGCAACATATTTTTCTGAAGTTTTTGAAATTTTTGAAATTTTGGTTTTATTAGAAATCACATTATTAGAACTTAAAGTTTCAACCGAATCAATCACACAAGTATCCTTGCTCTTTAAAACAGAGCTCACACAAACAGTAGGAATAACAGAATTCAAAACAGGAAGTTCTAAAGAAACATTAGAAATAAAATTATTATCAAAGTCAAAATAAGGGTCGTCATCCTCATCAGTCCACTCCTTCACAATTAATTTTTTTGCACATGAAGTTGACACGTTAGGGTCGTTCAGATTTGAATTAGATGAGCTGGCATTTGTAGAACCAGTCTCCTTACCTTTATCTTGTTTACCGTATTCCAAATCCTTTGTCTTTTCTTCCTGTTCTTTGGTGACAGGAGTAGGAACATAGTTGTGGTTGTATGGTGGGGGAATTTGACTGAATCCTATCCCCTCACCTTCTTTTTCTTTCCACCACAACTGGTTCTCAATCATTGAGTTAACGACTTTATTGGACCCCTCGAATTTCCTAAAATCAAGTTCAACGTTTTCAAATTTGCTAGTCAAATTTAAAATTTCAGATTTGGCAGCTTCCAGTTTGGCAGTTAACTCAGCAATTTCTTGTTTTGCATCAAGATAGTGACAGCTTTTAATGCTAAAATCAGATTTAAGTTTTTTAATATCTTTGTTGAGAGATTCAATTTTATCTAAAAAACCTTTTTCATTTTTCTTAAGTTTAAAACTCTCTGATTTTATTCTTTCCATATCTCTAATTAGATTGTCATTATGAAGTTGATACATCTCAATTTTCTCACCACAATTCAAAGAACATGGTTGAAAACGTACCTCAGATGAATCCGGAGAAGTGAACGCCATGTATGCAAACTGGAGCTCCTTAACCTTCTCCTCAGCAGTGTTTTCCTCTTCAGATTCTTCAACTGTTGCGAAGTTGGCAGTTTGATTTCCAATATTCAGCGCAGCCATCTGTCCTTCCCATGAGAACGTTTGAGCAACCATACCTCTTTCCCCATTTCTTGAACTACCTCCAGCTTCACCCCGAGCATTTCCAGCTGGAACCAAAGCCATTTTCGTATTCCCTTCTTTAGCAGGATTGGTGCATTCACGAGCAAAATGACCCGGTTCGTGACAGTTGTAACATCTGAGAGTTTCCTTGTTAAAACCTACTTTTTGATTATTTGGCATGTTCCAGTTATTTCTACCCGTCCTTTTGGTGAACTTCTTAGCACTTAAAACCACCATGGCAATTTGCCATGAGATGTCCATTTCTTCAACATCATCAGGATGAATCTGATCAAATTCAGTAGCAGCCATGGGTTGGACCAAATCTCCGGCCAGAAACGCATGGTAACAATTCATAAATCCAGCCATTAATGCAATATTTTCTTGAGTTTCCTTTGGTATAGTAGGAATCTGGCTGGGGTTTGCATTGGAAGTGGTTTTGCCAGAGTCACCAACTGACTGACCAGATTTGGTAAAAAATACTGGAGCTGGATTAGGTGAATTTGATGACGATGATTGACCGAGGGTGGACGAGAACATCTGAAAGTTTCCCGGGGGTGGTAGTTGAGAGGGCTTAAATAGTGAGAAACTATCTTGAGACATGAGGGCACTGTTAGAAGTAACGTTATAACCAGCAACGCTATAAGAGCTAGCATGATTTATTGCCCGCTGTTTATCATCCATATCGCAGGCCTTAATAGTTGCAATCATCTCAGTCATGCTCATTTTGTTAAGGTCTTTGGTCTTTTTAATGACAGCAACATGCATGTCCCAATTCTTTGGCAAAGAGTTCACCAACTTGTTATTAATCTCTGAAGTTTGTAGAAAAATTCCAGCAGCTCTCATTTCAGTTGCAAGAGATATGAACCTTTGAAGCTGAGATTCCAGTGTCTCTCCCAGAATGTGATTGAACATATTAAACTTCTGACGTAGCAGATCTTGACGACTTCTTTTCATATCTTCATTTCCCTCATAAACCTCTATCAGTGCAGCCCACAACTCTTTAGCTGATCGGAGTTCTCTAAACTGAAGTGCAATCTCGGGTGTGAGTGCCATAGTTAGAGTTGAAAGAGCTTTCTCATCTTCTTCGACCTTTTCAAAGTCAGCATCATCATATTGAGCAACTGGCTTTATTAGGACCTCGGTTGATCCATCCCTTTGGTAAGTGATTACTTGAGTTCCTCTCACGATGCTTTTCCAAATTTTTGAATCTTTCATCTTGGCATAGTGTTCAAAACGAAACTTTCATTCATTAAACCCTTCAGGGGATAATAAACGGGGTACACGTGTAGCAGTACCCATGATTGAATCAAGTTCTTGGTGAAGTGACGAGTTAGTTGAGTTGCTGCCATTTGTTAACTGGGCCATTTCAGAAACTGTTACTGTTTTCAAATCCAATTAAAAGGTAAGTCCAATAGGAGAAGCCCAAACACACACTAGGCAGAGAACAAAGATTTTGGGTCGAGAACTAAGGTTTGCCGAGAACTCAAAACTAACTAGATATTTGACCGAAATCTCTGGTTGACCGAGAACCAGAGATTATAGCCGAAAACCCTTAAATTGAGCCGAGAACCCTTAAGTTGGCCGAGAACCTTCAAATTTGACCGAAAACCAGTAATTCTAGAAATTCTATGACCGAGAACTAATAAAGTTGGCCGAAATCAGTTGATTATTGGCCGACAACTCCTAATTCTTGCCGAAAACTGTGAATTCTTGTTCAGTGAATTTAATCTTGGCCGAAAACTAGAAGATTTGCAAGATTTCAACTGTAACAAACTCCCGAAATTTCTGAGATTTGATTTGTTTCCAAATTAAAGTTAATCTTCCACCAAAATCAATTTCCATTCTTCTCCGATAACCCACTCGCCGGAAAAAGGAACACAGTAGCCTTGTAAGTGATATTCTTGAATCGTTGATACCACAATAACGAGCCTGAATTCATCAAAAGGCTCTGATACCAATTGTAAGTCCCGAATTTGGATCACTACAATATGATATCAACCAAACGAGTATTGGTGCGGAATACCAATGCTCGGTTATTCAAGAACACAAGAAATAACAAGTAAACGAACACAAAGATGCTTCAAAACACACGTATATTAACTACGCTTAAGCACTTACAACACTTGAATAATGATTAGAACGAACAACCATAACCCTATACATTACACCACTATATATAGGGAAAACAACCAAGAGCCGGCACAAACTACACCAATCCCACCGAGAACATAAGTGTGTTCTCGGTTTACATATACACCCAAAACCCAATTATAATTAAGTCTAAAACAAACTCATACCACAAAACTAGGCCCAACAAGGAGAGCTCGTTGAACTATTTTAAATGGACTTCAAATTTTACAAGACATATGGGCTGGGCCCACAAGAAGATATAAAGGATTTGTGACCAGAAAATAAACTCCTGGGCTTTAAGATTTGTTGGAGCTAAAAATAAAAAACCTACATAATTTATATATAATAATATTAGAAAAAGGTTTTTGAGGTTCTTTGTGTTGGAAGTGCACGTGAGGGCAGACAAGACAGCCGAAAAGAATAATATTGATTTGGGTTTTTGGGTACCATAATATTACTAGGCAAGGTGAGACCGAGAGGTTATCCAAACCTTTAACAATTAAACTTCACATGTCATTAGAGTTCTAGGGTGTCGTCAGTGAGGCAGGGAGGCGATCTAGCGTACTTTAGTGGTCTTTAGTGTCATATTTTTAAGATATTGTTTTTCAACCAAGTCAAGTTCGTTAACTATTAATTTGACTAGTAGGATTCCATTACCTAGGTAGTCGTTTCTCATATTTGTTTTTAAACCCAATTTTTATAAAGTTTTGTATTTAGTTTAGTTTATAATTAGTTAAGTTTTATTAGTTTAAGTAATATAAAAAAGAATTCTAAAAAATCAAAAGAAAGTCTAGGTTAGTAATCATTAGGTTTAATAATTAGAATTTACCTATAATGTCCTAGGTTCGATATCCGTTCTTACTTGCTAGCTACATTGTGTCTGGTACACTTGCCGATTGTGTGTGGTTTTTTATGTGAATTCGGTAAAGCTTAGTTTTTAATATAATATACGTTTTTCACACATCAACTAACCCAAGCCAACCAACCAAGAACCACTCCCCAAATGCCCAAAACCAGGGACGGAACTACAAGGGGGTCAAGAGGGTCCGATGACTCTCCGGCCGGCGAACTTTTCTTTACATGGGTATTCAAATTCTGATGGTTTGTTTTGGAGTTTGACCCCTCTAATTGTTAGCAAAGCAGTCGTAGAGTAAATAAAGGGTGAAAATACTGTATATTTTGCGTTTCCCCGACTTAGATTTGGTTTTTGGAGTGTTGGACTAGCAAGAGTTGCAGGTGCTCTAAATGAAGAAGAAGAATGGGATGTAAACGGTCTTCTGCTCCGGTGTCTGTATTTAGGTTGAAGTTTAATTGTGTTTTGGGCCTATTTACAAAGCCCAATATAATTCTTTTAATTTTTCCTTTTAAAATCCCTTTTTATTTGTGTCTTAGCCGGCAGGTTAAAAATTTTAAGGGTGTTTTACAGTTTACAAGTTATTTTTATTATGTCATTTTTATTTAGTTTAACTTCGTAAGCAAAATTTACTATAAAGATTTTTAGATCTTTTTATTTGATTTTTTAAACCATATTAGATTATTACTTCACTTACATGTGACACCGATGGTAAACAAACTCATTACACAAAAATGAATTTTATAGAATTAGTTGTGACCCTCCGGCAAAAAGCCTCTGGTTCCGTCACTGCCCAAAACCGTTATGCACCCTACCCACCAAACCAACCACAACCACCGCGAGCTTTCTTTAATTGTGGTGATCCTAACATTTCCGCAACAATTGTCCTCGCTTGACCTTTGCTAACCGAGCCCAAACCATGACCGTACCCTACTACCAAACCTAAGCTTACCAAGTCAAAACTTACCAACCCTAAATTCCCCAACTCAATGCACCACTCATCCAACCCATCCAAGCAATCCAAGCATCACCTCCACCTCCACAACAAGCACCTCAAGTCAACCATGGAAACCAAGGGCAAGCTTTCATGATGAATGCAAATCAAGATCAAGTGGCAAACGATGTCGTGAACGGTATGTTTTTGGTGAACTATCATTTGGCTTCTATTTTATTTGATACCGGTGCCGATAGAAGTTTTATTCCTTTGAAATTTGAGTCGAAACTTGCGATGCCTCGAACTAATCTTTCCCTATCGTTCTCCGTTGAAGTCTCCAATGACAATTCTATTACCATCAATTCTGTCGTCCACGATTGTAATCTCATCCTTTCCAAGCATAAATTCTCCATCGATCTCATACCGATGCAAATGGGAAGTTTCGATGTCATAGTAGGCATGGATTGGTTATCTTTGCACCGTGCCGAAGTCGTTTGTTTCGATAAATTCATTCGCATTCCACTTGTCAACGGTATAATTCTCAAGGTCTTCGGCAACACTAACTCTCGAAGGTTAAATCTCATGTCGTGTGCTCAAACGCAAAAGTACTTATGCCAAAAGTACGTTATGTTTTTAACTCTCGCGATGATAAAAGACAAGAAGGAAAGGAAAATTCAAGATATTTCCATTGTTCGTGACTTTCTTGATGTCTATCCCGATGATGTCTGATGTGCTCAAAACAATCAATAAAATATTAACTAAATTAAACAAGTAATAAAAACTAGACCTAAGACTCAACTAAACAAAACACCGGAAAGTGAACCGATCAGTTGTACTAAATCTAAGTAAGTCCGGAATATCGAACCCACTAGACTCTATAAATTACGTAAATTAACTAATTAGACTCGACTTATGACACGACTATTTATTATTAATGTTTTAAGGGGGTTTTTAAACTAATATTAAACTAAGAAAACAAATAAGCAAGTAAACGAAAAACAAGCAACCAAACACAAGATCGAAACCAATAAGAGAAGGAATCTACCTAGGTAAGAATCCCATGCATCAACAATCATCAAGCAATGGACAAATAACAAGATTATGGAAACTGATTTCTAAACGTATTCATCTTACAAACCCTAAAGGACCCTTGACTGAATCAAACGACATCCCAAAGATGATTATTAGATTATTAAGCAATCAGTTATATTGATTTCCGCAAAGTTATCAAATAGGGTTAATTAATAGTATCTTAGGCAAGCAAACTTACGAAACACTAAACCTTAGATAACTTGATAAGCTAAACATGACATCATGAACATGGATCAATTCAAACAATTCACGAATAAATATTCGAATACAAAAAATTGTATCTTTTTTTATTTGATTTTCCTCGTTATTGTTTTAACTGACTGATTGCTTCATCAAAAGACAATCAACATAATAAGCAAGAATATTGTCACTATCTATCCTAGCATGCAATTGACCAAGACATATGAATAACTCCTCACCTTACAGCTTTTGGAATTTAGCAAAACATTCAAAATCCTAATCAACAATCAATAAGCTTCTATGATCTAATAGGCCCATTCAATCACAATAATCAAAAAACCAAGTAATGATTTAAACATAAACCCTAAATCTAAAAAACACAATCAAAAGATAAAAGATCTATGTGAATCAATAGTTAATAATCAACCAAGATAATAAATACTTATACGCATCATGAAATCAAAATTAAGTCTTACTATTAATAAAACGAAACCATAATCAAAACATACGTCCAAAGCAAGAATCAAGTCAAAAACATGTTCATCAAACCTAGGTAGACATGAAGTCTAGCCTAGCATAATCATAATCAAATAACTAAACCAAAGAACAAAAAGAAACATCATGAAAGATAATGAACAAGGATAAAGATAAAGAACGAAAGAACCCTTCTTAATCAACCCTTGAACACTTGTACGAAAGCTCTACGATGCTCCTGAATTCCTAGCCTCAAAAACACCTTCAAAACCTTGGTTTCCTTTCCAAATTCGGCTAGGGCTTTCAGGTTATGTCAGGTTTAAGTTAAAGGTGTTTAAATACCCAAAACAAGGCCCAACATTAAGCAAAAACGAAATAAAAAACCCATCAGTAACCCCTAGGCGCCGCGCGACGGGATATAGGGAACCCCTCCATGCGGCGCGGCGTGCTTTTCTAAGGGGCCTGTGCCCCCCTTTTCCTGTATGCCAATCACTCATCTATCGTATTAGATACAATGAACATTAGTTTACTTCCTGGTTCAAGAAATGATGAACTTTGTTTCTTAAAAAAAATCATCGCGCATTTTCTTTGTTTAAAGGGACTTTAAATAGTACAGACACCTTACGACCTAGACTTGGTAATTAGAGATTTTGGTCACTCTTTAAACAAAATGCAATCCTTGATGTCGTTAAAAATTACATACAGCTTGCCGAGTCTAGTGGTGTGCTGGATTGTAGGTATAAGCAACTTGACCATGGATTGATAACCGCATTGGTCGAGAGGTGGAGACCCGAGACACATACTTTTCACCTACCATTCGGCGAGGCAACAATGACGTTACAAGACGTTAATGTCTTATTTGGGTTCCCGGTAGATGGTGCGATTGTATCGAGGAAGGAAACACCGACACAAGTAGAACAACGTTCCTATCGATGTCAATAAATAATAAAAAAATGTACTTTTAAATTACATATATTAGTGAATTAATAAAAAAAATCTTTTTTTAATATTAAAGTTTTTATTTTTTTAAATAATGTTATTTAATAAAATAATATATAATAAAAAGAAAAGGTAGTGGTGTTATCAAATCAGCTAGTCAAGTACACTATTCACATCTATCATTTGAAATGACGGATGCCAAGAGGACATCTTTCATTATGAAAAAATGTATTTTTAAAATTACATATATTAGTATTTTTAATAAAAAATATTTTTGTTATTAAATTTTTTATTTTTTAAATAATGTTATTAGATATATAATAAAAAGATAATTGTATTTTTAAAATTACATATATTTGTGTTTTTAATCAAAAATATTTTTAATATTAAATTTTAATTATTTTAAATAATGTTATTTAAAACTAATAAATAATAAAATGTAAATGTATTTTCTAATACAAAAAAAATATTTCTGAATATTTAACTTTTTATTTTTTAAATAATGTTATTTAAGAAAATAATAAATAAGTAAACGAAAAGATAGTGGTGTTGTCAAATCAGTCAGTCAAGTACACTATTCACATCGGCCATTTGAAATGGCGAATGTCTGAAAAAGTACATATTGACATGTAGGGGTAGTCTACGTTGGGAGTTGTGACTTTCCAGTCAAACTGGTGGCTCACATGAATTGACATCCGCCCCATTTCAAATGACAGAACACGAATAAAGTATACCAGATCCGTCATTTGAAATGGCGGAACACCTAATAATTGTCCAACTCACCAAACAAAATCTGACAGGGTCTACGTATTGCTTGACATCCGTCATTTCAAAAGGCGAATCTCCTGGTTACCGTCAACATCTTTTCTCTCTCCTAGAAACCATTTCACACTTAAAAATATTGGTATTTTGAAAAAATTTTCAACTTTCAAGCATAAATCAATATGAATTATTTAATGCAAATTGGTTACGGATATATATTACAGTTACACCTATTAATCCGATACGTTTTTTTAACTACCGTCTTAACTTCATTTATTTATTTTATTGCACTGCAAAATACAACTTCACCACACGTGACGATTTCTTGGCATTTTAATAACAGTTCGTTTAGTTACATTTTCCGGGAAACAATTACACAAACATACAAGAACCGTCAATTGTTGGATCCATTGTTCATTTGTTTGCAAAATTTGTTAACAAAATTTCTTATGTAAACCGTAACATTTATTTTTGAGTTGTATATACATGCTTTCCATGCATGTATATAGTAGGAACACCGCAGTGTGTTTGGTTTCCCTTTTTGTAACTGTATTGTGTTTAGTAAAGATAATTAAAATATTAGATACGTAACAATAAGATAATTTTGTGTCGCGCATCAATAAATTGACGATCAACAGTTGCGTCGTTTATTAGTAACCACCATATAACCGCTACCACTCCATACCTATAAAAAAAACTTGAACATGTTGATAATAAAATAGAATCCTGGCTTGCAAACAGTGATTCGATTGATGATAAAAACGAGAATTCTTTTTTTAGTTCTATGCGTGCTATCCACACTTTCTCCACTGTTGAAGACTTCTGGAGGTAATTCATTGGTTAATAATAATAATAATAATAATAATAATAATAATAATAATATTATTATTATTATTATTATTATTATTATTATTATTATTATTATTATTATTTCGTTGATGTTTTGTAATATTAGTTAATTGAGTAGATGCATTTGATTAGGGTTTTGATTTGATCTGTTTGATATTTAATTTGAATGCATTGACTCAATTACAATGTTGTAGAACTCGCTAAGGTTTGGGGTTAATTGGATTTGATATTTATATGTACTTGTTCAAAAAAGACTAGTTAATCGAGTGTGATGTGTTGTGTTATGAAGACGGTTCTGGGAAATTACTTAATTACAATGTTGTAGAACTTGCTAGGCGCAGGGGTGCAAACGAGTAAAGTCGAGCTTGGCTCGTTTAACTTACACAAAGCTCGAGCTCGGATAGGGAGTAGTTTTTTAAGTTCGATCTCAGCTCGTTTACTATTTATTAATTAATTTTTATATATTCCGTTCAATATAATTTTATGTATTTTATATACTATTTAGTTACATTTTCATAACATTATATATATTAGTTAATAATAATAATTAAGTATATCTATATATATTATTTAGTTTAGTCTCGCGAGCCGGCTTGAGCTCGAGCTCTTTTAGGCTCGGGTCGATCAGGCTTTTAAACGAGCCGATCTTGAGTAGCTCGTGAGCGGCTCAGCTCGTTTGCATTCGTAGCTAGGCGCATGGGATTTGAATTATGTATGTAATTTTCTATATGTACACACACACACAAAAGTTTACATATACTTTTTTAAAATACGTATAGTTTCTCAAATACTTCAAAGATTTTGTCTGGTAACGGTTTTTGGGGCCGGTTAGATTAATTGCCACTCAATCGGTGCCTCGCTATATTTATAACGCTACTGAGTTAGCCGCCAGCCTATCATATATTCAAGTTCTTTTTTGCAATGAGATAATTCTTGAAGATTGAATTTGATTCTAATTAGGGAAATTACACAATTTGGGTTTCATGAATTCAATATCTAAATTCTTTCATAATGTGAGAGAATTCTTGAAGATTAGAATGGTTATATGATATTCATGGGCCTATATTTATTGAAAAAGCATCTGTATAATGTCAGGTTTGTAAAAATTGCATCGCTTGTCGGTATGCTACTGATTCAATTTCACCAAATCGGACGGTAAAGCCGGTCCAAATCGGCCTAAATCATTCAAAGTTGGTTGTAATCGTTGAAGTATTTCAAGATTTCTATTTATTAATCTAATCCGACTAATAAAGTTTTAATAACTATATATAAGGTTTTGATTCTTTTTTATTTTTTTGTGCGTGCACCCGACTAGTTCCTAGTGAGTTTTACAACACTGTTATAAGTTCTATTGATATGCTATACTATAATAGATTATACATTATGTTTGATTTTTCAAGTCTATGTTATCTTTTAATGCAGTCTTTACAACAATATACACCGACCGAGCAAATTGGCTTCTGGTGCTGATTTCTATTGCTTCAAAAATAAGATTGAGCCTAAGTGGGAAGACCCTGTGTGTGCTAATGGTGGAAAGTGGACTATGACTTTCTCAAAGTTCAAGTCTGATACTTGTTGGTTGTATACGGTATGGTTATACTTTTCGTTTTAAGATCTTACTTTCATACTGTTTGTAACTTTTTATAATGTGTGAATATTGTAGTTGCTAGCAATGATTGGTGAACAATTTGATCACGGTGATGATATATGTGGAGCAGTTGTTAACGTTAGGGCAAAACAGGAAAAAATCTCTTTGTGGACCAAGAATGCTGCCAATGAGAGTGCTCAGGTACTATATTATTATAAAGTCAAATCATTCATTATATCCAAACACTAAAAACTGACTATCGTTTCGATAACTCAATGCCAAACACCCCGTAAATAAAGATGTATATTATTGTCTTTGTTTGCAGATAAGCATTGGGAAACAGTGGAAGGAGTTGCTTGATTACAAAGAGACAATAGGCTACATATTTCATGTAAATTTTCCAATTTTTTCTATTGTCTAATGAAATATCTAGAATCTAGATTGTTTTCGTTTTCTGACTCACATTTTGCATTATGTTGCAGGTAGATGCGCCCGACAGAAATGCTAGGAACAAATACACAGTATGAGGTGTGTGCGCACGTGTTTGTAGTGAAACTTAGGTTGTTGGTAACTTTGACCGCAAGCAACCCTTGTTTTTGACATGGCATGGGTAACCTTTTTCATATGTGTGTAGTGAAACTATGTTACTTTCTCAAACAGCTGATGAATGTACTTAGACTCGATCGATGTTACCATGTTACTTTTTTAAACAGCTGCTGTTATGATACTAAGGCAGTTTAAGTGTTGGTAACTTGGATTGCTAGTAACCTTTGTTCTTGACACGGGTATAACTCTTCATATATTGATGTTTGTCTATGTTTCCTTTCAAGTTCATGTGTGCTTATAGCAAGTCTAGCATAAGGTACTTGACAACGTGAGGCAGCAGCTGTTTGGTGTAAGAACTTAACCCAGCTAGTCCACGCCGGGTCCAACATACGGGACATTGGGTAATATTACCATTTGTGCTTAAATTTGTTTACTAACCATACCCAATCTCATAGCTCAGTTTTATGCACCAATTTTTTTACATGCTAGAACACGTATTATTAACATTCTTTTAACTATAAACACAACTTGAGTTGACCATCTGATTAACTCCGACAATAAAAGTAAATCACCTTGCTAATTACCATGTTATGTTTTAATTCAACAATTTTACAGTACCTTTGTTCTTCTAACTTGCTAGTAATCAAGTACACCAGTTAATCAATGCATCCTGACAATTTGGGACTGGTTAGTAATGCAAGTTCACCGGTTAATGAATACAATCGGTAATTTGGGGCTGGTTAGGATTTTTGGATTAAGACCGGGTTAGTAACCGGTTAATCAAAACTGGCCATTCTGATTCAATTAATAACCGGTTATTACCATTAGAAAAAAATATATTCCTACTAGGCCTTCATAGCCATTGAAACCAGTTTTCTTAGACCATTTTTGCCCCATAGGTTAGTATAAATAGGAATTGGGTGTACAGGTTTGGTTACACGAGCGCTCAATAACACCAAAACACTAAAAGAATCTCAAGAATAAACATTTTAATGTCGTATTGGAGATTGCAACATAGAAATCTATCGCTTACGTTTTACTTGATCACCCATAGTTTACATGTATTATACTTTTGACTGTTAGATACACATCAAAATAATCACTTTCAACACTAACATTCAAACTTGGAAAATCAGGTTATCGGTTATGTATTGATCATCTATACTTTCTAAATATCATTTTCATATATAAGTGGGCTTATAAGAAGAATAGTAGATGTAATGTGATAATTGAATTGCGTTTGAAGAATCTTAAATAAGTACTTAATTAGGTTGCACTGAATGGTTTTGGGACAACCATTCGGGATGGAATGTTTGGGCGGTATTGATGAGGGACAATGTGCCCGCTATCCCAATTACCTCCATCCCGACCTCTCCAACATTTGCTTACGTGGACGACCATCCTGATCTCCTCATCTCCTGTCCTACATGTGTTATGCATACCCTTGTAACACATAAATCAACACATACGAACATACTTGAATACTATTAGTTCAAAACAGATAAGACTCTTATCACATTCACAAGTGAAATCAAAATTGAAAACGACCATCCTGATCTCCTCATCTCCTGTCCTACATGTGTTATGCATACCCTTCTAACACATAAATCAATACATACGAACATACTTGAATACTATTAGTTCAAAACAGATAAGACTCTTATCACATTCACAAGTGAAATCAAAATTGAAAACAAAATAAATATGATCTTCATTTCCCAAAAGCTACCAACCAGTAGACGGAGATCTATTTCTATTAAGATGGATATCGCAAGACGTGGAGGCCCTAGGAAGATTAAGCAACTGTGAACAAATCCGTGTTTCTTCTTCTATGCTTGTCTTTTCCAAGTTGATTATTACTCTTTTCAACACCTTTGCATTCCCCAACAAGAACTTTAGAAACGACATATCACACTTCCGTCCCATGAAATTCAAAAATGTGATTGTTGTAAGTTTTGCTAGCATACAAGCGGGAACAAACTTTGGTCCAATCCAACGACAACCTTGAAGCTTTTGTCATTAACTCAAACAAGTTAGAAAAGTACATTCTTAATAATATATCGCCGTAAAAGTAGTACAAATTAAAATAACAAATCAAGTACCTTTTCAATATAGATATCTTCTAACTCAGGAGAACTTTCAAGAAATTTTAGAATTAGTCCAAATTTCCAAAAGCCAATTAGCTCCAAGTGCTTCATATTTAGAAAGACGGGAAGAGGTGAAGCGAGTAGGATCTTATGCAAAGAAGAGTCTTGAGATTGTGTCTCTCTTATCTTCTGAAGAGAAAGTGATTTAACTCCGTTTAGTCCCTTTAGAAGCTTAACAAATAGATTATCAAATGGTCTTTCATAGAAAAAGAAGATCCCTTAATCAGAGATGACACATTCTCCGTTAAAAATAACGAGTACAACCTCCCATTAAAAGATAGATGTTCAAGACTAGGGACGCGTAACACAACTTTGTTAGTACGTGATAAAACTAACAAAGTCAATTTCAATCTTTTCAACGTAGGTATATCGAATATGAAATCTTCTACACCATTGTGCCATACAATTTCCAAAGATAAATCCTCAAGTTTTGGGCAAGCGGGGATGAGTTTAAATGCATTGATGAAAGGATTGGTATAAATCGCAACGTCAAGGGTTTATCAGACAAGGAAGGCAGACCCAGTGGCGGATCTAGAAAAAAAACTCAGGGGTAACCTAAATTTTTTTTTGAACCGAGGGGCGGTAGCGATCCATAGTTTTTTCATAGGGATTAGATATTTATGCATATGCATGTCTAATAAACTAATTGGTTCGGGTTGGGTCGAATCATATTTTCATTTGTATCATTGAGGGCCCACAAACCACCTGATCATATTTTATTTTTCGAACAGATATTTGGATCACTGACCGACTGTGAGCAGGTCTAATTATATTCGTATCTCATATAATCATCTATTCATCTAGCTTTTTTTTTCATAGAAAGAATATGTTTATATATTATAAACATTATAAGCATTAGGAAAACATCATTAAATATTCATAAATCATCAACTAAAAAACGATAATTACTAAAGTAAAATTAAATAATTTTAAACCAAAAAGAAGCTAAAATTTGGTTTATCAATCTGTATCTAATTTGACTAGTCAATTATCTATAGTCCAAGTGATTACGACGAGTCATCCTAATACTTCGATTTATTATCTATAGGTGGGTTTCCTCCTAAAATAGAATAAAAATGATCTAGTGGGTCAGAAGGTCATTGATCCAAATTAGTTGAAAGGAGAACATTTTAACTAATACATAAAACCAAAATGTTAAATAACAATAATAAGAAAAGGCAGAAAGTTGAGTATTGATAATATGGACCTACATGTGACTTTACTTTTACATCTACACTCAATAGACTTACCTTTTATATATTTTCTATATTTAATTCATACTTTTTAAACAAGCATCTTCTTCAACCTCCAGATCTCCATTTTAAGCTCCTGGCATATTCTCAAATACCCTGGAAATTTTCAGAGCCCAAGTTCACTTTGTCTCTAATGATATCCTAATACTTACTCAGGGGTAACCTATACATAAAACGGAGAAAAAAAGGGAAAAAAATTGCATTAATTTTACACTTCACCGACAAAGTTGAGGGGTAACCCGGGTTACCCCTAAGCCTTATATAGATCCGCCCATGGGCAGACCACAGACAGGCACTCCCAAACAGTGCAAGGAGGACATCCAACACGATCTATTCTTAACTTTGTGAGTGTTCTACAAGTAAAAAGGCTTGAAGGCAACTCAAAAACGTTAACTTGTATGCCAAGCTCATGAACATTTAACTTGACCGCCTTATCAATCCAATTTGACACGCTTGCTTTTGAACAAGGTTACTTGAAAATTTAAAACGACACGATTCAAGTTGAGATGCTTTGCAAGACTTGAGTATCCCATCCACGAATCGTACTAGGTTACATGGACAAATATTAGATTGTATATCATCGAAGTCAAGCTTTGTGATGAACATCCATGTGTACCTCCATCTTTTCGATAAAATGCTGGTTTGCACAACATATTTTGTAGGCATTAGAGAGAGTATGTGTGAAAGAATCTCTTCTGGCAACCCGCTAAGCCTATCTGAACTCATTGCTCGATTCCAAAAACTCAAAACTAAAAAAAGCCAACAAATTGTAATATTAAAAAGTGTGTAGATGCTGACCTTTTAAACATGAAAACTATCAAAAACGAAAATTAATTTAAGGAGGCGACGGTGGTTTCATTAGGGTAACGATTATTGCAAAATATTGTGTTCTTAAATCATAAAAGATTTAATAGATAAGCATTTCTGTTTCTGTTTCTGTTTCTGTTTCTGTTGTTATTATTATTATTATTATTATTATTCTCTGTGCGCACTTATTACCTATTTGTTAAGTGTACATTAGGCGAATTTTTATAAGACTTTTTCATCAACGTTTGTTCATGGTGTGTTTGCGTTGGTTCTTGGTGTTTTTGTTTTGCTTTAAATAGTTACGGTTAATTGTAACCATAGACGACATTAGTCATGTCAGTCCGCTGAGATCGTGTCCAAGGACGAGGGGTGCGGGAAAGGGAAAGGGTAGGGGGCATAGTTTGCGTGTGGCATCATGGAATGTAGGGACTCTAAGTGGTAAATTGTTAGAGGTGATAGATGCTCTTAAGAGATGTAAGGTCCATATAGCGTGCCTCCAAGAGACTAGGTGGAAGGGGCAGAGAGGGGTAGAGCGAAATGGGTACAAGCTATTGCATTCGGGGGCGGATGGAGCTAAAAATGGAGTAGGCTTTCTGGTGGCTATGGAATTGCATAAGAATTTAATATAGGTGAAAAGATATAACGATAGGGTGATGGTATTAAGGTTAGTTTTAGGAGTCGAAGTAGTGGTTGTGGTTTGCGCTTATGCACCACACGTGGGACTAGGAGACCAAGAAAAGAGGGAGTTTTGGGATTGCCTAAATGGAGTAGTGAGGGTTGTATCTAGGGAGGAGACCATTTTCGTAGGAGGTTATTTCAATGGTCATATCGGTAAGGATAGTGATGGCTTTCAGATAGTTCATGGAGGTTTTGGTTTTGGGGATAAGAACAAACCTGGTAGGGATCTTTTAGATTTTGCAATGGCCCATGACCTAGGTATTCTGAACTCTTTCTTTAGGAAAAGGGACTCAAACCTAATCACTTTTACCAGTGGGGGAAGGAATACACAAATCGACTATCTCTTAATAAGGCAACACGATCGAAGACAGTGGAGAGACTGCAAGGTGATACCGGGGGAGACCGCAACAGCTCAGCACCATTTACTGGTGGCGGATGTAGTATTGAGAGAGAAAGTGACTACGATGGAGAGAAAAGGGCGGTATAGGATAAGATGGGGAAATTTGAAGGGCACCAACATTACGATGTTCAAGGATAAGGTCATCTCGACGACAGCAGTTCATCTTGTTGGGGACGCAAACCAGATGTGGGAGGATATGGCAGCTTCTATCACTCAAGTGGCAAAGGAGACGCTAGGGGTCACGACAGGCAGGACAACTGGGGAAAAGGAATCTTGGTGGTGGAATGAGGATGTGCAAAGCAAGATCAAGGATAAGCAACAGAGTCTTAGGGATCTTTTAAGGTGCACTAACAAGGGGGAGCGTTGGAGGTTGAGGGAGACATACAAAAACGCTAGGAGAGAGGCGAAGAAGGCGGTGACAGAGGCAAAAATACAGCGTATAGACGGTTGTATGCACGCCTGGAAACAAAGGAGGGGGAGCATGATATGTTCAAGATTGCTAAAGCCAGGGAGCGTAGAAGACATGACCTAGGAGTAGTGAAATATATAAAGGGAGAGGATGGGCGTGTCTTAATAAAGGAACAAGACATTAAACAGAGATGGCAAAATTATTTTAACAGCCTTTTTAATGGCAGACAGACCGACCAACGAGAAACAGACAACCCTGTTACGCAGAGACAACAAAGGAATAACTCCTACTGTAGAGGTATCACAACGGGAGAGGTGAGGATAGCACTTAGGAAGATGGGAAGGGGCTAAGGCGGTTGGTCTAGACAACATACCGATTGAGGCTTGGAAGTGTTTAGGGGATAAAGGAGTTCAATGGCTCACTAAGCTATTTAACCTTATTTTCAAGAATGGAAAAATGCCAGACTAGTGGAGGAGTAGTGTAGTAGTGCCTCTATACAAGAACAAGGAAACGCACAGTGTTGTGGAAATTACAGAGGAATTAAGTTGTTAGGTCATACTATGAAATTATGGGAGAGAGTAATTGAGACACGAATTAGGAGAGAAACGCATATTAGGGTTAACCAATTTGGTTTCATGCCAGGACGGTCAACAACGGAAGCGATACACATACTGAGAAGATTAATGGAAAGGTATAGGGAGAAAAAGAGGGACCTACATATGATATTCATCGACCTTGAAAAAGCATATGACAATGTGCCACGTAGACTAATCTGGGTAGTCTAGAAGGTAGAGGGGTACCTGAAAAGTATATAGACTTAATTAAAGATATGTATGACAGGACTACAGCTAGTGTTCGTGCGCCGGTAGAAGATACTAATTTTTCCCGGTGGAGATGGGACTCCACCAAGGATCGACGTTAAGCCCGTTTCTTTTCACGGTAGTCATGGATGAGCTGTCCAAGTCGATTAAGGAGCCTGCCCCATGGTGCATGCTCTTTGCAGATGATATTGTGTTAGTGGCTGAGACTAAACAAACCTTGAACGAAAGGCTAGAGGAGTGGCGTGTAGCTTTAGAGGATAA
Organism: Bidens hawaiensis; assembly: GCF_021521415.1. Taxonomy (NCBI): domain Eukaryota; kingdom Viridiplantae; phylum Streptophyta; class Magnoliopsida; order Asterales; family Asteraceae; genus Bidens; species Bidens hawaiensis. The sequence continues at coordinate 63,794 of NW_027493317.1, read as the reverse complement.
AGGTTTAAGAATTAGTCGCTCTAAGACAGAGTACCTTTGTTGTGACTTCAGTGGTGTTGCCGATAGCGAGGAAACCCAGATCACTATTGAGGACCAGGTGGTTCCGCAGATAACGAAGTTTAAATATTTAGGAACACTTGTCCAAAGCAATGGAGAGATAGACAGTGACATAACCCACCGCATACAAGCTGGTTGGTGTAAGTGGAAAGCAGCCACTGGGGTTTTATGCGACAAACGGTTCCCATCTAAATTAAAGGGGAAATTTTATAGAGTCGCAGTTAGACCTGCAATGTTGTATGGAACAGACTGTTGGGCCATCAATGTGACATCTGCCCCGATCCGACCCGACCCAGGTACCCGTTTCTCTGATCCGATCTCTTTCTGTTATGATTTAATATTTATTTATACTTATATTTTATTTTTAATAATAATAATAATTTTTCCTTCCCGCCTCCTTCTCTTTCTTTCTTTCCGCCGTCCCGTCCCTCTTCTTCTCTCTTTCCGCCTTCTTTTCCCTCTTGTCGCCGTCCCGCCCTTAAGCCTTGAACCCCTGTCCTTTGTTCCTTCCCGCCTAAGGTTGTCTGCGCAGCTCCACGCGCCAGACTCCTTACAAGGAAGCCGGCGTGAAGACCACCTGTTACTGCGATACGCGAGACGAACTGCCCCCGCAGCGCGCTAAGGATTTTAGTTCTTCCCGCGGCGCGCTATGGATACCGTTCTTCCCGCGACGCGCTAAGGAATATAGTTCTTCTCGCGACGCGCTTAGAATTGAAGTTCTTCCCGCGGCGCGCTTAGAAATATAGTTCTTTCCGCGGCGCGCAAAGATTGGTTCTGTCTGCCTTCGCGCTCGTGCTCTCTTGACCTTCTGTGTCTGCCTTCGCGCTCGAGCTTTCTCGCGCTGTCTTGAGTCTTTTCCTCTGTTTAATCCAGCCGTTTACTTTTGTGTTGTCTTATCTTCTGTGCTGTTGACCTGACCTATCTTATGTCTGAAAAGCCACTTTTGGCGCAGCATGCGCACCAACCCCATTGGTTGGCAGAAAAAGTGACTGACATTATCTTTTGAGATCTGCTTTTCCATGCTTGACCAGTACCTTTATCTGACCCTCCCATGCCTGTTTACTGTTCCCTGTCAGCTTTATCTTGCCCCCTGCAGCTGCCATATCTTTTGATATCTTTTGCTTTTGGAATCTTTTACTTTTTGGAGATCTTTTCCCCTTTTCTAGGGATTGTGTTCCCTAGGATTTCTCTATAAATAATAATGTTATTTTCCTAACACTACACACACAACTCACTTAAACTCTCCTATTCTCTCTTGCTCCTTGCTCTCTCTGCCGTCTTCCTCTCTGCCTCCGTCTTCCTTCCTGTTCTGCCCTGCTTTTCCTGTAATATATATTATATATAATAATTTACTTATTAATTATGCTAACTTATAATCAAGACTTAAAACAAATCATTAAAACAATAATCTTACTTATAGGTTAACTTGTGCTTGTTTAAAGTTGGTTCTTGCTTTATCTTACACCGCATCGTTTATCAAGTGAGTAATCTCGTACCTAATCCCTTTTTATTTTTAATGTTTTGGGATGTTCATGTGTTCGTACAAACTTGAGTCTTAAACTTGTTTATGAACTTTAGTCGCGCAGTATCCCATGTGTTGAGGACGTTTACTTGGCTGTTTATTTGTATGTGTGTATCATTAACCGCTTTGTTCGGCCTATTCCGAAGTTTTCATGGATCCATTAGATGAACACGGGAGACCTATCGTTTACGGTTTTCTTTGTTTACACTTGCACAGATGTTTTCTTGTTTTTGTGCTCAATTGGGAGCACGGATTGAACTATGAACTATGATCTATTTGGGCTTGATCACAATCTGATTACACCCTCGTTAAACACCAGACATACACGTGTTGCGCGCAGATTTATTGTTATCTATGTATAGTATTAAACTTGATTTCTCACCAACACGCAAGTGTTTGACGTTTTATTTTAACACATGTTCAGGTTTGCTGTAGCTGTTTTTGGAGCTTGTGGACACGTATGACGTTTTTACTTTTGGACCTAGATTAAAATGTATCAAGACAAGTTATTGTTGTTCGAATATTTTGCCTTATAATATATTGATTTATGTTGATTTATGTTATCTTGTGTTTACGTTGCGCGTGCGTGAATGAATATATTTATTAAATATTGACACCCAATAGTGTCACGAGTAATGAAACAATATGTGGCGCCCCGATGTATAATCCGCCTTTGGTCGGGGTGTTACAGATTGGTATCAGAGCTCGTTGACTTTAGGATAGGTGGTTAGACGTAACGGCCTAGAATACCTAAGAGTCCCTTCTCGCGCATGAGAGAAATCTCATGTTTGCGCGCTTATTGTTAATTACTCGTTATTTATAAATATGCTTGCGCAGACGCAGCGTATGGTTTTATGTTTTATTCCGCGATATTTCGATTTTTGTTGAATTTCGATTTTTATTGATTTTACTTGCATATTCGTTTGTTGGATTTGAAAATCCGAAAAGTCATGGTGATACATGAATAGTTGATTTTCAATTTCTATTTACGATTATGTTCTGAGGTTGGAGACTTGAAAAGTCATGGTGATACATGAATTGTCAACCTCTAATACTCATTTTCTTGTATGTTTTATATTGAAGATTGAAAAGTCATGGTGATACATGAATCGTCAATCTCCAATACTCGTTTGCTCGTATATTTTAAATTGGGAATTCGAAAAGTCATGGTGATACATGAATTGTCGATTCTTGATTCGAATTTGTTACCTTTATTAAGTCTGCATTTAGGGTCATTTATTTTACTTTAACTTTTGACAGTAACTGACTCCGCGAAACCAAGCTTTATAAGATTATACTTTGCGCTAAGATATTAACAAAACTAAAACTTTTATAGAATGCCTCCGCTATCTCGCCGCCATCAGAGGAGAGAAGCCTCGCGCAGGCGCAGGCAGCAACGTTCTCAGGAAATGGCCGCCGCAATAGCCCAAGCTTTGAGCCAAAACAATACCAACACCTCCGGTTACAATATTAAATCCTTCAACGCGGGTAACCCTCCAAAGTTCACAGGTCTTGAAGGAGCCACAGTGATGCTCCAGTGGCTTGAGAAAATAGAAAACACTTTCCTCCACACCCAATGCCCTTCAGACAGACGAACCCTATATGCCTCCAGTGTCCTGGAATCCAGAGCGCTTACATGGTGGAATGGAGTAGCTCATGCGCGTGGCGCAGAAGCTGCTTCTAGCATGCTCTGGGAGGAATTTAAGGAAATTCTGACGCGAGAATTCTGCCCTCCCAACGAAGTTAAGCGCCTGGAGGAGGAATTTTGGAATCTTAAGCAATACAGCGGTGAAGCGCGCGAGTACGTGACGCGTTTCCATGAACTAAGCCTGCTTGTCCCTCACCTTGTTACCCCTTCCCGCCGAGCCATAGAGAAATTCCTTGGGGGTCTCCCCATGGAAATTCAAGATTCTGTATGGGCCAGAAACCCAGTAACCCTCTCTGACGCCATCGAGTTGGCCGCTGTGCTCAGCGACAACCATGTCAGAGCAGGAACCCTGTTCCTGTGGGGATCTGAGAAGACCAAACTCACCAAGACTGTTCCTGAACCAACAGAAACCAAACCAAAACCCTCAAACCGTAACAACCTCAAGCGCAGGCGCAAGGCCTATGCGCTTACACGCCCACCTATTGTCCAGCAACCCATCTACCAACCTCCAGTTTACGCGCCTAACCCACTGTCAACCTACCCAACACCTCCTGTAGTCCATAACTATGCCTTAACCAATCCCGCACTCCCTGCCCCGCCACCTAAGAAACCTTACACATGAACCCAACCCTTTTGCCCAACCTGTAGACTTCACCACCCAACCCAAACCCCGTGTCGTCAATGTAACCGATGTGGCCGCGTTGGTCACTCTGCCGAATACTGTAGAGTCCCTCCCGCCAACCCAATTGCGCCAACACCACCAGTCTACCCGCAGAACCCACAACCAACCTACCAAAACCCACGACCCAGGTCGTGCTATAACTGCGGTGATCCCAGTCATTTCCGGAACGCGTGCCCGAGACTACAAGTTCAGATTACGCAAGCGAATCCGGTGAACCAGATTTCGAACCAAGTGACACGCGGACGAGCTTTTAACATAACCGCGCACCAAGCGCAAGCGAATAATGACGTAGTTAATGGTACATTTTTGCTTAACGGATTTTATGCTTCTGTACTTTTTGATACTGGCGCCGATCGAAGTTTTATCTCTCGCGCGTTTGAGCAGAAGCTTGCGCGACCGCGCGATAACTTAAAAGAAAATTTTTTAAGTTGAATTGGCTAATGGTGAAACTGTTTTAATTAACTCCGTGATTAAGGATTGCACGCTTAACCTTAACGAAAACGATTTTCTAGTCGACCTCATCCCCATGCCTCTTGGAAGCTTTGATGTTATCATTGGTATGGACTGGCTTTCGCATAATCGCGCCGAAGTTATTTGCGCCAAGAAGTTGATTCGCATTCCTCGAGAAAACGGTGATCTTCACATCTACGGCGAGAAACCCTCCAGTGGTCTTAAGCTTATGTCTTGCGCCGAAGCCCAAAGACTCATGCGGAAGAAGTGTATTGCATTTCTAGCCCATGTGGTTAAACCCGATGAAGGAAAGAAGAAGCTTCGCGATATCCCTGTTGTGCGTGATTTTCCTGAAGTTTTTCCTGATGATCTTCCTGGTATCCCTCCCGTTCGTGAAGTCGAGTTCCGTATTGATCTTATCCCTGGTGCTTCCCCCGTAGCTAAATCTCCTTACCGTCTTGCGCCCGCTGAGATGCAAGAATTGGCAAGCCAACTTCAAGAGTTGATTGCTAAAGGATTCATTCGCCCTAGCTCTTCGCCCTGGGGTGCTCCGGTGTTGTTCGTTAAAAAGAAAGATGGATCGTTTCGCATGTGTATTGATTACCGCGAGTTGAACAAACTCACCATTAAAAACCGGTATCCCTTACCGCGTATTGACGACCTCTTTGATCAACTTCAAGGTGCCTCTTGTTTCTCCAAGATTGATCTCCGCTCTGGCTATCACCAGTTGCGCATCCGCGATGAAGATGTTCCGAAGACTGCTTTTCGAACTCGTTATGGCCATTTTGAATTCTTGGTCATGTCCTTCGGTTTAACCAACGCACCCGCCGTTTTCATGGATCTAATGAATCGGGTGTGTAGGCCTTTCTTGGATAAATTCGTGATTGTGTTTATCGATGACGTTCAGATTTATTCTAAGACCAAGGCCGAGCATGAGCAACATCTTCGGTTGGTGTTGCAAAAGCTTAGAGCCGAGCAGCTATTTGCCAAGCTTTCCAAGTGTGAATTCTGGTCTGATGAAATACAGTTTCTTGGTCATGTTGTAAACAAGGTGGGTATTCATGTCGACCCATCCAAGATTGAAGCAATCAAGAACTGGATTACGCCGACCACTCCTTCTGAGATCCGTTCCTTTCTGGGCTTAGCTGGTTATTACCGGCGCTTCATTTCGAACTTCTCGAAGATCGCTTTGCCTTTAACAGCTCTAACGCACAAAGGTAAACCGTATATTTGGGGCTCGAAGCAAGAAGAAGCCTTTTTAACGCTCAAGCGATTGTTGTGTGAAGCTCCTGTTCTTGCGCTACCTAAGGGTAATGATGATTTTGTCGTGTACTGCGATGCCTCCAACCAAGGTCTCGGTTGTGTTCTTATGCAACGAGGCAAGGTTATCGCTTACGCATCGAGGCAACTCAAGGTTCATGAAAAGAATTATACAACTCACGACCTCGAACTAGGCGCAGTTGTTTTTGCCTTGAAGATCTGGAGACACTACCTTTATGGTACTAAGTGTATCCTCTACACCGACCATAAAAGCCTTCAGCATATCTTTGATCAGAAGGAACTTAACATGAGGCAACGCCGATGGAACGAACTCATCAGCGATTACGATTGTGAGATCCGGTATCATCCTGGTAAGGCTAATGTGGTAGCCGATGCGCTCAGCCGAAAACCCTGCCAGCTTAACTGTATCTTGCCGCGCACGCAGCTTCACTTCGCGCCGATCCAAAGCAACCTTGAATCGCGCATTCGTGACGCGCAGCGCGCATCCATCAGTAATGGTAATCTTCGCGCCGAGTTAGCGTGTGGCGCGGAAGCACATTTTGTGCCCAATCTGAGTGGGATTCTCTGCTATCTCAATCGCATCTGGATTCCTTGTGATGAGAATCTTCGCGCTGATATCCTGAGTGAAGCGCACAAATCTCGGTATTCTATTCATCCCGGCGCTGATAAGATGTACAAGGATTTGCGCATTACTTATTGGTGGCCCGGTATGAAAAAGGATATTGCTGTGTTCGTAGCTAAATGCCTGACTTGTTCTAAGGTAAAAGCTGAACATTAACGCCCATCTGGTTTGCTCGAACAACCAGAAATTCCTACGTGGAAATGGGAAAGTATAGCGATGGACTTTATTACCAAGTTACCTTTGACAACAAGCAAACACGATAGCATTTGGGTAATAGTGGATCGATTGACTAAGTCTGCTCACTTTCTGCCCATTCGTGAAAACTACCGTGTTGAGCAACTCGCGCAGCTTTATGTCAAGGAAATTGTCTGCCGCCATGGTACTCCTTTGAGCATCATATCCGATCGCGATGGCCGTTTTATATCTCGCTTTTGGAAATCTCTCCAATCTGCGCTAGGAACTCGCTTGGACATGAGTACGGCATATCATCCTCAGACTGACGGTCAGTCTGAACGAACTATTCAAACTCTTGAGGATATGCTCCGATCTTGTGTTCTTGATTTTGGAGGTAATTGGGATTCGCACCTGCCTTTGATCGAGTTCTCTTATAATAACAGCTATCATTCCAGTATCGGTATGGCCCCATTTGAAGCACTTTACGGTCGTAAGTGCCGCTCCCCGATTTGTTGGAACGAAGTGGGAGAAGCTCAAATCACAGGACCCGAACTTGTTCAAGAGACAACCGATAAAATTGCCAAGATCCGTGATCATCTGCTGACTGCCAGAAGCCGACAGAAGAGTTACGCAGATCGTAGACGGAAGCCTCTCGAATTCCAAGTTGGTGATCTTGTTCTCCTCAAAGTGTCGCCCTGGAAGGGTGTTGTCCGCTTTGGGAAGAAAGGTAAGCTTGCTCCTCGATATGTTGGACCATTTAAGATTCTCGCGCGTGTAGGAAAAGTTGCCTACAGACTTGACCTGCCGCCCATGCTCGGTAATGTGCATCCAACGTTCCATGTATCCAATCTCAAGAAGTGTTTAGCTGACGAGAACCTTCACATTCCACTTGATGAAGTTCAAGTTGATGAAACTATGCATTTCGTTGAGAAGCCTGTTGAGATTATGGATCGCGAGGTTAAGCAAACCAAGCGCAGTCGCATCCCTATCGTGAAAATTCGCTGGGAGTCCAAGCGCGGAGCCGAGTTTACATGGGAAAGGGAAGATCAAATGAAGATCAAGTACCCGCACCTGTTCTCTGCGCAACCTACTTCGAGATAAATTTCGGGACGAAATTTCTTAAAGTAGGGGAGACTGTGACATCTGCCCCGATCCGACCCGACCCAGGTACCCGTTTCTCTGATCCGATCTCTTTCTGTTATGATTTAATATTTATTTATACTTATATTTTATTTTTAATAATAATAATAATTTTTCCTTCCCGCCTCCTTCTCTTTCTTTCTTTCCGCCGTCCCGTCCCTCTTCTTCTCTCTTTCCGCCTTCTTTTCCCTCTTGTCGCCGTCCCGCCCTTAAGCCTTGAACCCCTGTCCTTTGTTTCTTCCCGCCTAAGGTTGTCTGCGCAGCTCCACGCGCCAGACTCCTTACAAGGAAGCCGGCGTGAAGACCACCTGTTACTGCGATACGCGAGACGAACTGTCCCCGCAGCGCGCTAAGGATTTTAGTTCTTCCCGCGGCGCGCTATGGATACCGTTCTTCCCGCGACGCGCTAAGGAATATAGTTCTTCTCGCGACGCGCTTAGAATTGAAGTTCTTCCCGCGGCGCGCTTAGAAATATAGTTCTTTCCGCGGCGCGCAAAGATTGGTTCTGTCTGCCTTCGCGCTCGCGCTCTCTTGACCTTCTGTGTCTGCCTTCGCGCTCGAGCTTTCTCGCGCTGTCTTGAGTCTTTTCCTCTGTTTAATCCAGCCGTTTACTTTTGTGTTGTCTTATCTTCTGTGCTGTTGACCTGACCTATCTTATGTATGAAAAGCCACTTTTGGCGTAGCATGCGCACCAACCCCATTGGTTGGCAGAAAAAGTGACTGACATTATCTTTTGAGATCTGCTTTTCCATGCTTGACCAGTACCTTTATCTGACCCTCCCATGCCTGTTTACTGTTCCCTGTCAGCTTTATCTTGCCCCCTGCAGCTGCCATATCTTTTGATATCTTTTGCTTTTGGAATCTTTTACTTTTTGGAGATCTTTTCCCCTTTTCTAGGGATTGTGTTCCCTAGGATTTCTCTATAAATAATAATGTTATTTTCCTAACACTACACACACAACTCACTTAAACTCTCCTATTCTCTCTTGCTCCTTGCTCTCTCTGCCGTCTTCCTCTCTGCCTCCGTCTTCCTTCCTGTTCTGCCCTGCTTTTCCGGTAATATATATTATATATAATAATTTACTTATTAATTATGCTAACTTATAATCAAGACTTAAAACAAATCATTAAAACAATAATCTTACTTATAGGTTAACTTGTGCTTGTTTAAAGTTGGTTCTTGCTTTATCTTACACCGCATCGTTTATCAAGTGAGTAATCTCGTACCTAATCCCTTTTTATTTTTAATGTTTTGGGATGTTCATGTGTTCGTACAAACTTGAGTCTTAAACTTGTTTATGAACTTTAGTCGCGCAGTATCCCATGTGTTGAGGACGTTTACTTGGCTGTTTATTTGTATGTGTGTATCATTAACCGCTTTGTTCGGCCTATTCCGAAGTTTTCATGGATCCATTAGATGAACACGGGAGACCTATCGTTTACGGTTTTCTTTGTTTACACTTGCACAGATGTTTTCTTGTTTTTGTGCTCAATTGGGAGCACGGATTGAACTATGAACTATGATCTATTTGGGCTTGATCACAATCTGATTACACCCTCGTTAAACACCAGACATACACGTGTTGCGCGCAGATTTATTGTTATCTATGTATAGTATTAAACTTGATTTCTCACCAACACGCAAGTGTTTGACGTTTTATTTAAACACATGTTCAGGTTTGCTGTAGCTGTTTTTGGAGCTTGTGGACACGTAGGACGTTTTTACTTTTGGACCTAGATTAAAATGTATCAAGACAAGTTATTGTTGTTCGAATATTTTGCCTTATAATATATTGATTTATGTTATCTTGTGTTTACGTTGCGCGTGCGTGAATGAATATATTTATTAAATATTGACACCCAATAGTGTCACGAGTAATGAAACAATATGTGGCGCCCTGATGTATAATCCGCCTTTGGTCGGGGTGTTACAATCAAGAAGACACAGGCGCACAAGATGGAGGTAGCAGAGATGAGGATGCTGAGGTGGATGTGCGGACACACTAGATTAGATAGGATTAGAAATGAGGTCTTTAGGGAAAGGTTAGGAATAGTTAGCATATCAGAGACAATAAAGGAAGGGAGATTGAGATGGTTTGGGCATGTGAAGAGAGGACCGACAACAACGCCAGTTAGAGTAGTGGAAACCTTCATTGTGGAAGGAAAAAGGAGTAGAGGCAGGCCAAAATTGATTTGGGATGAGAGAATTAGACATGACTTGACAGAGTTGCACCTCTCTGAGGACATGGTCCAGGATAGAGATTCGTGGAGACGTAGGATTAAGGTTAGCGACTTCTAGGGGAAGGTACCTAGTTAGCTTAGCTTTGTATTTAGGGTCTAGTTTGGCTAGCCTGACTCCTTGTTGTTTATGTATATTTTTTGGTTTGATGCTGCCTTTTGATTCTTATGCCCTAATCTTAGTAGGTTACAAAGTCCTTGCTATTTTTGGTACTTTGCTATTCTTTGTATTGCTAAGTGTCTTTGCTTGTAGGATGTATGTTTTTTCTGTTTGCCTGTATGTAGCTTTATGAGTCGGGGGTCTCTCTGGAAGCAGCCTCTCTATTCTCACGGATAGAGGAAAGACTTGCTTACATCCCACCCTCCCCTGACCCTACCGATAGCGTGCTATGCGGTGGGATATACAGGGCTTGATTGATTGATTGATTATTCTGCGGTGTATCTATATTCGAAACGGGCCATTTAGGGTTGTCACTTTTACCCAAAACCCGAAACCAAACCTGATAAAACACGTACCCGAACCCGAACTAACTTGACCCGAAAAACCCGAACTCGAGAAAAGACTAACCCGAACCTGAACCGAAGTAATTCGGGTTGGTTCTCGGGTTTGATTTATTAGTCTCGAGAAAAGACTAACCCGAACCCGAACCGAATAACCCGAATTAACTTTTAGTTCTGAAATTAAATATATTTTTTGATATAGTAGGCTTAGTTTTAGCAACTAACGTTATCAGAATCTGGTCCTAATCGATTGTTGTCATTACAACTATTAAAGATCGATTGTTTATTGCTAATTTATGTTTTCCGTTTATTACTAACAATAACCGTAATCGAACAACCAAATCACGTCCGACTGAAGAGGATTATAGTTCGAGTTAGTTTTACTCTTCTTTTGGATTGTTTTATCAAGTCATGTTGGTTTATATTTAATTATTTTCTTACGAACAAAAAATAATATGTTGTTTTAGTTTTAGTATTGTAGTTTTTAAATTTTTTTTGTTATTTAAATTTTAGCAATATAAGGAATAGCTACCCAAACTTTAGGAATAGCTACCCAAACTTTGACTATACATTAATTTTGATATTTAAAATTCAAATGTGTGTTTAACTAGTGTATCCGTAAATCCGTAATAGGAAATTTGGCAATCTTAGGGTAGACTCGTGCCCAACCTAGTTATACCGCCGCCTATACATAATTATATATGTCATTGTTAACATGTCACTTCAAATAAAAGTACGTAAATATTTAAACTTGTGAGCCATTGGCCGGCCTGGAAATAATCCCTTAAGCTAAACCGATCACGACATCCAGATGTCTAAGAACTATGTATTTTTGTGTTTTATTTCTTGTTTACAGATGTGTTCCAAAACATATCCTTGTCGCATTCGTTTTAATAAGAAAGTTTGCAAAATGGTAATGTTTATGTGTCATAATTAGCATGTGTTTACGGATTCTTGTGTTTTCAGGTACCCATGCATGGAAAACCAGCTTCTACGGGGAATGACACGGATCACGAGATGAAACAGATTAAAAAAAATAAAAATCTGGACAAAAGAAAAGGGGGGGGGTGGCTTTGTCCTCCGCAACGTATGGGGGACCTTCAAGAGGGAAAAAAGCCCCCAACTTATATGCCGGCTAAAAGTTATGGAAAGCCTATTTAAGTTATTTTTTGAACCCTAGCTAGACGCCATGACTCACCTCCAATCGTCAAAGTAACTGCTCTTGTGACGATTTTAGAAGAGGATAAGCCATTGGAGCTCGAGATTGGAGACCGGTTCTCTAGTTTGATCAACAAGCGAGTCCCGAATTTGAATTAACTTTTTCTGTTGCTTTGTCTTTGTATCTCAGACCATGATGGTAACTTGGGCTACAAGTAAGCTTTTTCCTATCTTGATGAATGTTGAATGTACTTGACTCACAAACTATGTTGCTTTCTCAAAACTGCTTCAGTGTTTCTGTTGTGACAATACGGCAGTTTAGGTTGTTGGCAACTTGGACAGCAAGCAACCCGTGTTTTTTTTCACACATATATATGTTGATAATTGTACACACTTAAGTCTTTTTGTTACATGGTTACTAAGCTCCCATTTAAACATTTTATAACATTACAAGTGCCAAGAGTGTTATATATATTAAAGTTTTACAAATCATGCATATACAATCAATCATAAAATCATCGCTCAAAATATATAATCACAAAACTAAAAATTTATACATATAAATAATTAAATAAAAAATAATTTAAAAATAGTGCCTTCGGTTCATCATTGGTGAAGAGCAACTGTATATATGAATTGAGTAACTGAAAGGATAACCGTAAATACCTCCATTGTTCTCTGTAAATCAAATGTGAAAATAACATGATATGTTTATTGTATATGTAAACAAAATTATGATCCTGTTACGGTTGGTTATTATGTTACGATATTTGGTTAAACATCTTTTGAGAAATGAACTTGAAGTCAAATGGCTATTTTAGTGAACCGATCGAGTTGGGTTCATGTTTGGGCTCGGGCGAGCTCGTTTATCTTAGCGAGCTGAAATGTCGTGCTTAAGTGAGCTCGATCGACTCATGACTCATCGAGTTAACTCATTTATTCTATAGATATTTTAGATTTTGTATTTAGGTTATAGATTGTCATATAAAATGTTGTGCTTTAGTTATGGATTATATATAATTCATATATGCTAAAACTTTACCAAAGTTAAACATTAGCCTTCAATATAACTTACCAGCTTTGCATTTCTGCCTTCAAGATTGAACTCTTTGCATGCAAACCTGCCCATAATTTACAACCTTTTTAGTACATAATTTAAGATCCAATAGCTTTTAAAACAAAACAATAAAAAAAGAAAATTGTAAATATTTATGAAGATATAAATACCCCATGGCAAGCATAGTTAGTGCCCATGCAATAATAGCACCAGAAGCCACCCCAGCACGGTTATCAGACAAGCGCATGACGTCAAAGCCTGAAATAGTCGATGCTACCCCAACAACACCCGCGATTAAAGCAAATATCACAAAGAAACCAGTTGCTGCATTTCCCATTGGGAAGTATATCGGTGAGAAATGAGCAGGTAACTCCAACGTTGGACCTATTTACAACACAAATGAACAACGTTAGAAAAAACAAAAAGTTATAAAGGATTTATGGTTTAAGGACACGATTAATACCAATGATGAACCCATCATCAATGGCTAGGTTCATTACCCAACCAGCGAGGCCTAGAAGCGTGACGACATGAAGAAATTGAGGATCATAAAGATGGGTGCAGTGGATCCCATATAGTTAGCCATTTGTGTTGGCTAGTACAAGAATCTAAACCTGTGTGTTAATTAAGATGATGATCTTATGTTGTTTGGTTTTTTGAGATGTTTATAAACATGTGGTTTGGGGATTCTTTTCTTGTTTAAGGTGGTTGCTTCAATTTGGTTTCAAGGAAAGGTACATGAATATTATTGACTCAGAGATACTTAGGTTATGACCTTAGCTCAACCTCTTTTGGAACAACTTTTTTAGCTTTTAGACAATAAAAAAAACCACCTATGGACTAGGTTAAGTGTGAGTGGTTTAATATGGGAAGCTTTAGTTGGGTAAAATTTGAGCCCACTGAAACTTAAACTCGAAATCCCAAAATCTTGTTCTTCACTTTTTTGTATCAAACTTGTATCATCCTTCCCTTTGTACATAATATAATAGATTAAGGGCCCATTCCCCAATCACTCATTATTTTTAAAATTTTATCAAGAACAATGTTTATGCTTGATAGAAGATTTTATTTAGTTCATAATATGGTAACTAGCTTTATCTTGCATTTCTTGTAGTTCATCTAACAAGTTCATGCATTATTAACAGTGCATATCTATGAAACAGAGTGTAGTGGGCGTTAAATCACACTCCGCATCATCTTGAAAATAATTAAACACCATTACAAAAGGTGGGGGCGCCAAGGGGCGCCAACACCTTGTTGTTCGGGAGCGCTAGGGACTCTTGAACATGGGTCCACCTTCAGTTCACCAATCAGATTCATGATTTGTTTTTCCATTTATTTATTTAAATCATTAGTTAAACCATTACAATCAAAAGGGATGAAAAGTGAGTGAGAGCCCCGTGCTTATGTGGAAATGACGACATGTCAACCTTTTTAGTAAAACCATTACGCTCGGTCTGAGTAGTGTGCACCAAACCTGACATCTTAAGTTGTTTTTATTTCTTATGCATAGTTACTACCCATTGCTTCTTTATATAAAAACATCTTGGAGATACATTTATCATTTTCTTGATTTCTTTCTTCAAATGTGTTTATGCATCATTCTTGCTTAGATTTGATATCACCAAACTTTCAAGCATTTGTTTCAATTGGCTTTAAGCATGTTCATATCTTCTAAATCCTTCATGCCTCTTATCTTTTTGGAAGAGAACTTGATCTTCAAAGCTCTATCCAATGTAAGATTTCATATACGCATTTTTTTTCGAAAAAAAAAAACAACTAATTGACAGTGGAAGACTAAACGTGTACGAACCGTTGTTGGCCAACTCAATAACTCACTCCATGAGTCCACTTGTTAATACATAAAAAAAATGAAAAAAAACTCTCAAAACACAACTATATATTAGATAGAAACATTTATCTTATCTACGTGCGTAGACTAAACCAATTGAGATATCGCGAGACAATGACTTCATCCTGCACACGAAATTGGCCTAACAAGCCAAACCCAAAAACTCTTTTTCGCTTTACTCGAACTCGACCCGAAACACCAAAACCCGAATATCTAATGACAAAGAGTCTCGTTTCAAGGTTCAAGGCGATGAAGGCCGGCAGTCGACAGTGAGGCCTATGGTGGCCGCAATTAGGGGTGATGTTTATCAAGAGCTGTTTTCTGCCATATTTTTGTCCCATTCAAAATTAGACAATCATTAACTCAGGGAGTGAGCCTAGGGTTCGTATGGGTAGTACTAATTGCGGGACCCCCACGCACAGTGACCGTATGTCGGGCAAACTACACTGAGGTCTGCGGACCGTTGTGGCATATGACCTAAACATTTGATTATTACTTTGCAAGATAATAGTTGGGGGACGGGTGACGTTCGGTTGTAAGTCAAGGGGGACTTATGATCGAATGCAAGATTGATTGTGGACTTGATTGATGTGCACCATGCTTCATACTTACATACACGTAAACTTGCGCGCTATTATGATTTAACTCTTTTATGTGTATATGAGCTAAACTCACGAACTCACCAACTTTTTAGTTGACGCTTTTTAAGCATGTATTCAGGTACTTGTGGATAGTGACTTTGGATTAGCACTATAATGAGCATGAGTAAGGATTAAGGCGTGCGCCCAATAGTAACAATGAAGATTAGAGGCCAAGAAGATTATTAGAACCCAACACGAATTTGCAGCAGCGTCAGAGAATAGATAGTTGTGTAGTTACACAATGTGTTATATATATATATATATAGTGTAAACCCTGTGGCTTATTTTTATCAATAATATTACGCTACTTACAACGGTACCAATTTGTCCATGACCAGGGCCACATGGCAGGGTATGACATTGTTCTTGCAAAATTCTTGGATTCAAGAGGTATGTGTGTTTTGAGTGTGCGCATGGATGTGTAGATGAAATGGGTGGAGAATGAGGTTTAAGGGTTTATATACCTAGGCTGATGGACTTTTCAAGCTCACATCCATCCCTTACCGGTCCATATTCTACATTACAAGTTCATATTCTTTTCAAGCCTACCACGCCAAATATAATAATTTTATTTAATCGTCAACAAATAATAACGTATAATTAAATAATAAAAATTTCTTTATTTATTATATATATAGATAAAAAGCAAAGTTTGATACCACAAAAGATTTTTAAGGCTATTATTTTGGCCTTTTATATAATTACTTTCATACATCACTCAATCTACCTATTTGGTTCAATGACTTTGGTTAACTTTCCCAACTCGGTTGATCATGCTTGCCCAAGTTCAAGTTTCTAAGGTAACGACTTAATTTGATTTTTTTAGTTACCCCTCAATGTGTTTTATAATAGGTTTTATTATTAGTTTTTTTTTCATGTACATTTTTATTTCTTTTTCTTTTTTTTTTGCTTTAAATATATATGATCATCTAACAAAATTAATTTTTAGTTTTGGTTCTCATATCCATAATGAACCTAATAGATACCAATGGAATTTACGTCGGCTCGCCGCCGTATCACCTGATTTTTTGTTTTAAATATGTTATGTTGACAGAACTATTTTTTGGGTTTAGTTCTGAACCGTAACAAATATATCCGATAGTGATCGAATTCGCGTCGACTCGCCGCTGCAACGACCATGTTTTGACAGAATAAACGTTGTTTTAAATATGTTTTTTTTGTATTATATGTCATTAGAGTCACTATTGCGCTGGGTGTTTACTAATTTGTGTTTTGTGTTTAGTGTTTAATGCATGTACCGGTACAAGCCTAACTTGTAACAATTGATTTCGTTCTCGTTGCCACAACGCGGTCGGTTTCCACCTAGTTATTTTCAAAAACCAGATGTTACACACTATGATCTCTCTTGTTTGAAACTCTATTCAAGATGTCACCAAAATGATAAAAGAGCTTTCTCATGTCCATTTATTAGTCTTATTTCCTCCAGCTCCCTTGCTATTGTAATAGCTCCGGCCTTTGCCTTATCTTAGGGTTCAGGGCGGGGTTTACTAATTCTACTAACTACTTATTATCGTCATTGGCTGCAAATCTGTCTTGGCTCGATTACTCAATAGGCTATTGAATAGTGTTGGGTCATAATTTGGTTAGACTGACACATATCAAAAGGCTATGACATGATCAAGACTAAAGTGACATAAATGAAGACGAGTTGAAGAATTGCATTATGGTTATGATGATGTATTACCGAAATCCCTATGGATTTCGGTAGGGCTTGGGCTATGTATGTAAACCGAGATCCATTATGGATCTCGGTGGGCTTTGGGCTATAGTTGAGCTAATTTGTTGGATACCCTATATATAGAAAATGTTGTATAGGGTTTTGGTGCTGATTGAGAAGTTATTGAACACTTTCATAGCCACGATATAGAGAGCATAAGATTAATCGGTTTATGTATTAGACGATTTATTGATAATAGAATTGTATGTATTGAAACCATATTACATTGTGTTCATCTTGTTCTTCATTTATATTGTTCTTGAATCACCACGTTAACTAGATTCCGCATATTTGACATGTGTTGGTTGATATCATATTGTAGTGATCCAGATTCGGGACTTACAAACAGGATGGAGGAAGGCATTGCAACTACATTCCTGTATAATATGTTGAAAGTCGTCTTTACTTGTTTCAAAAACATTATAGGGCAAAAAACCTTGAATCAGCATTTGACGAACCATTGTTAGTACGGAAACTCCTAAACTCCGTACCTGACAGGTTCCTTCAAATGGTTGCATCAATTGAACAATAATCTGATCGATCCAGATTTTATGACTCTAGGTGAAGCAATTGAAATATTGAAAACCTTTGAAGAAAGAATAAAGTTCACAAAACAGAAACTCTTGTTCACACATCATAACAATAATCTGATCGCTGAGGATAACACTTTGGAAATCATGGACGAGGTAGATTCTGTGAGGATTAGTGAAGGCCTCTGGGTCGGGTTCATTGGTTGACGATTTTAAGACAAAAGGGGGTGGCCCGCTTAATTATGGAGGATGCCCATTTCGAGTTTTCTTAGTCCCTACTCTATTAAACCTAATTGTTATCTATATATACCTAGTAATGTATTGTAATATTTTGTATCGTGCTTAATAAAATACCCTAGCTGCATCTTGTAGACGTAGGTCGCCTTGACGGAACCACGTAAAATCTCGTGTCTCTTATTTATTGCTTTCGTTTGTGAGTGTGTGTTTGTGTTTTCGCTGCGTACCGACTCTATTTAATACCTGACAAGGTATCAGAGCTGAAGGTTCGTTAAATACGCGGTGCACTGAGACGAGAGCGAGATTATATTCCGTTTGTAAGTCCTGTTCGTATACTCTTGCAAGAAATTTTAGTTTTTGTTTGGCACGGTATTCAAGAAAGGGAGTTGGTTTGGCTTGTCTAAGAAAGTGGAGTTATTTTTGTTATTTCTTCTCATGACTTGTTCACAAAGGAAAAAAAAGTAGCCGCCACAAATAGGGTTGACTTTTAAACACTTTTTGGAGTGTCGCTGTCAACCAGAAAACTTGGAGTCGTTTGTTTTTTTTTGTCACCGGAAATACGCCACCGTCGTCGCGTAATAGGGCTCTCTTATTGAATCACCGCAATTAACGAGATACCGGGTTATGATCGTATTCTACAACTATTAATCAAAGAAAGAAGTAGTGCCGGCTGCTTCTTGTTGTCGGATTAGAATCGAAGGTTGGGTGTTCAAGATTCGGTTTGTTGTTCGGGTTTGTTTTGATTGTGTGGTTCGGGTATTTGCTGACAGGAGTTTTGGAATGCAAGAAAAGTTTTGTTTATTGGTTTTTTCTTTGTTTTCTCGTTTGCACTGTCTAAAGACAGGAATGCTCGAATCGACAAGTTTAACGGGACTGATTTTGCATGGTGGAAAATCCGAAAAAGCAATTTGGAAGTCAAATGACAAAAAGGCTAGAGGTAAAATTACATTGGCTTTGACGAGGAGCGTTGCATTTAATATTATGAAAGAAACCACGGCTCGTGGTACGATGACAACTCTGTCAAATTAATATGTATGAAAAACCGTCTGCAGCCAATAAGGTTTTCTTGATGAGAGAATTGTTTATGACAAGGATGCACGAGGAAAGTTCAGTCACGAGGTCACATTAATGATTTCAACTCGATCATGTCAAGGTTAGCTTCTGTGGGCATGAAGTTGGATAATGAGACTCAAGCTGTGATATTGTTATCTTCTTTGCCTGAGAGTTGGTATGGAAATGTAACGACCATTACTAGTTCTACGATGACCGATGGTTTGACATTTGAGGGGGTCCGAGACATTGTGTTGGGTGAAGACGTTCGTCGGAAAAGCACGAGTGACGGATCATCTTCTGATATGTTTTATGCTAGCAGGGGAAGGGAAAATAACAGGAGTAGTGGGAGTCGGGGAGGATTTCGTCTAGAACTCTGAAGAATGTGAAGTGCTGGAGGTGTAATGAAGTTGGACATGTTAAGAGTGATTGCCCAAACAGATTACAAGTAAAGGCTGCTGAGGTGAACATTGCTGAACAGGTTAATGAAGGCGTTAGTGATGACGAGGCATTATTTTGTAGTGTTGATAGCATGGTAGACTCATGGGTCATGGATTATGGATCTTCGTTTCACGCTACACACAGTGGGGAGACGATGGTGAATCTAAAGGTTGATAACTTTGGGAAGGTACGTATTGCTAATGGTGATGTTCTTAATATTACGGGCATGGGGGACGTTAATTTGGTAACTCCATTGGTAACCGTTTGGAACTTGAAGATTGTTAGGGTTATTCCATCGTTGAAGAGAAGGCTTATCTCTGTTAGTCAACTAGATGAACTAGGCATGGAAGTAAAGTTTGGTGGAAGTAAATGAAAGGTAACTAAAGGTAGCCTGGTTATTGCTCGTGGAAACAAGTATGGTTCATTATACATGGTGGAAGTACCTATTGAGGGAAGTATGACTGCCCCTCAAAACAAAGTTGGGTTCGCTGAGTCGAATGGGCAAAATAAGGTTTAATTTGCAAGAGTAGAGTTTGGTGCCAAGGTGATTCAATCTGAGCGGGGTCGGAGGTCTAAAATAGGTCAGGGTTTGGTGACAGTGGGAGCGCAGGTTGTGTTCCGGAAATAGTTACAAAACAACGTTGGGTTTTGAAGACCGATATTCCGATTTATAAATCTCTCCTGTTGAACTCTTTCTAAACGAGGATAGTGGAAATGGTTCTCGGGTTATCTCTGAAACTGGTGGATCGTGCGTATCAGTTGAGATAGAGGACGGATCAGTTTTGGCTGATGAGTTGGGGCTCGATGGAGCTTCAACTAACCCTTCTGGTACTTGATGTTGAAGGGGGTTCTTGCAACTAGGTGGTAAGTCTTAGCTTGTTTATGGGAACTAGAAGCTTGGAAAACTTGTTAATAAAGATTACAGATATTACTGATGACTGGGTTGCATTGTACTTGAATGGCGGGCTAGAGTTTATCTCAACGCCTTTAAGTGGGAGATTGTTAGGATTAGTGAAGGTTTTTGAGTCGGGTTCGTTGGTTGACGATTAGAAGACATAAGTGGGCGGCCCACTTAATTATGAAGGATGACCCATTTGGAGTTTTCTTAGTCCCTACTCTATTAAACCTAATTGTTATCTATATATACCTAGTCATGTATTGTAATATTTTGTACCGTGCTTTAGAAAATACCCTAGTTGTAGCCCGTGGACGTAGGTCGCCTTGACCAAACCATGTAAAATCCCGTGTCTCTTATTTATTGCTTTCGTTTGTGCGTGTGTGTTTGTGTTTCCGCTGCGTACCGACTTTGTTTAATACCTGACAGATTCCACCCATCAGAAGGCTGAATCAGGAGCAATTATCAATATAGAGGGGAAGGACACACCGATAAGAGTCAGAAAGAGATGACAACAAACCACCAAGAAACGGCAGTCCACAGTAGGCATAAAAGATAAGTCGCAAATCACATGCTACACAAATGGGAAACTTGCATATGCACTATGCTGTGTGTCCAAATAGGAAACATAAGAGTATCGAGTCATGTTTAGTCGAAACATAACAAGATAAATCTGCACTTTTAGTTTGCCTAGACAAGAAGAGAAAAATTGAAAATCAGTCTTATGATACGATTGAAGCAAGTCGTGTGATGAAACACCATTTATGTGAAACAAACAAAGGAGACATGAAGGAAAACTGTTGCAAATGGATAATTAAAAGGGAAATTAGCACAACACTTGAAGAAGGAGAAAAGAAACCATGGAGCAATAAAAATAAGCATGGGTTTTGACAGTTTAGGGAATCTTGGTTCAAATTATACAAACCAATCATACAATCAACGGCTAAACTCGTGTAAAATCAAAACAAATAAAATTATATCAACCCATACTATCTATGGCTAAACTTGTATAACATCAAAATAAATAAAAGTAAATTATTCTAGTCAAATGAGTTGTATGAGATTTTTAATCTATAAACATCACAAGTGCCAAGGCTTTTATCTTGAAGTTTTACAAACCAAACAAATAAAATCATTCAATCATAGCTTGGTATATACAATCACAAAATAAATAAACAAGTAAACAAGTAAAATAATTCAAGAATATCACGACTTCAGTTCATCATCCGTAAAGAACAAGCGTATAGAGGAATTGAGTAACTGAAAGGATAATCGTAAATGCCTCCAATGTTTTCTGTAAATAACATGTGAAAATATAGAATATCATAGGTCTAGTACATATAAAGTATTATCTTTGAAATAAAAATTGTCAAGAACAAAAGAAGCAGGATATGATATGTTAATGTCAAAAATGCTGCCATATTTTCACGGTTTTTGCGCCCTTAAATATTGGTAAAGTCTCGGGTTGTAAAAGAATCGTAAATGCCAGGTTGGGTTTGGGCCCGGCTTGATTCAATTCGTTTATCGTAACGGGCTGAAATATTGAGCTTAAGCTTGGGTTATCTAAAAGCTCGAGTCAACTCTTTTATTTTTTCAAATTTTATATTCTTTTATTATGAAAACAAATAAAAGTAACGCGTGCATAATTTTGGCTATAGTTTTCTATTGTAATTAATACTGTATAATTAAAAGGCTTTATCTTGGGTTATAATTTATATAGTTTGGGTTATAATTTGGGCTATATATAACATTTTTTTTTAATTTATATAGTTTGGGTAAATTACACGAGTCAAACAAGCGAGCCAACAAAAGAGTAACCTAATAAGCGAGCCTAGTAACTTGGCTCGGGCTTCGCTTGTTTACAAACGAGCATATATCAAACGAGGCTCGAGCCACGAGCCTTTTGGATATCAGCTTGGAAATCGCGTTTGTGTGATTTTCCCAAAGTAAAATATTTTCCTTCAAGATAACTTACCAGCGTTGCATTTCTACTGCCTTCAAGCTCAATTTCCTTCCATGCAAATCTGCCCATGCATTAATAACATATTTAGTATATAAGTTTCAAAAATGTTCAAAATAAAAAAGAAAGAAAATTGAATATGTATGATTTCGATGAAATCATGTAAATATTTAAAGAGAAAGTCACAAGATTGAGGATATAATTAATACCCCATGGCAAGCATAGTTAGTGCCCATGCAATAACAGCAGCAGAAGCCGCCCCAGCGTGTTCGGACGAACGCATAACATCAAAGCCTGAAATAGACGACGCGACCCCAACAACACCCGCGATCAAAGCAAATATCACAAAGAAACCAGTTGCTGCATTTCCAATTGGGAAGTATATCGGTGAGAAATGAGCCCGTAACTCCAACGTTGGACCTATTTACAACACATAAACAAACCCTACAACAAAAATAAAAGGTTATATATAAAAAAATAGATATAGGGTTTAAGGAGACGAATACCGATGAAGAACCCCTCATCAATAGCTCGGTTCATTGCCCAACCACTGATGCCTAGAAGCACGATGTACATGGCGAAATTGAGGATCATAAGGAGGGATGCCATCGATCTCATATCATTAGCCATTTTTGTTGGCTACAAGGATGTAAACTTGTGTGTGTTTGTAAGATAAAGATATGTTGTGTTTGTTTTTTTGGGATGTTTAATTGTTTATAAGCATGTGGTTTGGATATTCTTTTCATGTTAAAGGTGATTGCTTTGGTTTCAAGGCAAGGTAGTTTAAGATTCTTGTCTCTTTTGATCGAGATTCTTTGGTTAAGACTTTTGCTCAACTTCCTTTGGAACAACTTTATGCACATAAACCTTATAATACGTACAAGCGAGATTGTGTGACCAGACATAATATAACATAAAATGATGAAGATACCTATAATTAAAATGTTACTTAAGTTTTGATGGCACGTGAAACCTATAAAAAGGTAAAATAATATTAGAGAAGGGGAAGAAAAAATAATAAGCTAGATTTATGGATATATGACTTCAATCCGGATGGTAAGACTGATTAAGTAGAGACAATGCTTAGTCCTTCATCTTTATGAGTAGGACTGACTCACCTACATAGGTCTTATGTTACCTCATGCGTCGTTTTTATATTACTTTACCATTAAATTAAAAACGATTACAATAAAGTGGCAGACAAATTGGCAACAAGCTGTGCCGCAACCCCCTTTGAAATAGCAAAGTCAATCCTACTGAAAACGAAGCTTTGGGACCTAGGAGCCGAAGAGATACAATGTACGACACGTTGAACCCTACTCAAAAATTTCATAGCATCTGGCAAGAAAACCTAATGTATCAAAAGCAAATGCGTCTACGGTTGCGAGTATTTCTTCTAGTAATACTCGTCACAGCCGTGTATATTAGCTATGGTTCCTCGAGTGTCCTTCCGGTTCGGGCCTTGTCGTACAATGTGAAATTGGTATGCCTTCTTTCACTTCGAGTCAGGGGTCTTGATTGCGTCTAATTGTGCTAAGGTTGTGGTCAGTGTGAAAAATTCTTCGTGGGCCACATCCTCTGAGTACATATTTTTTGAAGAATATGATATGTTGAGGTTTGCCAAGGATGACATCGATTCAGAAGTCGCGTTATGATTCGATGCCTCATTTTGAGGTTCCTGGTATGATAACCACAATGAAGATGATACTCAAAAGAAAAGTGGTTTCTTGGTGGTGAATTCAAGTTTAAGGACTGTAGAACGATTAGAGACAATGAGAAAGACTGAAGCAGTGAGTGACATATGTTAGTGCAAAAGCCAAAACTTAATTATGTGGTAATTACTTTCGTTCTTTTGACGTTTTGCTTATATTTTATATCGGGCCTACCGGCCGTAAGGGGTCTAGGGACAAGCCTTAAAGGGCTTGTCAATTTCTTGAGTATTAAACTCAATTTATGGGTATTTATGGCATTGATACCAATTTATGGGCATTTATGGCGGAAGACATGTAAAAATGTCGATCAATTTCTTGAGTATTAAACTCAATTTATGGGTATTTATGGCGGAAGACATGTAAAAATGTCGATGTACCAATTTCTTGAGTATTAAACGATTTGTGGGATCGTTTTTATTGGACATAAAGTCTTTATTTATTGTCTTGTTTTGACTAAGTTTTTGATTGGAAATCATTTAGTTTCGATCAAGACTTATCGAGTCTTGTTTTAGAAATCAGATATTTGTAAAAGTGCTTAAGGAGAGATTATAATAAATACTTTTGAAGTATTTAACAGTCATAAAATAAACCATACATTTTCTTCTTATCTAGCTAAGTAAATCTCTTAAGTTGAATTTTTCAAGTGACCAACCCAACCAATTTGTTCCCTACGGCCTCCTGCCTTAATGGTACTCTTATGGCTCCAGGGCTCCATGTTTTACGAAATTCTTAAAGATGAACATGATGGATAATAGGAACTGATATATTTATTTCATAACTGTTCTTCCCTGGGGAAGAACTTCTTGGTAATTACATAATACTCTCCTTTAGCAAGGAGATTACTCACTAACACACATGATTGATATTACAAGTAGAGAGAAGAGAAAAAAAACTAGATGAGGATGCCCAAACTAAAAATCATTCCCCTTTATATAGGAGGAGAAAATTTATACAATGGACTAAAATGCCCTTATAATTTCGTCATGCATGACGTTTTTAGTCGACATACCATGTGTTGGGTTCAGTTCTCTTCTCTGGTGTCTTCGTCAGAGTAATAGCTGTAAAGATGAGAGCTTTATTTTATTTTGTACCGCTTGAACAGTATTGGCAGTTATGATTTTCAAATGCGCTGAAGCTTCTGACATAGCTTTTCTTTAGTGACTAGTCCTGCTTCTACTTTATTAAAGATGATTCTCTTTTCCATATTTTCTAAAGCTTCTTTCTCGTGCTTTGGTAGTGGAATACCACTGAAGCTGGTGATTATGCAGTGGTGACTGTAACAGTTCACTTTATTAAAGCTTTCGGCTTTTATCTTCTGCAAATTTTCGAGAATTTTTAGAAGACTCTTGACTCTTATTTCAACCCAGTTGCTCGGGTCTTCATATTTTTCTTCCATGACTTTGGATGGATTTACTGTTCTTGTTTTAGCAAGACCGATTTCTAGATGATGGTAGCTTTGGAAGGTTTTTCCTTGATACCAATTTAGGAGTGTAGAAGTACACTTAATGAAGATGTTAGTGTCTTTTGCTGCTACAATCTTTTTGCGAAAATTTTTAATAGCTTTCTTAATTCCTTCAGCCATTAAACTAATTTATTGTAAATTAGATGCAGGGTAAATATACTTAACTAACCCAGCATAGAATGCTAAGGAGATAAGTTCTAGGCTTGCGCCTGGACAAAAGACAATTAAACTTTTAGTAACCTTATCTTCTGTGTAAATGTGCTTGGACTCGAAGTCATTTTGACTTAAAGACCGCGCTTTAGACCATAATGATCTAAATTCATCAAGAGATACAATATCTTGGGATTCTTCTTCTTCTTTCTCTTCATAAATTTTTAATTTTGAGAGAAATGGGGAAACTTTTCTGAACTCAACAGTTCTTTCTTGTTTTCCTGGTTTTAAGGGTTTAGGAAAGATTGTTACCTTCAAAGGTATTTCTCTTTTTCCAAGATTTGCTGAATAGCGAGTGGCTTCTTGTTGGGCTTGTGCTAGCGTCCCAAACGTTTCGGCTATTTTGGCCTTCAAACCCCCTCCCCAATAATCTTGAGAAGCGTCTGTTTCAATGATTAAAAAATCATTTTCTTTTGGTAGATAAAGTTTTGGAAAACTGGTTAAGTTTTTCTTTATCTTTCTAATATAATCTGTATCAGATAGTCTCTGATGTGCTAAAAGTAGTAAAATAATTATTAACTAAAATTATACTAATCTAGACACTAAGTAATACTCTAGACCCTTAAACTTAACTTAAACTACTAACCGGCAAGTGAACCGATCGACTCTAGTACAGCTAAGTAAGTACGGATATCGAACCCATGAGACTCTTTAATTACGAAACTAGCAAACAACACTGCGTGAATATTGACCTTCGACCACACGAAAAAAGTGTGGTCGTAGGCCTTTAGCCACACACATTTGGTTCAGGTCATATGTGGCCAAAGGTCGCGACACCGTGGGTATGATATGGCCACACACAGTTTTTAGTGGCCTTATGTGGTAATAAGTGTGGCTAAAAGGTATAGGCATTAGTTGCTGGCCATCAAGAAATCTCTCCAATAAGTGTGGCTAAACGGTAGAAAATGGCCACATGACTATTTACTATGAGTGACCATTGCACGTATAGAGCCACATGAATTAATGTTTCAGCCACATGAATTTAATAATAATGTGGCCAATAGGGTTGTGTTAAGCGTGCATTGTGACCTATACCGTGTGGATATAGCAAAGCAATGACCATTTAAATTTAATAATAGTGTGGCTAATTATATTATATAGACACTGGATATTACATTAAAAGTGGCTAAAAATGTTTACTTTCCACTCAAACACTCCTTTGTAAATTATAGTGTGGCTATTGTCTTACCGTTTGTCACGCATAATGTTTTTCGTAATTTAAAGTGTGGCTATTGTCAAACTTTTTGACACACATAGTGAGGTATTGTGTGGCTAATCATATCATACAGACACTGGAGGTTATTGTCAATGTGGCTAAAAATGTGAACTTGCCAGTCAAACACTCTTTTGTAGTTTGTGGTGTGGCCATTGTCTTACCGTTTGTCACACATAATGCTTTTGTAATATAAAGTGTGGCTATTATCATACTTTTGGTCACACATAGATAAATGTGGCTATTTCATAAGTTTAACAAACACAATAACATAAATTCAAAACAAGTTTACATTAACAAACCTTCACTAATAAGTTATGAATTCAAAATATTTGAAACTACTACTAATTACTACCGACCTCAAACTTTCTCATAAACTCATCAAATTGTTTTTGCCTCCTTTCTTCATTTTCCTTAAGTTCTTTTTCCATTTATTCCATTCGTTGCACTCGTTCTTCCAACTAGTTTCTTAACTTCCTTTCATCTTTTTCCATTTCGGCTCTAACTTTTTGAACCTAAAATTGTTAAAATATTAGCATCATAACTAGTAAAGGGTTAATGTGAGGTGAAACCTCAAAGCACGACTACTATCACGCACAATCACATTAGACATAATGTATATACAAACAAAAACTTGAATCGACGACTCGTTGGTGATAATAATCAATGTCAACTGTACTAAAAAGTCCTAACATGTATTCACACATTGTATCATGACAAATCAACCAAACATTCATCATACAACTTAACTTATGATCACTTAGTTCACGAGATAGATTATAGCGTGTACAAACTGATTTTATTCACTAAGAAAAGTTTTAAGTATAAATTCTACAAAATTTACCACAGTAGAATATATGAATTAGGTTTCTCAAAAAAATTTTATTATATTTTTCTCATTCATACAAAACTCATAATAATTCAACCATTACAGATATGTACCAACAATTCAGCATATTGCACAACAAACACTTGTTTAATGGTTCTATCAACTCATTAATCTAAATTGTGCAAGACCAATTGGGTTGTCTTCAAAACTCATAATACTAACTTTCAGAACTGGAAACAGCCCGTTTGGTTTTGTCATTAGGGAGTTATGGTGTCGGAAAGACAGGCCAAAATATAACTCCCCGAATCAGCTTTGACCAGTGTTTTTGTAAAATCATAAAAACTATTCATAAACGTGTCCAAAAATTACAAACTTTACCTTTCTGGAAACTAGACTCATAGTGCTATATCATAGAATCAAAAATAGTTCAGTAATCATTGTTTAACATCAAGTTACATGCCAATAAATAAACGAAAACGAATCTGCAGCAAACTGTTGTCATCAAACAAGTGAAATACATACCTTTGTAGCGATGAAAGAAGATGTACTAAGCTTCAATTACAAGAAATAACACTTAAAATTGAAAATCCCCAAACTTGGTTTTTAGGGTTCTTCACACTCAACACGAATCCGGCAAAAATCGAGATAGAATTGATGGAAACTGACACCACACGTGAATTCCTCTCGCAAAAATTATTAGATTAGAGCCCGGAATCAAAGGATTTGGTTAAGAATTAAGTGAGTTAGAGAATTAATGATTGAGAATTATGGTGGGTGTAAAGAGATGAAGAAGAATAATAAAAGAAGAAAGAATGAAGAGAAAGAAAAAAAGGTAGGTTAAATATGTGGTCAAATTAAATTTAAGAATTGGAGGGTAATTCAAAATTTTTTGAAGAAAATAGGGGGTTGAATTTAATTTGAAATTTTGAGAGAAATGAAATTAATATGAACTAAATATGAATTTAATTTATTTTTAATACTTAAAATAAAGAGTTGTTAGTGTATATATATATATATATATAACAACTAGTTAAACTTTAAATAATATAAAAATTTGTATTTTAAATATAAAAACATATAAAATAAATACAAGTGATATTTATAGTTGCTCTAAAAGAGTTGTATAAGAGTGTAGTAATCAGTGTTAACGCCTAATAAATCATACTTTCATTAGTGGGTCATACTAGTTCTTGATCGGTGTTAGTGTCCCATTATAGCATCTATCATGTCACAGTTGCTCTAAAAGAGTTGTATAGGAGTGTATTAGTCATGGTTAGGTGTTAATGCCTGAAAAACACCATACTTTCGTCAATAGGCCTTATTTGGCCTTGATTTGTGTCAATGGCCCAATATGTTATACATTCATCAATGGGACTTGATTGGTATTAGTGGTCATTATAGCATCTATCATGTCCTCGTTGCTACAAGAGGGTTGTATATGAGTGTAGTGAGCCATAGGCATGTGTCAACGCCCGATAACATGTCATACTTTAATTAATGGGCCATATTGGGCCTTGATTGTTGTTAATGGCCAATATTGTCTCTATCATGTCATAATTACGTTAACAGGTTGTATAGGAGTGTAGCGAGTCATAGTTGGTCGTCATACTTTGCATTAATGGGCCGTCTTGGGCCTTGATTGTTGTTAGTGACCCATTGTAGTCTCTATCATATCATAGTTTCTCTAAAAGGGTTGAATATGAGTTTAGTGACTCATAGTTTGGTTACGCTCAATAATATGTCATACTTTCATCAATGGGCCTTATTGGACCATGATTGTTGTTAATGGCCAGTATGGGTCTATCATGTCATAATTACGTTAACAGGTTGCATAGGAGTGTAGTGAGTCATAGTTGGTCTCATCAAATGGCGTTGATTGGTATTAGTGGCCCATTATATCACCTATCATGTCATAGTCGCTACAAGGTGGTTGTATATGAGTGTAGTGAGCCATAGTCAAGTGTCAACGCCCAATAACATGCTATACTTTTATTAATGGAACATATTGGGCCTTGATTGTTGTTAATGGCCCAATATATCTATATCATGTCATAGTTAATTTAACAGGTTGTATAGGAGTGTAGTGACTCATAGTTGGTGTTAACGCCCAGTAGCATGTCATACTTTGCATTAATGGGCCGTCTTGGGCCTTGATTGTTGTTAGTGACCCATTGTAGTTTCTATCATATCATAGTTGCTCTAAAAGGGTTGAATATGGGTTTAGTGAGTCATAGTTTGGTTAAAGCCCAATACTATGTCATACTTTCATCAATGGGCCTTATTGGACCTTAACTGGTGTTTGTGGCCCATTATAGCCTTTATCACATCATAGTTGCTCTAAGAAGGTTTTATAGGAATGTCATTAGTCATAGTTAGATGTTAATGGCCGATAACATGTGATACTTTCATCAATAGGTCTTATTGGGCCTTGTTGGTGTTAGTGGCCCATTATAGCCTTTTTCATGTCATAATCGCTCTAATGGGCCATATTAGGGCTTGTAATCTCTAAGTGGCCTATTATGGCATGTGATATGTAACTTTAGATATTTAAGGGTTATATCGTGCTATAGGGAGTCATATTAGACCATAATAGACAAAAACAACTCATACATGTCCTAATGGGCCATATTGGGCCTTGAAATCTCTAATGGCCCATTATGCATATAATTTTAAATTGTTTCTTAAGAGGTACAACTCGCCTAAACCGTCGATATACATTAAACATAGGGGTGGGTTGGGTTGGGTCGAAACGGGTTATGGGTTAGAACAGGTTAGGGTCGAAACGTATCAAGGTTGGAACGGGTCAACTAAAAAAAAGGTTGTTATGGTTCGGGTCGAAACTGGTCAGGGTCAAAAGGTTCGGGTCATAACGGGTCCGGGTCAAAATGGGTCAAGGTAGGAACGGGTCAAAACTGGTTTCGGGTCTTTTTTTTTAACAAGGACAACAGAGGAAATGTTTTAGTTTTATCATTAAAGTTTATGTTCAAGTCCAGTTCGTTTCAGCACTTAACAACTCATTTTTACAGCAAACAACATGCTAAACAGCTTGTTTCAACGATTTTTCAGTCCGTTTCAGCACTCAACAGCTCGTTTTAACAGCAAACAACATGTTAAACAGCTCGTTTCAGCAAGTTTTCAGTTTGTTTCAGCACGTAACAGCTCGTTTTTACAGCAACATCATGTTAAACAGCTCGTTTCAGCGATTTTTCAGTCCGTTTCAGCACTTAGCAGCTCGTTTCATCACTTAACAGCTCGTTTTTACAGCAAACAACATGCTAAACAGCTCGTTTCAGCGATTTTTCATTCCGTTTCAGCACTTAACAGCTCGTTTTAACAGCAAACAGCATGTTAAACAACTCGTTTCAGCAAGTTTTTAGTTCGTTTCAGCACCTAACAGCTCGTTTTTACAGCAAACATCATGTTAAACAACTCGTTTCAGTGATTTTTCAGTCCGTTTCAGCACTCAACAACTCGTTTTTACAGTAAACAACATGCTAAACAGCTCATTTCAGCGATTTTTCAGTCCGTTTCAGCACTTATCAGCTCGTCTTAACAGCAAACAGCATGTTAAACAGCTCGTTTCAGCAAGTTTTCAGTTTGTTTCAGCACGTAACAGCTCGTTTTTACAGCAAACATCATGTTAAACAGCTCGTTTCATCAATTTTTCATTCCGTTTCAGCATTTAACAGCTCGTTTCAGCACGTTTTGACCAGTTTTGCAACAATTCAGCAATAAAAAATCAGCAGTTCAGCTCGTTTTTGCCCGTTTCAGCAGGTTACATAACCAATACTTCAAAACGTTTTGTGTTTTCAATCATGAAAACAAGTATAGGCAAGCGTTTAGTGTTTTCAAAACCAGTTTGCAAGTATGTCTGTGTTTTCAATCCAAAACCTAGTGTCACGTGTAATAGAGTTTTCTCAAAACCAAATGAATGCATTTGACTCGCTAACTGTTACATAGTACAAGTGTTTTAAGTTATGAGAGTATGTTCAACAACACATGACTCTAAGACCCACGTATGAACTCACACACAAACACAAACTTGACCCGACGAATCGTTGGTGATAATAAGTAATGTCAACAGTACCGAAAGTCCTAACATGTATCCACACATCATATCATGGCAATGCAACCAAATATTCATCATACAACTTAACTTATGATCATTCAGTTCACGAGACAGATTCTGGCATGTACAAACTGATTTTATTCACAAAGAAAAGATTAAGGATAAATTCTACAAAATTTACCACAGTATGATATATGAATCAGGTTTCTCAAACAATTTTTATTATATTTTTCTCAAGAATAGAAAACTCACAATAATTCAACCATTACAAATAGGTACTAACAGTTCAGCAGATTGTGCAACAAAAACTAATTTAATGGTTCTATCAACTCATTAAACCAAATTGTGTAAGACCAATTGAGTTATCTTTAAAACTCATAATACTAAGTTCCAGAAGTGGTACCAACCCATTTGGGTTTGTCATTAGGGAGTTATGGTGTCCGAAAAATGGACCAGAATATAACTCCCCGAATCAGCTTTGACATATGTTTTTGTAAAATCATAAAAGGAATTCAACACTCATCCAAAAATTACAAAATTTACCTTTCTGGAAACTAGACTCAAAATACTATATCCTAAATTCAACAATCGATCAATAATCATCGTTTAACAGCGAGTTACAGACCAATCAATAAATGAGAACGAATATGTCAGCCAACTGTTCTCAACAAAACTCAAACCCTAGCATGTTTATGACATGGGTTCTAATTAATTATGTTAAAAACCCCCGTTAGAAAATATAGATCCAACAATTATAAAAAGTAAAGATTCAAAAACGTCACTTGCAACTTGTATCAAGATTGTTTAAATTAAAACGAATACTAATCGATTAAATCCAAGAACTAATTGCTTACATTCAAACCCTAGAACACCCAATTTCTCAAAATTAAAGTATAAATCACCTACCTAACCAAGATGAGCTTCAATCGATGTTAATGAGTGATGAAAGTATTAGCAACAGGTGATGGATTAGGGTTCAGATTGGTTACTAAATGGTGGATGTCTGGTCACACAAAAGAATTAAAATGTGGCTATTAATTATCAATAGTCACACTTTTGTTTTAATGTAACTGTTAGCTTTTAGCCATACATAAAAATTTATAAGTGGCTATAAAATAATGCTTTATGGTCACATAAACCCCTTAAGTATTACCACATGTATAAGCTTTTAGCCACATATGAAACAATTAAAGTGGGGCCATTAACTACTAACGGTCAAACGTTTTGTTTGTTGTCACCGTTAACTTTTAGCCACATATAAAACTTATAAGTGGCTAACAAACAATACTCTATGGTCACATATACCCGTAAGTGTGGCCACATGTATTAGTTTTTAACCACATCGTTATTAAACTACTGTGAGCGTAGATCATATTTGGCCATAATTTACTATGTGTGGCTAGTAAAAGTCACATTTTTTTATGAAAGTGTGGCTAACGGTTTCGAACAACTGTGTTTTTTATCACACGAATTGAAAAGGTGTGGCTAAATGTTCCAGCAGGTGTGATTTTTTGCCACAAAAATCTAATTTATGTGGCTAAAGGTTCTAACAGGTGTATTTTTAGTTCTAAAAGGTGCGTTTTTAGTCACACAAATAACAAATGTGTGGCGAAAGCGACCTTTAGCCACACATTTAGACCGAGGTGTGGCAAACCGCCCAGAGCATGTGTGTGGCCAAAAGCCAATATTCACGTAGTGAAAGACTCAACTACAAGACATGACTATTTATTAATAATATTTGAGGGGGAGTTTAATACTAATAATTAAAACTCTAAATAATAATTAACTTACTAATAATTAACTAATGATTACTTAACTATTAAACTAATAATAAACTAATTAAAAAACCCTAATTAATATAATAATAATAAAACATAATCATAACCATAAACTAATTAATTAATTAATAAAACCTTTAACATAATTACTTTTAAACTAATAAACAATTTAGAAAACTTAGATTAATTCAGATGACAAAGGTAACTACCCATGCTAGAATCCTCAAAGTTACGGTTATTAATTAAATGAAAAACTCAAGTTATGGAACTGGGATCATAAAATAGACACTGGACAGAAAACCCGAACAGGACCCTTGTACTTCAAGAAGATGCCTATGGATTTCTAACAAGTTTTAAGACTCACCATTTTTATGGATTAAACTTCCTTACGGTTATTTAATAGCTTATGTCTAAGTATCTTTTATGACGAAAACCTACCTTACAGCGCGGAATTCAAATATAGCAAAGCAGACTCAATTAATTTAATAGACTAATCTGACAATCAAACCTAGACGGACTCCTTACGAAGAACTAAATCTAGCAATCCCGACAAGCAAAGATCTATCAATAGCCTATCACCTTACAGCTTTTTAGACTAGCAGCTCACTTTTATCTGTTTAATTGATTTTATTGTTTCTATGATTTTAATCGATATTAATCACAAACTAGTCAAGAACACACAGTAAATTACCTAACAAAACCATATCCTATGAAACAATCAACAAGGGCAATGTGAACCAATAAATTCAAGTAAACAAAACCAAGCAATCAAACGCATCAAGTAAATCAAAACTCAACAGTTTACTTAGAATATAAAATCCATAACGAAACGAAATCCAAACAAAATCAAACTAAACTAAGGTTCATCACGACCTAGGTAGTTTATGGAATTTAGCCTAGCATCATAAAGTCTAAATCAAACAAAACAAGTAATACTGAAAACATGGTGAAAATATAAAGAACGTAAAATCGAAGATGATAAAACCCGTAAACTTCAAACGTGAACGTGTAGCTCTTCATCGGCTGTCTTCTTGCCTTCAAAATCACCACGAAACTCGAAAGATAGCTCCAAGAACTCTAAAATTCGGCTAGGATCTTCAGGTTATATTCAGGTTTAAATTTAAGATGTTTAAATACCCAATACAAGGCCCAACAAGTAATAAAAAACGAAATTAAAAATCCTCCAGCTTTGCCTAGCAGCCGCGCGACGGGCTTTGGCCTCCCCGGTCAAGCAACGTGGCGTGCTCCACCAAGGGGGGCGGTCAGACCGGCCCGGTCTGACCAGTTCTCTGTTCTGACTCCTTCTGATGCGTTCCGGATCTCCGTTTTGGCTCTTTTTAGCTCGTCTTTTGTCCTTTTTATCATGATCAACTCCCGGAACCTACGACACATAAAAGTGTTAGTAGTATACAAATCTCGACTAAAAATGAATAAAAACAATTAAAATATACATGGGAAACATAAACATTTAGCATTATATCAGTTTCCATTCCCATACATAATCCTTTTTTTAATTTTACCTGCAGTGGGTTTCTAAGCTCTGCAAGTTTAGGAATATAGCTTTCTGCATAAATTAAAATACCTAAAAATCGTTGAAGATGTTTTTTGTCTTCTAAAACATCTGGAAACTTATGTAAATTTTCCAAGATATTTTTTTGTGGACAATGAGTCCCTTGGTCTATTTCAAGACCTAAAAAGTTTATCTTTGTTTTGAAAAGATTAGCTTTCTTTTTTGACAAGATAATTCTATATTTTTCTATTGTCTTTAAGACTGATAAAACATGAAAATAGTGATTATCTTCGGAGTTTGAGAAAACTATGATATCGTCAACATAGACGGTACAATAATTTTCTAAACCTCTTAAAGCATTTTGCATGTGTCTCTGGAATATTCTTGGTGCTTGTTTAACCCAAAAGGAACTACCTTCCATTGGTAATGACCATCAGGACATGTAAATGCCATCAGCAACTGAGACTCTTCATCTAAGAGTACCTGCCAGAAACCACTTTTGCAATCGAAAGTAGAAAAATAAGTTTTTCCCCTTAAGAGTGTTATTAATTCCTACATGCAAGGCAGATTATGACTATCGCCTTTGGTAGCTGCATTAATTGCTTTATAGGTAACTACCATTCTCTTTTTTTCTCTTCTTTTTTCAGCTTCATTTTCCACTAAGAATGCTGGAGACATGTGAGGTGATTTACTTGGGGTAATAAGTTTTAAGTCAAGTAATTCCCTGATCTGTCTGCTAAATTCTTCTCTGTCCTGTGGACTGTACTTCATGGGTTTTACCCTGTTTACAGTTTTAGGATCAATTAGTTCTATTGATGCTTTCATCCATTTCTTACATACTCTTTCAAGTAGTTATTCTATTTTTTGGTATTTTTATATTTCAAGAAAATATTTTTCGAGAAAATATTTTTCATCTTGCTTTATAACCTCTTGAGTTATTAGTACCTGGGATTTTTTTTGTTTTTGAATCTTTTTTCATTGATTCTAGAAAACCTGGCTTTCCAACATGAAAAGCTTTTGTTATCTTTTTGATCAAAATCATTTCTTGATTAAGGTGAAAATATATTCTATCTAACCATTGGGTGAAAGACCCATATAGTTGAAAGAAATTATTTCCAAGGAGTATATCTATTCATGTTTCCTGTTGATAAATTGTAGGAATTGGGAATGGTTCTCCTGATAAATACACTATAAGGTTTCTACAAACCTTATTTAATTTAATTGTATCTTAATTTGCAATTGTCACTTTGATGTCTTTGTGAGTATTATCCCATAGATCATCAGGTATAACATGTTTGCTTGCTAGGCAGAGACTTGTCCCTGTATCTACATAACAATATAGAGTTATTACCTTATATCATTTTAGGAAAATCTTTCCTTTGATATAAACGGAATTTAGATTATTTATATTTAAATAAACTAATTCATTTTTATTTTGAAGATTTTTACAAAAAGGTATATTGGCTGGGTCTTCATCTTCATCCCCACATTTAAAAGTTTTATTCATCTCGGACTATTAGAGCTAATGTAACTATCTGAAGATGAATCATATTATATTTCAAATGAAAATACCTGCATATAGTGATCGAAAATATCTTCTGAAGGATAATATCCCTCTATTTCTGCTTCAGAAATGAGTTTTACCTTTTCTGGGAACTTCTGTGTATTAGGACATTCGTTGGCATAATGTCCCTCTTCAGAACATATCCAACAACGACATTTTTTCTTTCCTTAAGGACAAACCTTAGGTTTTTCTTTTGAAAAGTATTTTCCATGAATGAATTTTCTTTTCTTAGGTTTCCAAAACCTTCTTTTGGTTCTGTATTTTCTTTTATATTTCTTTTTGAAATAAATTTTTTTTCTCCTGATCACAACCGAAAGATAATTAAGGTGTTTCAGTGAGTATATTGCAACAACTTTTGTTAAATTTCTTTAACTGTTTTTGCTTGTTGGAAAAGTCGTTGTAAACAACAATTTCTTCCTTAACAATTCTTGTAGCAAATCCTAGTGAGTGCATTGTTAAGTTGTTCTTTTCTTTGTTCCATCGTTCTTTGGCTGTTGGTGCATGATGTCAGTAGTTTAGTGTCGAGTGTCTGTAATCGTGTTAGTTAGATTTGTGTTTTGTATGTAAGCGAAGTTATCACAAGTTCGCTAGTTATAGGCGAACTTGTGGAACAAGCGAAGTTAGGAACAACTTCGCCTGAACTTACCAGGCGAAGTTGTCGCCTATATATTCAGCTAGGTTACGGCTTAGAGGAAGATGATCGAGAGAGTTGATGTTTTGAGAGTTTGTATTCAAGTCAGAGAGTTTGTACTCAGTGATCATAGTATCACGTGTTTACGGTTGAAATACAACGTGTGTTTGATTATCGTATCGTGTGTTAGCTCGTATCGTTTTCTATACTCGTAACGTCTTACGTAGGGATTCCGCACCTACGTAGAACGCGATATCTCGTGTAGATCCGGCTGGGAACCTACAATTGGTATCAGAGCATTTGCTCGATTGTGTGGTTTGGGATTATCACGCGGGTGTAGAAATCGTTCCGTTCGACTATTCGCGGGACGAGTTTTCTGAGTTTTTGTGTCCTACTCACCTCCTACAATCATAAACAACCCATAACACCTTCACAAACCTCGTAAAATCCATAAATCTAACCTGCATATTCATCGTGTTCATCAGGTGAAGTTGCCGTCACTGTTCGTAGGGTTTCGGCGAAGATATAAGGTTAAGCGAAGTTATCCACAACTTCGCCTACCTTCTCAAATTCGCTTATCTCAAGCGAAGTTACCCACAACTTCGCCTACTTCACAAGTTCGCTTACCTTAAGCGAAGTTATACACAACTTCGCCGAATCAGGCGAATTTAAAAAGGAAGCGAAGTTCAGAATCATCGAAGTTCAGACTTAAGCGAAGTTATCCTCAACTTCGCCTACTGTACTGTTTAAAATAAAATTTTTATTTTTTCGAGTTTCTTTGGGTTTCGTGAAAGATGTCGTCAATCAACATTACGGAACTAGTTAAGATGGAAGTGGAAGCAGGTTCGGCTACAAAGGCACCGAAGATGCTTAAGAAAACTGATTATGTAGCGTGGAAAGATCGTTTTGAACAATATGTCAAGTACCAAGATGCTAAGATGTGGGTATGCATACAAGATGGTTACATTCCACCTACTACTGAGTATGAGGGTCGTGATCAGATCAAGAAATACAAAGAGATGGAAGAAGAAGAGAAGAAAATGTATGAGGCCGAAAGCAAAGCTCATGCAGCAATTACAATGGCTCTTCCACAAGAGATTCTGCACACTTTCAGAAAGTATAAAACTGCCAGAGAGCTTTGGGAAGCGCTTGAAAATCGGTTTGAGGGCAATGTGGGAATTCGTGCATCGAAGATTAAACTTCTAAAAACCCAATTCTCGGTCTTCAAGTATCTGAAGAATGAATCACTTGATGATATCATCACTAGATATTATCATCTGATGACTGAACTCAGCAACTATTCAATTGTTTATAAAGAAGATGAGATTGTTGAAAAGCTTCTTGATGCTCTCCCACCTAAATGGGAGATGTATACTGTGTTGATGAGAGAAGACAAAGACTTTGCTGACTATGACCTGGAGACAGCAGTTAACAAGCTAAGAACGTTTGAACTGAACATGGTACGAAAGGAGACACCTACCGATCAGGTTCAAGATCCGGGTATGTATGGTGCAAAGGTTAACTCAGGATCAAGTTCGAAAACTGAATCATCTGCTTATTACTCTAAGGGAGAGTCAGGTGCTAGCTCAACACATGAAGGACATGTATCTCTCAACATGAACGGTGATGTGTGCTTTGTAGCTGGAGGATCAAATGCTTCTCAACCTCAAGCGACCAAGAGTAGTTTTTCCCTAAGTGTTTCAAACAACAACTACTCGAAGATGCCCATGAGTGTTAAATCTGTTGAACAGCAGTTTGCTCTCTATGCATCTTTTATTGCTTCGTATGAGAATTACATTCAGGGTAAGATTGTTGATCCTGCAATTTTGGATGAAGACTAAGATCAGATCGATGCTGATGATCTGGAGGAGATGGATCTGCAGTGGCAGATGGCTATGATTGTGAGAAGGGTTAAGAGGTTCATGAAGAAGACTGGCAGGAAGTTTGTCGGTGAGAGGCCAGGGTTTGATAAGTCGAAGGTTCGCTGTTACAACTGTCAGCAGAATGGCCACTTTGCAAAAGAGTGCAAAAATGAACGTGTAGAACACAGTCAAAACAGATCTACACAGCAAAATGGTTTTCATCGTTTCTGTAATACGAGTTAGGTTCAATTAAGATCAAAACTTAAGTGGGCAACAACTCAGAGATTATGATGTCTCCTATCTATTCTCAAAGCGTATTTGGCTTTCCCCAAGTCACCCCGAATTGACCTCGACCCGTAGTGTCTGATTAAGTAGTAATTACTCTTCGATCTTAGACTCTGCTTCCAGTTCACCTTCTTGCGTCTTGATTGAGAATCATTAACATTATGAACTCTAGAATATATATATATATATATATATATATATATATATATATATATATATATATATATATATTTTAAAGTATTTACACAACTTCAGATAAACTACCGCAAGTCCCGAATCTGGATCACTGCAGTATCTTGACACGCTATCTTTACTGGAATCAGAACACTCACGGGCTCGTGTATGACTGGGTAATCGCTTTTCTGCCTATCATTCGGAAAGATATGTATGAAGACATGCTGTCACACCCTCAAAATCCACTAACGGAGTTTTACCGTCAGAGGGTGTGAACTGGCAGGATCGGAATCATTAGTTATAACCAAACCAAAGAAAAACGTTTAAATGAAAGTAAGTGCGGAAGCGTAAAACCTTAATTCAAAAGTTGCGTCACGCAGGACGACTTAAAACCAAATGTAACTGTTAAAATTAAGTTTGCAGAATAAAAGTGTTTTCATTAATGCATGCTCCTAAACCGCGCGCCCGCCTCGGCTACCTGAGAATAACATACTAAAAGTGTCAACACAAGGTTGGTGAGTTCACAAGTAAAATAAGATAAATCGTTTAGCGTTTTGCGTAACCTCGTTACGACGTTTAAATGTTGCGTAACCCCGTTACGACGTTTGAGTGTGTAACCACGTTACAGCGTTTGAGTGTGTAACCACGTTACAGCGTTTAAGTGTGTAACCACGTTACAGCGTTTAAGTGTTTTGCATTACCAGATAGTGTTATGTCAAATTATATATCGATAGGTAGCTAATCTATACAACAAGTATCGCTAAGTGGTTCGCGACAGAAGCTGACTGTTTATCAAGTGCCCGTCACCAGGTCCTCCAGACCATGGTAAGTGTTAGCCAAAATTTACACCCACTCAACCTCCAGTTGAGCTT
Organism: Bidens hawaiensis; assembly: GCF_021521415.1. Taxonomy (NCBI): domain Eukaryota; kingdom Viridiplantae; phylum Streptophyta; class Magnoliopsida; order Asterales; family Asteraceae; genus Bidens; species Bidens hawaiensis. The sequence goes on along the minus strand of NW_027493317.1, from coordinate 23,749 downwards.
AGCGTCGGGTGGGGTTTGTCAAACCCAGTAGTACTACCCAAAAGTGACTCGCTATTCCAAATATTAACCGGTCCGATGTGTGGGACTTCAAATGTTACGTATGCCGCTTAGCCTTTACAAGTGATATATAATTTATAACAAAATCTTTCATATGCGTTTATCTCAGAAAATATGTTTATCGGAGTATGTTATCTCCCCCAAGTGAAAAACGTTTGAATACAGTTTAAGAGTGGGGTAAGTGAACTCACTGTTTGCGAAGAATATCCGATCTAGATCACCGAGTGATGCGCGTCGTAGAAAACTCTCTAGCGTTCTAAAATAACAAAGAGATTTTCTAAGTATCGGAATGTTTATCGAGTCTCTAGACTCGGCACATAATACCTATGCACGTAACATGTTTCGTGTTTCGTTTGTGAATCGTGTGTGACTTAAACAAGTAAAATTGTGATATGATACATGAGTGAGCAATTACTTTCGTGTCACGTATTAATAACATACTTATTAGCAATTATTCCCGTAGGGGCATTTTGGTCAACAAACAAAGACTAACTAACCATTATTTCCCATAAGGGCAATTTGGTCAATTCATGGCAATCAACTAGCAACTATTCCCCGCAAGGGTATTTTGGTCAAAATACAACAATTATATAAAAACTATCATATTTCATGCATTCCTATACAACTCAGCAGCTAGTTTCGTTATGACAGAATTTCTACTTGAAAGATTGCACTAGTTTACCGATTATAACGTCTCAATTAATTTACCAAAAATTACCACAGGAGCATACATATCTTAGGTTTCCAGAACATCTTTTATCTTATTTTTATTCCATATAGATTGTTCATAATGATCAAAACATTACAGCTAACTTATATCAGTCAGATTCATGCACATCAGAATGTTATTTGTAATTCCCGTTAAACGAAAAATCCAATAAATGCAAGACCACTTGGGTTTGGTTCCTAACTCAGTGAGTCAACCTCCAGAAGTGGAACCAACCCAATTGGTCTCGTAGTTCATGAGATATAACATTTACAACATAACCTAACAGCAGGTCTAACAGCTCAGCTTTGCATCACGTTTTTGTAAAATCATAAAAGTATACTTCCACTTATCCAAAAATTACGAATTTATACTTCATAGAAACTAGACTCAACCTAGTTTACTGCAGTACCCACAATCTCAATCAATTTTCACGTTTACACTTCGTTACAGTCAGTTAAACATCGTATATACGTTCTGTCCAGAATCTGTTCACATCAAAACTCATCATAATAACAATCTATGAACTATCATGCATCCATATAACCCTCTAGACACTATAACTACTATCCATGCATATCAATCACACCATACATACAAGATTAGGGTTTGTGTTTTAATTCAAATCAAGAACAACAATCAATCATGTATCAATATCAATCTAGTTATCAATCTATTATCCAACTAACAAGAATCATAACAATCACATACATACAAGATCGGCCGATTTAGGGTTTTCACACAACCCATCAAACATCAAAATTAAACAATAAAGAGGTAAGAGATGATCAAGTATACCTTCCTAGCACCTAGTTCTTGGATTAATCTCTTGATTTGATGTGTATATGTGTGTGATGGTGGACGGCAGCCGTGGGTCAAGAGAGGGAGAGAGAGCCGATCGGTGGTGTTGTAGGTTTAGAATAATAGGTTAGGGTTTGTTTATTAGTGATATATTTATAAACAAACAAGTTACACTCTAGTCCTTCTACTTTCAAGTGTTGTTTTTCTAGAACATTCTATCCTAACTTGCACATAATCATGACAATAATATAACACATAATCCTAACACATAGTTATCACATCATTAGTGTTTTAGTGTGCTTCGTTTATTCCTCAATCGTTTGCGTTTCGGTGCAAATCCCGAAAGACTACTACACATGTAGTAAGTGTTAAGCGTCATTTAAACCCTAGTTTAAATGTAATGAAGTATGCGTTATAGATTCAACGATCTTAAAGTTTGAATTAACGGAGTTGAGTTAACGAGGTTAACCTGAAATTGACGATTGTCACATCATTCCCATGTTAAAGAATTTTCGTCCCGAAAATTTAAGTCAAGTCGTGATGAGAGCCTGAAAAAGTAAGAAAGATTTTCAGTTTGTCATATCATCCCCTAGTAGAAAGAAATTTCGTCCCGAAATTTAGTTCATACCTCCGGTGATGTTTGACGGTTTGTTGGGTTTCGCGGTTTTCGGTGTTTGGTTAGCCCTTCAAAAAGGTGAGGATACTTTTTCATCATGTGATCCTCGCGTTCCCATGTGAACTCCGGTCCACGTCTCGAGTTCCAACAAACCTTAACAATTGGAATTTTGCTGTGTTTGAGCGTTTTGGTTTCCCAATCCAAAACCTCGACTGGTTCCTCAATGAACCGTAACTGTTCATCAACTTGTAGTTCCTCCAAAGGGACTACTTGGGTTTCATCAGATAGGCATTTCTTCAAATTTGATACGTGGAATACATCGTGTACGCCACTGAGTTCTGTTGGTAGGTCCAGTCGGTACGCCACCGGACCAATGCGCTCAGTTATCCGGTACGGACCAACATATCGTGGGTTGAGTTTGTTTCGCTTACCAAAACGAACCACACCTTTCCAGGGTGAGACTTTGAGTAACACTCGATCGTTTACTTGAAATTCGAGAGGTTTTCGGCGCTTGTCGGCGTAACTCTTTTGGCGATCTCGTGCTGCTGCCATGCGATTTCGGATTTGAACAATCTTTTCCGAGGTTTCGAGTACCAGTTCCGGACCAGTGATTTGGCTATCACCCACCTCTGCCCAGCAGAGTAGTGATCGACACTTCCGTCCGTACAGCGCTTCAAACGGCGCTACCTTAATACTTGCGTGGTAGCTGTTATTATACGAAAACTCTACCAAGGGTAAGTGGGGTTCCCAACTTTTTCCGAAATCTAAGACGCATGCACGCAACATATCCTCCAGGGTCTGAATAGTCCGTTCACTTTGCCCATCCGTCTGAGGATGGTATGCGGTACTCATATCGAGACGTGTGCCCAGTGCGCTTTGCAGCGACTTCCAAAAGTGTGAGGTAAAACGAGAATCTCGATTGGAAATGATCGAGACAGGCACTCCGTGTCTCGACACTACTTCCTTCATGTAGACACGAGTCAGTCTTTCCATTTTGTCTGTTTCCTTAATCGCTAGGAAGTGCGCCTATTTAGTCAACCGGTCAACGATCACCCAGATGGTATCGCATCCCGTCGGTGTTTTAGGCAAACCCGTAATAAAGTCCATTGAGATGTGTTCCCATTTCCACATTGGGAGTTCCGGTTGTTGCAGTAGACCAGATGGTTTCTGGTATTCTATCTTGACTCTGGCACAAGTCAAGCATTTGCTCACGTAGGTGGCAATGTCGGCTTTCATGTTCGGCCACCAGTAAAGTTCCTTTAAATCATGATACATTTTATCTGAGCCAGGGTGGATAGAATATCGGGACTTGTGAGCTTCGTCCATCACTAGAGTTCTCAATTCTCCGTATCGTGGAACCCAAATCCGGTTCTCAAAATATCGGACCCCGTCCGATCTGGTTTCAAGTTGCTTGCTCATGCCCCGCATGAGTTCCGATGGAAGATTATCATCTTTCAACGCTTCCAGTTGCGCATCGCGAATCTGATCGGGTAAGCTGGCATGAATCGTAAGTTGCAATGCTCTCACCCATCTGGGTTTATCTGTTTCTTTTCTGCTGAGGGCGTCGGCCACCACATTGGCCTTGCCAGGGTGGTACTTGATGGCACAATCGTAATCTTTAAGCAGCTCGACCCAACGACGCTGTCGCATGTTCAGCTCCTTCTGATCGTAGATATGTTGGAGACTCTTGTGGTCGGTGTAAATGGTAAACTTGGTACCGTACAAGTAATGCCTCCATATCTTAAGAGCAAACACTACAGCTCCGAGTTCCAAATCGTGGGTCGTGTAGTTCTTCTCGTGAACCCGTAGCTGTCTAGAGGCGTAGGCTATAACCTTCTCGAGTTGCATCAGCACACAACCGAGACCTTGCATAGATGCGTCATAGTGTACCTCAAAGTTTTCCGTTCCCTCGGGGAGAGCTAAAATAGGGGCGCTACAAAGCTTGGTTTTCAACAGTTGAAAAGCGGATTCTTGCGCGTCACCCCAGTTGTACTTAGTGCCCTTGTGAGTCAAAGCGGTGAGGGGTTGAGCAATCTTTGAAAATCCCTCGATGAAACGCCGATAGTAGCCGGCCAGTCCTAGGAATTGTCGCACCTCAGTCGGAGTCTTAGGTGCTTCCCAGTTTTTGATGGCCTCTACCTTACCGGGATCGACATGGATACCATTCTCGTTGATCACATGTCCTAAAAAGTGAACCTCGCGAAGCCAAAATTCACATTTCGAGAGTTTAGCATACAGTTGTTCCTTCTTCAGTAGTTCCAGAATTATCCTTAAGTGCTCTTCGTGGTCAGTCTCGTTCTTGGAATAGACGAGAATATCATCGATGAAAACAATCACGAACTTGTCGAGGTACGCCTTGCATACTCGATTCATGAGATCCATAAATACGGCTGGTGCGTTGGTTAGGCCAAAAGGCATAACCGAAAACTCGTAGTGACCATACCGTGTTCTGAAAGCCGTTTTTGAAATATCTTCTTCGCGCACTCTCAGCTGGTGATAACCGGATCGTAGATCGATCTTCGAGTAGTAACTCGATCCCTGAAGCTGGTCAAACAAATCATCAATTCGGGGTAAAGGATAACGGTTCTTGACCGTCATCTTGTTCAACTCCCGGTAGTCGATGCACATTCGGAAAGTCCCGTCTTTCTTTCGGACAAACAAGACAGGGGCTCCCCATGGCGATGAGCTAGGTCGGATAAAACCTTTATCCAACAAATCTTGCAACTGGGTGGACAACTCCTGAAGTTCCGCCGGTGCGAGCCGATACGGGGCTCGTGCTATGGGTGCTGCACCGGGTGTCAACTCGATCTGAAATTCGACTTGACGAATAGGAGGGAGTCCAGGTAAATCCTCCGGGAAAACTTCCGGGAAGTCTCGCACAACCGGTATGTCTTCAATTCGTTTCTCCTCCGCGGGTTTCTCAACAATCTGCGCCAAAATTGCCGGATGACCCTTTCGTAAATACTTCTGTGCCTTCATAAGGGTAATGACGCTGGTGGTCATGCCGCTTCTCTCGCCTCGGACCGAAATGATCTCGCCAGAAGGGGTGGTAATATGGACTATCTTATCATGGTATATAATCTCCGCTCGGTTCTCGGATAACCAGTCCATGCCGACAACGACATCGAAACTACTAAGCGTAAAAGGAATAAGGTCGATGTCAAAGACATGACCTGACAGTTTCAACTTACATCCCGCAAGTATATGAGTTGTTATTACAGTTTTACCGTTAGCTAATTCAACAGGAAACTTAGCGTCTAACGGGGTTGGAGTAAGGTTTAAAAGTTGGCTAAAGGCCTTTGACACAAAACTCCTATCAGCTCCAGTGTCAAACAAAACAGAAGCAAAACAATCGTTTACAGGGAACTTACCAGACACCACATGCGGATCTCTGCGGGCTTGACCTGATCCAATCACAAACGCTCTTCCTTTGCCATTTCCTCCACCATTACTGCCACTTCCATTGCCCCCATTGTTGTCATTATGTTTCAGCTTGGGGCAATCCTTCCGGAAATGACCTTCCTGTCCACATTCAAAACATCCCTTAGTCGTCATTGGTGGCTTAGGAGCACCCTTCGCCGCAAGGTCTCCTCTACATTCCTTCGCTTGATGACCTATCTTTCCGCATCTTTGACACTTGACACGGTCACATTGACCAACATGATGAAAGTTGCACCTGTTGCACTTTGGATATTTCCCAACATATCCGCTCGAAACCTGCCCGCTACCGTTGTTGTTGTTGTTGTGATTCTGAGTGTTGAAACTCCGAGTAAATTCGGGCTTACGGTAGTGGTGTTGCGGTGGGAGGTTTGAGGATGAAGATCTGGTGTTGTCAAACTTTCTCTTCCCGCTGTTCGGGTTGCTGTTGTTGTTACTGTTGCTGACGTGGTCATTACTCGGGTTGTCACGGGCTTTAACAGTCGAACCCCTCGGTGGTAACGCACCCTGGGTCACAGCCTGATCCGTCAGTTTGTGAGCCAAACGGATCGCTTGTTGGATCGTGGCTGGTCTGGAAGACGTCACCATACCCTGAATCTGTGGTGCTAACCCATCAATGTACATCTCTATTCTCTTGCTCGGCGGATCCACCATCCGCGGACACATCACTGCCAACTCGTGCGAACGAGTAGTGTAGCTTTCAATCTCTGAACCCACCATTTTCAACGACCAAAACTCCGACTCTAACTTCGAAATTTCTTCCCTCGGACAGTACTCCTCTCGCATCATGTTTTTGAACTCCTCCCAGTTCATCGCGTTAGCCAGTTCCAATCCAAGGATCTGGACGTTCGAATTCCACCAAGTGAGGGCGGAATCCTCAAGTGTCCCAGCAGCGAATTTGACCCTACTGGCAGGGGGACAATTACACATCTCAAAGGCCGACTCGGCCTTCTCAGCCCAACGCAGGAAGCCTATAGCTCCCTCAGTGCCCTTAAACGTACTGGGCTTGCAGTCTAAGTAGTTCTTGAAGGTACATGCTCCATTCGGACCTCCTGTTTGATTTTGAACATGTGCAGCTAAAGCGGCAGCAACATGGTCATTCAGCAGGGTTTGGAGTTCAGCTGCAGTCATGCTGATGTTACCACGTCCTCGTCCAGCGTTTCTTCCGGCCATTTCCTAGAATCATAGTATAAAACGTGAATTTTTCTTTCATATACAACACACCATACATGTAATAAAAGATAGGTAAGAAAAAAAAAACAACATCACATCACAACCACTTATTAGTCTAATTAAAAATTCATGGTTAAAACCATTGTATTCGCTACAAAGTATTTCCAATCAATCCTTAAAATTATAGAAAAATAATAGTTCGGATGGAGACAACCCCTCCATCTAAGTGTCATCCTCACTAGATGTCGTCATCTGAGGACACCTCTGAATGTGCCTCCTCCTCAGCCAGTTCCTCCTCCGGTTCTTCTTCAGGTTCCTCCTCGGGCTCCTCTTCGGGATCTTCCTCGGGATCCTCCTCAGGCTCCTCTTCGGGATCTTCTTCAGGTTCTACATCAGGCTCTGCCTCGGGCTCTGCCTCAGGTTCTGCTACGTTCTGGGCAAGTTGCATTTGTAGGATATCGCAACGTTCTAAGGCTATTTCGGTTCGGGTCCTTGCTTCTTGGAGTTGCTCTTGCAAGTCTATCATCTCGGCTTGCATCTTCATCATAACCTTGGTTTGTTGCTCACTGGTCTCTTGCATTTCTTTCATTGCCGCTGCCATGCGGGCAATCTCCTCCTGAGTCTCGGTTCCATCTTTAAACAGTCTGGCAACATTTTCTCTAGTGTAGCGCATGTAACCCACATCACGCTCCAAACAAGAAACGACAGCTGCGAGAACTCGCTCTACAGGTTCGGTTATAGGTGGTAGAGTGTTAGGGTAAGCAGGGTGGTTCGGGTGAGGCAATGGGGGAACTTGTTCACGGTAGACCATACGTCTGATCATGCTGGGGTACCATTCACAGCTAACGTTGTTGTCATACAAGCCTCCGGATAGGCGGTACCTCTTTGGTGCAGGAGCTTCGAGTTCCGGGACTACACGGGGTGGCGAGGCAGTAGGTAACTGCGGTTCCTTCCCGTGAGCATGCGTCATCGAATCGGATGATGATGAGGGTGGCGTCGACATTCCTACAGGTAAGACGGGTATATGCACGCGTATGAGTGAAGGAGATAAGGAAATAAGATTTCAAGACTACACAAACCTATGCAGTGCGTATCATTATAACTAATGGGTCGTCGCGGTTATAGTCTAGTATGCATGCAGTTTCTAGTTCGCTATAACCAATGGCTCTGATACCAATCTGTCACACCCTCAAAATCCACTAACGGAGTTTTACCGTCAGAGGGTGTGAACTGGCAGGATCGGAATCATTAGTTATAACCAAACCAAAGAAAAACGTTTAAATGAAAGTAAGTGCGGAAGCGTAAAACCTTAATTCAAAAGTTGCGTCACGCAGGACGACTTAAAACCAAATGTAACTGTTAAAATTAAGTTTGCAGAATAAAAGTGTTTTCATTAATGCATGCTCCTAAACCGCGCGCCCCGCCTCGGCTACCTGAGAATAACATACTAAAAGTGTCAACACAAGGTTGGTGAGCTCACAAGTAAAATAAGATAAATCGTTTAGCGTTTTGCGTAACCTCGTTACGACGTTTAAATGTTGCGTAACCCCGTTACGACGTTTGAGTGTGTAACCACGTTACAGCGTTTGAGTGTGTAACCACGTTACAGCGTTTAAGTGTGTAACCACGTTACAGCGTTTAAGTGTTTTGCATTACCAGATAGTGTTATGTCAAATTATATATCGATAGGTAGCTAATCTATACAACAAGTATCGCTAAGTGGTTCGCGACCGAAGCTGACTGTTTATCAAGTGCCCGTCACCAGGTCCTCCAGACCATGGTAAGTGTTAGCCAAAATTTACACCCACTCAACCTCCAGTTGAGCTTAGCGTCGGGTGGGGTTTGTCAAACCCAGTAGTACTACCCAAAAGTGACTCGCTATTCCAAATATTAACCGGTCCGATGTGTGGGACTTCAAATGTTACGTATGCCGCTTAGCCTTTACAAGTGATATATAATTTATAACAAAATCTTTCATATGCGTTTATCTCAGAAAATATGTTTATCGGAGTATGTTATCTCCCCCAAGTGAAAAACGTTTGAAAACAGTTTAAGAGTGGGGTAAGTGAACTCACTGTTTGCGAAGAATATCCGATCTAGATCACCGAGTGATGCGCGTCGTAGAAAACTCTCTAGCGTTCTAAAATAACAAAGAGATTTTCTAAGTATCGGAATGTTTAACGAGTCTCTAGACTCGGCACATAATACCTATGCACGTAACATGTTTCGTGTTTCGTTTGTGAATCGTGTGTGACTTAAACAAGTAAAATTGTGATACGATACATGAGTGAGCAATTACTTTCGTGTCACGTATTAATAACATACTTATTAGCAATTATTCCCGTAGGGGCATTTTGGTCAACAAACAAAGACTAACTAACCATTATTCCCCATAAGGGCAATTTGGTCAATTCATGGCAATCAACTAGCAACTATTCCCCGCAAGGGTATTTTGGTCAAAATACAACAATTATATAAAAACTATCATATTTCATGCATTCCTATACAACTCAGCAGCTAGTTTCATTATGACAGAATTTCTACTTGAAAGATTGCACTAGTTTACCGATTATAACGTCTCAATTAATTTACCAAAAATTACCACAGGAGCATACATATCTTAGGTTTCCAGAACATCTTTTATCTTATTTTTATTCCATATAGATTGTTCATAATGATCAAAACATTACAGCTAACTTATATCAGTCAGATTCATGCACATCAGAATGTTATTTGCAATTCCCGTTAAACGAAAAATCCAATAAATGCAAGACCACTTGGGTTTGGTTCCTAACTCAGTGAGTCAACCTCCAGAAGTGGAACCAACCCAATTGGTCTCGTAGTTCATGAGATATAACATTTACAACATAACCTAACAGCAGGTCTAACAGCTCAGCTTTGCATCACGTTTTTGTAAAATCATAAAAGTATACTTCCACTTATCCAAAAATTACGAATTTATACTTCATAGAAACTAGACTCAACCTAGTTTACTGCAGTACCCACAATCTCAATCAATTTTCACGTTTACACTTCGTTACAGTCAGTTAAACATCGTATATACGTTCTGTCCAGAATCTGTTCACATCAAAACTCATCATAATAACAATCTATGAACTATCATGCATCCATATAACCCTCTAGACACTATAACTACTATCCATGCATATCAATCACACCATACATACAAGATTAGGGTTTGTGTTTTAATTCAAATCAAGAACAACAATCAATCATGTATCAATATCAATCTAGTTATCAATCTATTATCCAACTAACAAGAATCATAACAATCACATACATACAAGATCGGCCGATTTAGGGTTTTCACACAACCCATCAAACATCAAAATTAAACAACAAAGAGGTAAGAGATGATCAAGTATACCTTCCTAGCACCTAGTTCTTGGATTAATCTCTTGATTTGATGTGTATATGTGTGTGATGGTGGACGGCAGCCGTGGGTCAAGAGAGGGAGAGAGAGCCGATCGGTGGTGTTGTAGGTTTAGAATAATAGGTTAGGGTTTGTTTATTAGTGATATATTTATAAACAAACAAGTTACACTCTAGTCCTTCTACTTTCAAGTGTTGTTTTTCTAGAACATTCTATCCTAACTTGCACATAATCATGACAATAATATAACACATAATCCTAACACATAGTTATCACATCATTAGTGTTTTAGTGTGCTTCGTTTATTCCTCAATCGTTTGCGTTTCGGTGCAAATCCCGAAAGACTACTACACATGTAGTAAGTGTTAAGCGTCATTTAAACCCTAGTTTAAATGTAATGAAGTATGCGTTATAGATTCAACGATCTTAAAGTTTGAATTAACGGAGTTGAGTTAACGAGGTTAACCTGAAATTGATGATTGTCACACATGCACAACTCTTAAGGAGTCTCCACATAAAATCGAGTAGATTTAGTTAGTATCACTTCTACTTTTACGCACCATAAAAAGCTACCATGACATACAATGACTGTTCTAAAGTCTTTTAGGCCTAATAACTTCACTAGTTAAGCACGCAGAATCAGTATATCTATCACCTTCCAAGGTTGGATCAATTTTCTGTTAAACATAGTAAAGTAACTTCTTACGAAGTAGTAGACTTGAAAAATAATTTCATCTCCCTAAAAAAAAAAATTTTAACTTCAATCGCCCCGATCAAGTCAAAGTCTTCAGGTATACGGCTATCCTGAAGATCCAATGGATCAGCTGGACCGACCACATACAAGTATGTGTCCTTCTAACTAAGTATGATCGACTAATTTTCAGCGAAAGAATAAAAACACATCATACACCGCCCTGGTCACTTTCAGTCATCTGGTTAATGGCTATCCTCATATTCTACAAGAAGAAATGAGGACCAAACATATCTGAAGACATGTCCTTCAAACTGAGGCAACCGACATTGTTCTAAGCGATAGTGACGTTTTTTTTTTTTTTAATACTGAGACAAAAAGCAGGGTTACTCGGGATTGATCATCCCATTCAGCTCAACAAGGTTTTGAAATCTAGTTTTGTCAAACGCTTTCGTAAACATGTCAGCGAAATTATCTAGCGTATCAACCTTTTCGAGCACAATCAGTTTCTTCTCAGCACAATCCCGTATAAAGTGATGACGAATGTCAATATGTTTAGTTTTACTGTGCTTTACGGGATTGTTAGTTACTGAGATAGCAGCAGTGTTATCAATGCAAATAGGAGTAAGTGAGAAATTCAGACCATAATCGCGCAACTGTTGTTGAATCCAAAGAACCTGGGAGCAGCAGTTGGATGCTGCCATGTATTCTGCTTCACAGGTTGAAATGGCGACTGAGGTCTGCTTCTTGCATTGCCATGACACTAGTCTGCCACCAAGAAACTGACATCCACCAGTTGTAGACTTCCGACTCTGATTGCACCCTCCATAATCAGAATCTGTGTACGCGACTAGCTCCAAGTCTCCTCCTCTCGAGTACCACAACCCCAGCTTTGGCTTGCCTTTGAGATACCGCAGTATCCTCTTCGCACCCTTCAAATGAGATTCTTTTGGGTTTGCCTGAAAGCGTGCACAAAGACAAACAGCAAACATTATATCAGGCCTTGAAGCAGTTAAGTACATTAAAGAACCAATAATTGCCCGATATTGGGTTGGGTCTACGTCTGCATCGTTGTCTGAATCAGCACCCAATTTGTGATTGACGCAGACTGGAGTATCATATGGAGTGCTGTCCTCCATCTTGAAACGTTTGAGAACATCATGAACATACTTCGTCTGATGAATGAACATACCATCTTTCTTCTAATCAACCTGCAATCCTAAAAAGAAGGTTAGTTCACCCATAGCACTCATTTCAAATCTCTTCTTCATGACGGCCTCAAACTCCTGACACATGGCGACCTTTGATGCAGCAAAGATAATGTCGTCAACGTAGAGTTGGACCAGTAGAAAGTCGCTCCCTTTTCTCTTGAAGAACAATGTGCTATCAATCTTACCTCTTTCAAACTCACTCTCAAGCAAGTAATCGGATAACGTTGAGTACCAGGTACGAGGTGCCTGATGTAGTCCATACAGCGCTTTACTTAGCTTGTACACGTGATCGGAAAAGTCAGGGTCAGGAAAACCCGGAGGTTACTTAACGTACACAACCTCATCGACTTTACCATTTAGGAACGCACTCTTCACATCCAACTGAAAGACCTTCATCTCCTTATGAGCAGCAAATGCCAAAAACAAACGAATGGCTTCCAATCTTGCCACATGAGCAAACACCTCATTGTAATCAATCCCCTCTTGCTGATTAAAACCTTTTACAACCAGCCTCGCCTTATTCCTGATAATAATCCCTTTCTCATCTCTCTTGCATTTGAAGACCCATTTCGTGCCTATCGCATGCACATTCTTCGGTTTTTCAACCAAATTCCATACTTCCATTTTCTTAAACTAAGCTAACTCTTCTTGCATGGCTTCGACCCACGAGTTGTCCTTAAGAGCCATTTGATAGTTCTTTGGTTCAATCTGGCTGATGAAGCAGGTGTACAAGCATTCGTTGATAATGCCCGTGTCTTTAATGCTTGTGTAAACACAGGTGTGCTCATTCAAGCTTTTTCTTGTTTGTACACCGGCGGACAGATCACCTATCACGTTCTCCAAAGGGTGATCTTTGTGAATTCTTGTAGTCGGAACCGAACTGACATTCAGATTATCTTCCAAGTTCGAAGATAGCTCATCAATGGGTGATTGATGTTGAGAGTGAAACGGATTGATGAATTCCTCTTCAGTAGAGGCAGCAGGGGTATTGACAGCATTTGACGAGGAAGGCTGACATTCATCAAACTGTGGTCGTTGCACCAAAGTGTCTTCCTCATCGCATATCATCTTTGTAGCAATTCTTTCCTCAACTTCTGCAAAATCCAAATAAGGCATGTTAAAAGATTTAAAAAGTCTATCATAGTCGAAAACCCCAGCGGGTCCCGTGCTTGGTTTTGGTGATTTGTAACTTGTGATATCAGTGTTACACACCACCTCAACCTTGCTGGTCGATGTATTAAAGACCCGTCTGTTGGGAGTCCCAACAACGTATCCGACTAAGATTCCTTCGTCGGCTACTTCACCAAATTTAGAATTGGTCTTTAATATCGAACACGGGGACCCGAATGGTTCAAGACCACTCAAGTTGGGCTTTCTCCCATGCATAAGTTCATAACAGGTTTTATTTAATCTTTTAACAGTTAACACTCTATTAAGGATATAACAGGCTGTTGCAACAGCTTCAACCCAGAACACTACGGGAAGTTTTGAATCAGCCAGCATGGTTCTGGCTCCTTCAATTAAGGTTCTGTTCTTTCTCTCAGCCACTCCATTTTGTTGCGGTGTATATGGTGCGCTGTATTGGTGTTCTATCCCCTTCTGTAAGCAGAAGATCTCCATCTCATAGTTCTTGAACTCAGTTCCATTGTCACTCCTGATGAATTTAACCCGTTTCTCCATGATATTCTCAACCTTGGTAATCAAATTCTTTACCAACTGCACTGTTTCATCCTTTGACTTCAGGAAATATACCCAGGAATATCGAGAGAAATCATCAGTGATCACCAAGCAGTACGATGTTCCTCCTAGGCTTTTTACATTCTCGGGACCGAAGAGATCCATGTGAAGTAATTCTAGGGTACTGACAATTGAATTGACCTTCTTGGTGAGATGGGATTTCTTGTGTTGCTTTCCCTTTTTGCATGATAAGCATTTCTTTGTTCCATCGTTCTTTGGCCTTTTCACCAATAATAGGAATTTTCATTAGGTAAACTTCTATCCAAGAATGATATTCACCTGTACTTAGCTTATATAAGTTTTGTTCAAAAAGGCAAGTAAAATCATCTAAAAGACATATATCACATAGTTGTGATTGGGTTAATGTTTGTCTTGCTTTTTCAAGCAATTTTTGGTTCTCATGATCTTTATTTGCAAGAAAATCAAGACCTAAGAATATCATATACATGGCATTAATAATTTGATCAAAGAGATCTTCACCATGTAAATCTTCATTTCAAGTTGTTCCTTTAATGAAATCTTGGACTATTCCTGCAGACTTGTGTTCTATTAATAACAATATGGCCTTAGCATTAGAAGATTCCTCTGGATTAGACTGGATAATTAAACTAATTTCAGTATTCCATTTGTCGATTGGATCTTTTCTTTGATTAAAGTCAAAGATACAATCAATTTTTATGGTATCTATTTCTGTTGAACTACCATTATTTTTATCGGAATTAGGTATCCCCTTATGATAGGGCATAGAGAATTCAGATTTCGTGTTCCTTTTCCTGTAGGATGACTTGTGTTTACTACTACTGGTGCTAGGTTGATTCATCCTATGTTTTGGAATTTCTTCTTCTGAAGAGTCATCTTCTTCAGTTTTGGGTTCTTTTATAGCAAAAACTTTTTCTTTATTTTCTGGAAAATATTTTTCTTTTAGATCTTTATTTTCAGAAAATTTTTGTTCGCACTCTTGATCGCTTAAGGTCATGAGTTGAACGAGTTCCTGTATTTGTTCGGCTGAATAGTTTTCCAGTTGTTCGTCAAAAATATGTTCTAATTTTTGTGTGATAGAACTCATATATATTCACAAGACAAAATAATTTTCTTATTTTGAAGATCTTGTATTTCTTTTTCAAAAAGTCGTTTTTGTTGTACTAAAAGAGCTAGTTTTCTTAACTTAACATATGGATCGATACTCCAATTACTTTGAAGCTCATTTATTTTTTGAATGATATTTTGAAGGTTAAAATAATTTATTCTAACACCTGAATTTATCTTCTGAAAAAGAGTTCTCATTTATTAGTCACTAGGTATTAGCCCGCGTGTCACGTGGGTAACTTTAATTTTATCTAATATAATTGTGATTATAAAATTGTCTTGTATAAGCGCTCTCATGGATATATCAATTAATATGAGCTAATGATTTGGTGGATTAAATTCTAATTTTGTTTTGAATAGTGCATTGGAATAAACAAAAATTTGCTTATCTAGCATTTTCAATTAAATACAGTTATGTCGAAGATAATAAGTATATATAATTAAAGCCCGTAAAGTAAAACATATGAAATGTACAACTTTACTAAATGTTAACACACTAAAAATATACGTGATGCGTGCGTGCGTGTAGTATAAAATATGATGGATGGAATGATTTGCTTTTGCACAAGATCGTGTTTTAAACTTATAAAAGTGATTTCTACAAAGACTAAACACACACAAAATAGGCAAGTGTACCTATCGTATATGTAGAATAGTATTGGTAAGAACCAAGTATCGATCCGTGGACACAAATGTTTCTAATAATAAATCATTGTTTTACTTTAATCAGAGGTTTTAATCATCTTGGGGTTAATTTTTGAACTTTTTATAAAATATAAATACTTATATATAATATATAGGTGACCAAGACAATAAATTCTAAACGAGTTGTTCAATTATGCGAAGGTTACCATCTAAGATCAAGAATCCACTCCATTTAGCATTGATAATTAATATGTACACATGTGATAAACTTGCCGTACCAATATATGATAGATAGCTCCTTAAACCTTAAGTGAGCATCTTTGGCACTAAGGATATGATATGCGCATTTTAAAGTCCACCCTTTCCTAATGTCATATCATCTCAATGATGTCAATTTAAGTTGGCAAGTAGTTTCATAAAGTAGAAAGATTATGATTGACTTCAATTTCTCGAATACCAATTCTAACAACTTCGGGTGGTTATAGTTCATCACACAACCTCCCCTTGGTTGATTTATGTAGGTTATAATTACACATTCCGTTAACATATGGTTTCTTTAACTAATTTGATATCCTAAGCAAAGCCATTTTCGGATTACCAAGGTTTAGAAAAATACACCATAACTTATATCTCATCATTTTTAAGTACAATATAAGGATCCATGTTTCGATAATATATCAAAGTATTTCTATCTTTCAAGAACATGAATCGATCATGAACGATTGCCAATGAGATTGACAACCACCAACTTTGAATTAGTGATTTAAGATGGTGAAACATTTCTCATCAAAAGATAATTGTAATATAACCATATACTTTACTAGACTACATCACATGTCTTGATTAGTTATCAAGTAAAACAAAGCTTCTTCATAGATTTTAGATGGTAAAAGGAGTTTAGCTCATAATAAGCATGATGATAAACATTAAGATGATTGATAATAACAAATACATGATTAAACTTGGAACAATCTAACCAAATGTAGATGAATCTTTCTTCTTAATGATGGTAATGATGGTTGATGATGATGATTAGTGGTGATGACCTCCAAACCTTCAAACTCTTCACTAGATCTTCAAAGTGAATGTTAGTGTGTGTTTTTATAAGTGAAAACCGGAGAGAATTCTTTTCAAGGCACACCAAATGAGTGCAACATGAGCCACTATTTATAGGCAATCTGGAGTGATAAGCACGGCCCCGTGCTTTCGTAGGTACGCTCCCGTGCTTTTTAGTGACATGTGCTAATTATTTTTGTCATTTCTGGAAGGTAGGCACGGCCCCGTGCTTCCTGAGGCATGCCCCCGTGCTTTTTAGTGACATGTGCTATTTCTTTTTGTCGTTTCTGAGAGGTAAGCACGGCCCCGTGCTTCCAAAATCACGGCCCCGTGTCCAGCTGTTCACTATTTTGTCTTTTCTTGTAGATTTTTTTGTCTTTTCTTAAAATTGACCAGAAGCACGACCCCGTGCTTCCAAAAGCACAGCCCCGTGTTTCCAAAAGCAAAGCCCCGTGTTTCCAAAATCACAGCCCCATGTTTCCTGAAAGCACAGCCCCATGTTTCCTGAAGCACAACCCCATGTTTCCTGAAGCACAGCCCCATGTTTCCTGAAGCACAGCCCCATGTTTTGCTGTTTTCTTTGGTTTTTCTTTGGCTTTTCATTCGTTTCTTCGTTTGAGGCTTTGATTCACCTGAAAATACATTTTAACATGATAAGTAGTTATTTTAACTATATTATACGATAGAAGTTGCAGTTTTTAGAGATTATTTGATGCTAAAAAGATGTATATTTTTATATACATCAATACGGCTAATCAAGTACATATGTTGAACATACAAAACAATTATATAATATGATTATTATGAATTAATATGATTTTACATAATAAAATTCTTCTTATTAGTTATTAGCATTTTAGAGTTTAGCCACCACCAAGCAACACACATTAAGGATATGACCTACTTTAAAGTACATGTCTTCAAAACTTTCTTTAGAAAACATGGCCTCCATGTTCTTATCTTTTTGAATTTGAGTTCACATTACCTAGCTTCTCTCTAAACATTACATTTTGGTTGTTTTTAGGTCAAAAGTAAGCCAAACCGTTCTTAATGGTTTTTGTTGTTCTTGTTTCTCCTGAAAGTCAACGATTATTCAGTAAACTCTCTAATAGAGAGTTGATAAAGGACAATGTACATTATGATATTGTCGTCTAATAAATTGTTTTAAAAAGTAAACAAAAAACAGTTTTCTCCCATCATTAGTCACATATCTCTATTCATATTAATCAATATAAATTTCAAATTATTGCTCAATGAGATGAAACATATACAAAAATACACATATTAGACTAACACGAAAAAATTAAAACATACACACATCAAGTACATACGACAAAATTAAGAAAAACAGAAGTCCACATCTTTTTATAAAAACAACCTGGTACATCTACAAAACTTTGTTTTTTACGACAAGACTATTACTTTGCCAAAAAGATCCATCAAGAAACACACAAAAATGACAGAATTTAACTTTTAATGTTAAATTAACCTTTTCTTGAACAGGTCAATCTTTTGAGGAAAAACTTGTGCAGAGCAACATCAAGGACACTCACACATTTCATAAAACATGTTTCTTTTATTTCAAGTTTGTCAATTTCACTCTCAAGCCTGTTATAATAATAGAATAATTACTTAAGTGAACAAAAAAACACAGAAAAGGTGTTGTATACTTGTAAATAAATGTGTATTAACCTGAAATTATTACAATGATGATATCTACTCCTTCCATATCATGTAGTCAATATAACATTTTTCTGTATCAAATACTTGCAAATAAGTTAAGCCATCGTGATCTTTTTTTCTTGAAAGTGCACCTTTTATCATACACATATGAATCTTTTAATCTTCAATATAGTAATAATAAAAAAGAAAAGAAAAGAACGTTTAACCAATGAAGGGTAAAACAGTAAAAGGTCAAAAACTTTTATATTAAAAGACTAACATTTACCTGTAAGTGAAGTTTCTTTAACCAAATTAGGATGTTGAATAAATAATTCCACATTAACAAACATAAAATAACGAACGTAAATAAACGAACACGTTATCGGACATTCACGGACATAAATGAAAAAACACGACCTTACCAAACTGAACGAATGAATCCTTTTTCGTGTTTGTTCTTTAAGCTTTTATTAGACAAAAGAACAGTTCACGAATACACCACTGAACGAACACACTAGTGAACAAAATCATCAACATACAACATATGATTTTCTGATTTAATTATATAAGTGTGTTCCGTCATCATATTATCAGTACCTCAACAACCATATATTATCAGTATGAGGAAATCCCCTATAAGTAGAATCATAATATGTAACATATATATATGACATACATACATCCTAATGACCTGAACTGCAACAACACGCAGACCGATTATTATTTTAAAATCTAGCAGTAGTTGTACACAACATAGTAACAATAAACACTAATTAGTAGCAGAACAGAACACATAACATGACATAATGGAGTAATTAGGTTGAATAATAATAATAATTAGGTATATAATATACCTTCAAATGAAGCGGAACACCGGTATTAGGTCCAATAAAATAAGTATTTATCAGTAATTATACTTATTATCAGTACCTTCGTCATCATATTATCAGTACCCCAAAAGCATTTATCAATATCTAGAGGATGTGGTGGTGGTGGTGGCCGTGGAGAGGGGCGATAGTGGTGGTGGTGGCGGCTGTGGAGAGGGGCTATTTCGTTGCCGGCACCGGTGGTGGTGGAGGCCATGGAGAGGGCCAATAGTTCGTGATGGAGTTGGGAGAAATTTGGGATCTAGGGTTTGATTGGATTAAAAGATAGTAGGAATAACAATAAAGTGGGTGGGTAATGACCCATGTAGAATTCATATTTTAAAAAATGGGTTAAAAAGTATGAGAATGGATGAGAGTGTGACAAGTGGCATATAGTAGTAGCTATTTATTAGAGTAGTAAGATTTGAGGTAGATCCGAAAGGCCATTCTAAAGCATTTAGACTTTTAGAACTTCCTAATGATGGATTTCCAACATTAAAGTTAGGAAAAGAGTATTTTTGAAATCTCTTTTTCTCTTCAGATGTATTTTCTTTATGTTTTTTGAGTTCTAGTGTTTTCTCTTCTTTATTGTTATCAATTTTGTCTGAGACGTCTTTGATAATTTTTGTTGTTGGCTTCTAAAATTTCATTGGTAGTTATTTCTTCTACCTTTTTGATTAATTCTTTAATCGATTCTTCGATTTTTATCAGACTCATGTCATAGAAATCATTGCTTTTCTAGCTTTGAAATTATCAATTCTTTTTCTAGCAGCTAAAATTTCTTCTTTTAATGCTTTTGATTTTTAGAGTTTTTGTTTTATGACTTATCATAATATCTACTCTAACTTGTTCTATTTTTATGAGAAAAATTTGTACTGAAGCTTCTTCTTGAACAATCACTTCATTTAGAAGCTCTAAATTTTTAAGGATTGGCTGTGATGATGTCATTTCCCAGCTATTTCCTTAAGAATTTCGCCATATCTGTAAACCTTTTCAGACATAGATCTTATTAATTGTGATTCAGTAAAACTATGTTCTTCTATTCGCACAGGTTTCCAGTAAAACTGTGTCTAGGTCGGGTTCCTAGAGGTTGTTTATTTCGAGCAATATTCAATCATCTTGTAACTGTGAAGGTTCAGAAAACTTACTTCCTTCGACAGTTCCGATTTCTGAAAATATATCTTCGATTGTTATATTCTCTTTTTCTTTATACTCAATTGAATGGGTGCTATTTGTTAAAGCATACGAGAATAAATAATTAATCGTAAATACTTTATTACCTGGTTCCATAAAGTCGGTTCTTTCACATTGATGTATGAAACTTAATGTTTTATCAGAATATTTTGAATCACGATGTAAGGCAAATTTAGGATAGATAGTAAACATAAATTTTCCGTATGCTAAATTTCCTTGTATAACTCCCAAAAGAGTATCTTGTCTGTTAACAATTCTATTGTCAACTAGAGCCATTTTTATAGGAAAATTAATTCCATCTCTAAATTGTGCTTTTAGAAGAATTTTTACTGCTCCTATATGCACCATGTACATAGATCTTCTTAACTCAGGTTTAATAGTAAATAGTCTTTTTGCTATTTCTCCTTTAGTTAGAAGAGGTAAATACACTTCTCGCAAAGTATCCTTTATATATACTGAAAGTTCTTCGGTATTGAAGCAGTAGAAAATCTTATTTTTTCTAGAGAAAACCCTTGAGACTAAACTATGTAGGTTATTAGGTTGATTAAAAATCCTTTTCTTATCAAGCTTAAATTTAAACTTGTTAATTTTTTCTAGTTGATCAAAATTAATCATATAATCTGAAGCAAAACCATTTTCATTTTCTCTAAAGTTTATTACTTCAGTTATTTATTGGTTGTTTGATTCTTCACAATCGGTTTCTTTTAGATCCATTTTAAAACTCATTTAAACGCTTACGTTCCCAATTTGTTTTTTAAAAAGAGTACATGTTTCTGATATCAATTTGTGGGCATTTATGGCGGAAGACATGTAAAAGTGTCGATGTACCAATTTCTTGAGTAAGAAATTGGTACATCGACATTTTTCATGTCTTCCGCCATAAATGCCCACAAATTGGTATCAATGCCATAAATACCCATAAATTGAGTTTAATACTCATGAAATTGGTTACATTTTTACATGTCTTTCGCCATAAATGCCCATAAATTGGTATCAGAGCCATGGTCTAGGGACAAGCCTATAAAGGGCTTGTTAATTCACCTAGCTCCTTAGCACTTTTAGAAATAATTCTCTCTTCACACATCTCTCATTCTTAATACTTTCTACTGATCCGAGATCCAAGTGTCGTGGTTATACCTAACGGTTCCACGGCACGTATTGATCCGATTTAGATCCATGGGTTCAGTGGCGAAGGTTCTCAAGGGCCCACGGTGGCCCCGGCCCCCCTTGTTTTTTTACGCAGCAGTGTAAATTTACCCGTTTTCGTCCGAAATTTTTTATACGTAGTGTAAATTTAGTCGTTTTTGGCCTAAATTTCTTATACGTAGTGTAAAATTTAGCCGTTTTCGGTCGAAAATTTTAATACGTAGTTTAAATTTTAGCCGTTTTCGGGCGAAATTTTTTATACGTAGTGTAAATGTAGCCGTTTTCGGTCGAAATTTTTTATACGTAGTGTAAATTTTAGCCGTTTTCGGGCGAAATTTTTTATACGTAGTGTAAGCCCTTTTTGGCCAAAAATTTGAGCCCGTCCGCCTTTATTTGTGAAATTTTTTATACATTTTGAGTCCGGCCCCCTCGGTGTCTTAGTCCAAGCTTCGCCACTATATGGGTTTCAGGACTACATATGGCAGGCCCAGCCCAAAGGGGATTCAAAGAGGTCGATGAACACATGCCCAATCTCCCAAGAGGCCCATAATCATTAAAAAAATAATTTTTTTATATATAATATTGTTTTAAAACATAGCTTTACAAAATGACTCCTTGTTGCAATGGAAAATGTGATAATTTATGGAATCAAAGATCATGGGTTCAATTCCTATCGATGGTTTTTTTTAAATTTAAAGGAAAAAGTTTCTGTTGATGGTTTTTTTAATTGTATAGAAAAAATATCCTATTGAATTTTTTTATGGGTTGTTTTAGTAACGATTATTATTATTATTATTATTATTATTATTATTATTATTATTGCTTTGGTCCGTATTGTGTTTTGAAAATGCTAAACAATTGGTAAAATCAAATTATATATCACATAATTATTTCAGAGACTCTTTTTTATACTTGTCTCGAGCCCCAAATTAAATTTTAAGGTACTCTATGCTCCCTTCTGCTATGTTCCCCGAGTTTAGTTCCTTTCCATTCATTTTTCTTTTCCCGGATTTCAAGTATTTCGCTAAAAAAATAAAATTGATAAAAAAATAGTAAAATGCTATAATTAAAGCAGAATTATCATCTCCACTTAACTTAAATAAGCAAATGTACCAACATAATTCAAGAAGAAATTGGTCACTCATTAAAACTAAAAAGATAAGCTTTGGTGTTCCAAATCTATTGATACTCACTCTAAGAATGAAATCTTAGTTTTAATGATTTGAATGAAAAGGAGTATACAGAGGTTCAGTCAACAAGTCAAGTGCTTCAAACGAAGATGCTAAAAGGAAAGCTTGAATTACAATAGAGATGAGTGAGGCCTTAAGTTTTAGAGTCTCAGGTCTTGAAGAGTGGATCAAGAAACTGATAATTGAAGAGAAGGTGCTAACCAATTACCAAAGAATTTTACGACATGACGTTTAATACTCGTGGGACAGGGGAGTACAACAAGACGGATGGGATGGTTCATGAGTTCCATGCTACTTCCTTTCTTAGGGTGAAACACATAAGCAAAAGGTCAAGCCTGGATTGGGAGAGTTGGTGCAGGTTCAACTTTGTTAATTTTCCATTGTAATTGTGTTTTGTGTTGTTTGTTTTCTCTTTGTGTGTTTGTTGATTATTCTCTTGTTGGTTCGGTTGGGTTCCTAGCTACTTTCTAGGATTCCCATGTTTTTTTTAATATAATTTGGCCTTTCAAACACTCAATCCTTAAACAAGTGAAATTAAATAGTCCAACCTGTAACATCCCGAAATTTAACCCGGTGACCAAAAATCTATCTTTCGTAAATAAATGATATTTTCATTATTTTAAAAGATTTCAGATATTTTATTTAAAGTTATTTTATAAAAGTTTTTAGAAAAATGTTTCGTTTTATAAATTTTATGAACTCGACCCGTCTTGACCCGTAGGAAAACCAACCCGAGCCAAAACCCGAACCCAAGAAACCGAGTATATAAATGTAAGTTCAAGACAACTCCCCCCATTTTCTCTTCTTCTCTCCCACTCCCACACCCAAACGCTCTCATTCTAGAGAGAGAAGCTAGAGAGAGAAAGTGTTCAAAACGCAAATCCGTGCCCGGAGTCTTGTAGCAATTCGTTTTTGGTAAGTCCCTCTCGAAAATCATCCGTTTTCATAACCATTTTCGGCCTCAAATCGAGCAAAAACACCCATTTTCGTTTCTAGAGTTTTCGGGTCAAAACACGTCTTGTTTTGGTGTCAAAATGCAGGTCTTGGTGTATAAAAACACTAGGAATCATTAGTTCTTTC